>NC_092341.1:70937500-71538750 GCF_046630445.1 Rutidosis leptorrhynchoides
GTACGGTTAAGTAGATTTGATTAGGAGATATAACAGAAAGAAAGAAATGAAGGAGCGGTTAAGGGTGTGTTTGGGTATTAAAGAGGTCTCGGGTTCGAGCCTAGCGTGTGGCAGTTTTTTTTAAAAGCTTTTTGAGGTAGTCTTTAAACTTAAAATTTTATTATTATTATTATTATTATTATTGTTATTATTATTATTATTATAATTCTTATCATTAGTATTATTATCATAAATTTAATTCTTATTATTATTAGTGTTATAATTATTAGTATTAGTAATTAACACTATTATTATTATTATTATTATTATTATTATTATTATTATTATTATTATTATTATTATTATTATTATTATTATTATCATTATCATTATCATTAAACTAATTAGTAATACTATCATTATGGTTATTATCAGGGTTATAATAATAATTATTATTACTATAGGTACAAGTATTATAATCATTATCTTTAATATTATTAAAAGTATTAATAACATTGTTATTATTAGTAATCTTAACATTTTAGTATTAGTATCACCATTAAGATTATGGTTATAATTATTATCTTTATAAAAAAATACAAATTATTATTATTTTTTGTAAATATTAGTATTAGTATTTTTTTTATAAATAATAGAACTGTTAATATTAACATAAGTATTATTATTTGTATTATCACAAGTATTATAATGTAAAATTACTAAAATCGGTAACATAACTATCATTAACAGTAAAATTAATACTTTTATAGTTATTATCATTAATATCATTATTAGTATTATCACTAATAGAAATATTAACATTATTACCTCTATTAGAAAACTTAAGTATTATAATTATTATAATTTTACCCTATTTAATATTATTTTAGTATTATTATAATTACTATTTTTCAAACAAATGATATATATATATATATATATATATATATATATATATATATATATATATATATATATATATATATATATATATATATATATATATATATATATATTTAATACATAAAACATAATAAATTTATATTTTTTTATATACAAAATGAAAATATGAAGACATACAAATTATTAATATAAATATGACATAACTAATAAATTCATATATATACAATTGTTCGATTACAAATATGTGTATTAATATATATACAAATGATATAGGTTCGTGAATTCAAGGCCAACCCTGCATTGTTCAATGTCGTCATATGTATTTTTACTACAAAATACAGTATAGTGAGTTTCATTACTCCCTTTTTAAATGCTTTTGCAATATATATTTTTGGGACTGAGAATACATGCGCTTTTATAAATGTTTGATGAAATAGACACAAGTAATTGAAACTACATTCTATGGTTGAATGATCGAAGCTGAATATGCCCCTTTTGCTTGGTAACCTAAGAATTAGTAAACCAGTCTACTAATTGATGCGAATCCTAAAGATAGATCTATTGGGCCCAACAAACCCCATGGGGATGTAGCGGATGCTTTAGTACTTCGAGTTTTTATATCATGTCCGATGGATGTCCTGAAATGATGGGGATATTCTTATATGCATCTTGTTAATGTCGGTTACCAGGTGTTCAATCCATATGAATAATTTTTGTCTCTATGCATGGGACGTATATTTATGAGAACTGAAAATGAAAATCTTGTGGTCTATTAAAATGATGGAAATGATTATTTATGTTAAACTAATGAACTCACCAACCTTTTGGTTGACACTTTAAAGCATGTTTATTCTCAGGTATTAAAGAAATCTTCCGCTGTGCATTTGCTCATTTTAAAGATATTACTTCGAGTCATTCATGGCATATCTCAAAAGATGTTTCATTCGAGTCGTTGAGTTCATCAAGATTATTATTAAGTCAATTATAGTTGGATATATTATGAAATATTATGCATGCCGTCAAGCTTCGATGTAATGAAAGTTTGTCTTTTAAAAACGAATGCAATGTTTGCAAAATGTATCATATAGAGGTCAAGTACCTCGCGATGTAACCAAATGTAATGTATTCGTCTAGATGGATTAGGACGGGTCATTTGAGTTGGTATCAGAGCGGTGGTCTTAGCGAACCAGGTCTTGCATTAGTGTGTCTAACTGATAGTTGTTTAGATGCATTAATGAGTCTGGACTTCGACCGTGTCAGCATGTGAAAATTTTTGGTTATCTTTTCGTGTCGAAAATTACTTGCTTATCATCCTTAAAGTCTAGACACATCTTACTGCCTCTATTGCATAGATAGTGTATAGATAAATTCGTATCTTAGCGTATATGTTACTGTAAACCTTGCCTGACATATTCCGTAGATTCCTCCGTAACTTATGGGATTTTAGTATTTTATATGCATATGTAAATTATGTATTGCAGGGTACTAATCTACATCCTATAATCTATTCTTATCGAAAATCCTTCATCTGATCGTATGAGATGAATCCCTCAACCAGTTTGAATTCCTCGGATTTAGACAGCTATTCCGATATGGAGTTTCACCTAAGCTCCGGAAGCAGTGTCACCAGAATGAATCAACCAATCAGCCATCCCCAATTCATCTGATGGGTTCGTAGCTTACTTAATCATTGGAGGCAAGAAGAAGGTGATCCCTTCCACCAACCGAAATCACCTCTTGGCGAAGATCCTGAAGCACTTACCGGCAAACCTGTTCGAGACACCATTTTCTCTCTCATTTCCAGAGTATTCCGTCATGATTATATACTATTCCAGATTCTAGATCTTATTCATTTCGCTCGTTCAGACCGACAATCATCCCGGAATAATGAAAAAAGTCAACGAACTTCGCGCTCGAATAATCAATCTGCAAAACGTGGTGCAAAACCTACCAGCTTCAGCAACAGCACTGGTAACACCAGTACCATCAACAACAACATCTGCAGCACAAACCTCAACATCTCATTCTGTACCTCGAGTATAATTATCGTTCTACGAATCGTTCTACATCATTTATCTTCGTTCGACATGGCGATTATGTAATCTCTAATGTTTTAGAGATTATATATTCTTATCCTAACGGTAAATCAAATGAGTCTAATATCATATTGACTCATTAAATCCCTGACTACATCTGAAGAAAATATATATGTATATATGTTTTCATAAGGATTGTAATTAAAAATTCTTTTGTACAAACTGTTAATGGTGAAAATATTTTAACGGGTAGGTAATACCCGAGGAATATTTAGATTTCACATTAATAAGTTACACTGTACATTCTTCGAATCTGATTCAACAGTCATTTACTATCCTACTTACATCTACCGATATACGAATCTGTTCACCACAGAATAACCATTTTCATTCAATTTCATATTTGGATTTTGATTTATCAGAATCCAACAAGTGGCATAATGAAGAAAAACATTGGACAAAATAAAAATTTGTTAGAAACAAACAAATTAACTATAAGAAATTTTGTTAAGAAACCACGCTAACAAAATCCTAGCTAACTGTTCCTAGCTAACTGTTAATTCCGTATTACCTTTTATTTATCGCAATTTATTTATCGCAATTTTAATTCTCGCAATTTTATTTATCGTCATTCAATTTCTTTAATTATTTTACGCACTTTAAATATCGGGACACGTATACAAGGTTTTGACATATCATATCGACGCATCTATATATATTATTTGGAATAACCGTAGACACTCTATATGCAGTAATGCTGGAGTTAGCTATACAGGGTTGAGGTTGATTCTACAATAATATATATACTTTGAGTTGTGATCGAGTCTGAGACATGTACACGGGTCACGATACGTATTAATTGATTCGAATATTATATATTAAACTATATATATGAAGTATTGGACTATTAATTGTGGACTATCGACTGTGGACTAATAGCATTGGACAATTAAAATAAATTAAAACATTGATTATAACATATGAAACTAAACATTTCTTCAAGTTTGCCACTTGATCTCATCTTAAACCTCATTTGTATCTTGTCAATTACAATTTGCGTTCAAAACCTTTCATGATTCTTGAAAATACCTCAATCGAGAGGATGAACCAATCGCACTTCATCTATGGAAGGAAAGATTTATGCATATAGTATTGCATCTGAAAAACTCTCGAAAACTGAGTAAACGTTCAACGCGTAGCTGTGCTAATTCCTCTAGCGTTATTATTACCGAAAATAACCTTGCAATCCCTTTTCAAAGTAGCCAATTTTGTCACAGCTCCAGCAAGTCAACTTCGAATTTTCGTTCGAAACAACCTTATTATAACCTTGATATATATTCATGCTCTTTTATTGTAACCGGTGAATCTTTTATGTTCCACCATAGTACCATCAGCGTTTAATCATCTAAAAACACAAATCTCCTGAAAACACCTCGGATTGATAATTGATGATTCAGATATCGTAACGTTAAATGCAGAGGAAACAAAAAAAAAATCGTAGATGGTCTAAACGGCCAAAAGTTTGATGATAACGAAGGGAGTGTTAGGAACGCTTGATAGAAAATTTGGTACTGAAAAACAGATTGAGCAAACCATGAAGGAGACCAAGGACAAATACAAGGACCATACCCTATATTCAAAGAATCCAGGTAATTTAGAATCCGTTGAAATCTTTAGAGAATATATTGCTCCGAAGTCATGTTAAAATCTTGCGGAAAATTTTTCTCCATCAACCTTCGATCTTAGAAATTCCAAAATATCGTCATAAATATCTTCGATATTTCTGAAGATATTTTCACGTTATCTGTATTACACCATAAAGGAAACTGTTTAGTTTTCTATATTCTGTAAACCTTCAAGTTTGAATTATGAATATTTTTGAAGTAGTGTTGGGAACTGAAGCATGAGTTAGTATAATATAATGACACTTGATCAATGTGATTATATTACAGTATGTCATGCTGAGTTTCTAATGAAACATGATGATTCACAGACTCTAACGTCATCATGTGCCATGTTACACGACTCTTACGTTCTGTCTAATCTATAAACATATCAAGAACATATTTTTGATAGTCCTATCTTTTCTTTGAATTCTGGTAATTTGACAAGTCATATTGTGCTATTACATTTTCTTTCTTAGAACATTAAAAATGTTCATTCTGAAACTTATATCTGCGAATTCTGGACCATTACAAGAGATGCCCAATCGCAAGAAGAAGAAACGAAGGGACAAAGCTCCGAAATAGAAATTGGAGTATAAATCGCAGCAAATAGGAGGGAGTATTAACTGTGGATGACAGTGATTATAGGAGACAGGAATAGGGACATTGAAATATAAGGGAGAATATAAAGCCCGATAACCACACATAAATTAAAACCGTGTAAATCAATGTTTATCGCAACATAGAGACACGGGAGAATTAAAAGCACTATAACACCAAGGGCAAAGTAGAAGTAAGCAGATTCCTCTGGTGGAAGTTGAAAAAGGAGAATAATGGTTGTGATAGTAAGGATAAGGACAAGGATTAGAACTGGATTAAGTATTTGCACAATCTTTTAAATTTGGGAATTGAGTATAGGAATGGTAGAAGATACAAAACAAAAGAAATTAATTTATAGTAAAAGATTAGATCCAAACTTCCTTATTCGCCGAAGAAATAAGTTTCAGATCAAGACAGATCTCCGCATTTAATTAGAGAGATCCTAACTTCCTGATTCGCCGAAGAAACAAATCTTTTGGATTTAGAAGATTTTCTTTAAATTCCTTGAATTCCGGAATTCAACCCTGACTCTGTCAAAAGTTAAGATGAATCTTCACTTTCCTATTTCACTCTTTGGTGATAGATTCATTCGTACTATTCGAATAATCGAATTATTTTTATCCATATTACTCAATGATGATAAAACTCAATTTATCAACTCATATTCGTCATGAAAACATTTTTATTGTTAACCATGACCACCTCACTCACTGTGATGACCCGGGAATTTCGGACCAAATTTAAAATTAATCTTTCTATGATTTCAATACGACAAGCAAAGTATGTAATGTTGAGTCTAGAAAAGTTTGAAACTATGTTCATGTATTCAATTGACCTTTGACTATTCCTGACGATTCACGAACAATTGTATATAATTAAATATGTATACTTATATGTATAAATGTAAATATATATAAATATAAATGAAAGTGTATATATATAATAAATTGAATTAATAAAATACACTTTAATTAATTGGAATTAAGAATGTAAAATGTTAAATAAAATAATTAAGTTACTATTAAAATGAATATATACAAATATATATATATATATATATATATATATATATATATATATATATATATATATATATATATATATATATATATATATATATATATATATAATTTATAATTAGTTGTAATATATAAATATTAAATAAATGTTAATATACAATATAATATTGGATATTATATTAAATGTAGTTACCAGTATAGTTGTTATATATTTATATTCAATATTAATAATATTATTAAAACCCATTATATGATATTCGATACATTTGAGTTATTATAATTACTAATAATATTGTCATCGTTGTTAACATCATTATTATTATTATAACCAGTAGTAAAGTTGCAATTTTAGTTATTATGATTAATATTGTTATCATTATTCTTAAATGTATTATTAGTGTTATCTCATAAATAACATTATGATTATTATTATTAACATAATAATAATTAATAAGTATTATTATTATTAAGAATTATTATTTTCATTTAAAATTATCATTTTCATGACTTTTATTATTTTTATCATTATCATTAATATTAATAGTATTATTTTATTAATATTATTATTATAAATTTTTTTAAAGATATTAAAAGTATTATTATTATTATTTATATAATTATAATTAATAATTATTAATATTAATTATATATATATATATATATATATATATATATATATATATATAAAGTTAATAAAGCATCCAAATTTTGTTTGATGTATCTCTCAACCTGTTGTCAAACTTTGTTTCTATCCCAAAATCTGTTTAACATCGATTTCCAATTCACAGAAACGATACAAAATCAGTTGAGTGTCAATTTCATCTTTATATTTTTCCTTCTGACAGAATATTGAAGTGTCGGGCCAATCAAGCTATACAACAAATGTTGATGGAGTAAAATAAGATGTATTAATAACACTTAACCTCTATATGATCTTCTGCTAACACAATTCGAAGAAAAACATAGAAATTCAATTTTTTTTAAAAACATGTCGACTGCCCTGTTTGTGCTTCCATTTTCCAAGATCTTGATTTCTTAAAAATTTCTAAAATCCTTAAATGCAGTTCTGTTGTAAATCTCGTGTTTAAACTATCTGCAAATTTTTAAGATCCAATTTTTGTTATCGAACTCGAATTTGAGAGTCAAACATTTATTTCAAAAAGTCAACTGTGATGTTCTTCAAGAAATTCGAATCAGTGTTGTTGTTTTTGGATCAATTGACGAGTACAAAGGTTCGGCGAATGATTTAGGACATATTTCATGTAGTAATTGTGGTCTGAAAACTTCCGAAATTTAAAATCAATAATGGAGTTCATCACCTCCATCAAAGAACCACTGGTACCTGTGTTTTTTTTAATTTAAACTCAAACAACAATCATAAAATGATTTCGTATGAGTCTGTTTCATTTAAAAATTCAAAACAGAATCATTGTTTTGCTGTTATGATTTTCTCTGGTCGATGATTTTTGAGGAAGAAGATATATAGAAACAGAAAACGTACGGTTAAGTAGATTAGATTAGGAGATATAACAGAAAGAAAGAAATGGAGGAGCGGTTAAGGGTGTGTTCGGGTATTCAAGAGGTCTCGGGTTCGAGCCTAGCGTGTGGCAGTTTTTTTTTAAAAGCTTTTTGAGGTAGTCTTTAAACTTCAAAAAATTTTATTATTATTATTATTGTTATTATTATTATTGTTATAATTCTTATCATTAGTATTATTATTATCATAAATTTAATTCTTATTATTATTATTAGTGTTATAATTATTAGTATTAGTAATTAACACTATTATTATTATTATTATTATTATTATTATTATTATTATTATTATTATTATTATTATTATTATTATTATTATTATTATTATTATTATTATTATTATTATTATCATTATCATTATCATTAAACTAATTAGTAATACTATCATTATGGTTATTATCAGTGTTATAATAATAATAATTATTACTATAGGTACAAGTATTATAATCATTACCTTTAATATTATTAAAAGTATTAATAACATTGTTATTATTAGTAATCTTAACATTTTAGTATTAGTATCACCATTAAGATTATGGTTATAATTATTATCTTTATAAAAACAAAATACAAATTATTATTATTTTTTGTAAATATTAGTATTAGTATTTGTTTATAAATAAAAGAACTGTTAATATGAATATAAGTATTATTATTTGTATTATCACAAGTATTATTATGTAAAATTACTAAAATCGGTAACATAACTATCATTAACAGTAAAATTAAAACTTTTATAGTTATTATCATTAATATCATTATTAGTATTATCACTAATAGAAATATTAACAATAGTGTGACGACCCGGAAATTTCCGACCAAATTTAAATTCATTCTTATATGATCTCGACACGATAAACAAAAATCTATTAAACTGAATCTCAAAATTTTGAACTGTTTGATATATTCAATTTACCTTTGACTGATTCCGAAGATTCACGAACATATGATTGTAAGTAAATATGTATATATAGGTATATATAAATATAAAAATAAGTATATATACAATGATTTGGAATTATAGAATGTAGTTAATCATCTGAATTAAATAAGTAAAATAATATAATCAAGTTATTACTAAAATGAATCTATATATATATATATATATATATATATATATATATATATATATATATATATATATATATATATATATATATATATATATATATATATATATATATATATATATATATATATATATATATATATATATATATATGATTTCCGTACATAATTATTATATGTACAATGAATAAGAAATTAATACTCAATAAAAGTTACTACATAATGGATATTATATAACTATATTACAAAATCAATAAAATGTAATATCAATATATTAAATTTAATTATAAATATAAGTTGTTATAATAATATTATTATTACTTTATCATTTTCTTATTAGTAGTATTATTTTGTTATTAGTATTATTAACATTATTATTATTAATTCTGTTATTATTATTATCAATATTATTATTATTAGAATTCTGTTTATTATTAATATAATTATAAATATAAATTATTAATATTATATAAATTATAAAGGATTAGGTTCAGTTTCCTATTCCCTGTAGATAATCCTTGGATTCTGTCTACAAAATCTGTACTAAACAATTTCCCTTTTTAGATATAGCCAAATTCAGTGTAAATCATTTGCAACTTTATTTATTTTATTTTCTTTCTGTATTTTCTCTAATTGATTCTTTTCTTTCGATTCCAATAACCCCACAACTCAATGTAATTGCCACTTCTTGACTCTTTATATATGGTATGCATACATACAAGACATGAAAACAAATTTCACTAACCACTTGAATTCGCCATACACTAACCATCGACTACCAACATTGTTTTAATACTACTACTTTGTTGTTTGAACAACACCGAGACACAACTCATCGACCACCTTACAAAACCATCTGCACAAACAAACAACCATCACCATGTAATATCATCATTTCTTTTCCTTTTTATTGTTACACGATTTGAGCCATTTCAAAACCAAACCCACATCAACCACCTTTTATGTTGCTACGGCTATGCATATCTTTCTGTTTCTATTTAAATCGATCCACCACCTTCACTGCCATCGTGAGGCACCCAAACACAACCACTATCATCATTAATTATTGCTGCAATATTTTTCTGTTATTGCTTGAACAACCACCACTTGCATCCTTCGGTATCTCTATTTCTAATACCTTCATTGACGAACCAAAAGAAAACCCAAAACAATTCACTATCAAAACAACTAACGTGTTTTCCTTTCTTTTCTTGATTAACCACTATTATCACCACCAATACAACTCACCTTACCACCACATAAACCGTCCCTATATCTATTTCTTCCTCTCTTTTTTTTCTCTCATTTTTTTTTCTGCTGCAACCAAACTGGATCAAAAATACTGCAGCTATAAATATGCCAAGTAAGTTGATAATTATGATACATGAAGTATGATTTTAGTAGAGGCCAAGAAAGATAAATGTGTAAATGATGATGATGTTTAGTGGAACATTAATTTAAGGAGACCCACCCATTAAACCAAATCCTTTTTATATAAAGAGTATCCAAGGTATTAGGTGCATACACGACATCTGCATTTACAAAACTTGTACATTTACAAATCTCACGCATGGTCTCTTTATCTTAATGTAATTGTTGCACATTATTGAATATGCAAGTGGAGCAATAAAAAAAATGGAATATAGGGCCATTTGATTTAGCTTGACGTTGCAATTACAAACCAAGTAAACCTAATCTTTGAACTGTGTTAATGGGACCATAATATTATTTTATGGACTAGACACTAGGGCCGTAAGATTCTGTTTTGATGTTGGGCCATCGCGTATATTTTTTTTCTTTTCAGTTGGGATAGTAGTTCTTCTGATGGGCCAAATTATTGTTGGACTACCATTTATCAGTTGGGCTTTGCTTGGGAGTGAGTCTCAAATGATTTGATATTCAAAAACTAAAATCCCTCTTGTTGTACCTAGAACGATGTCAAGGTTGGATAGAAACAAATGATAAAAATTGATGTTAGCATGATAATGATATGATGCATTTCGATGATAAGGACGATGTTAAATGGAAACGATTAATATGATGTTCAGTTGAGGGTAATGATATTAGATTAAGAGTATGATGTTTATGATGAGGTATGATCTATGATTTCATGTGATTGTAATCATAATAAAGGTGATGATGACTAGCGAAGTTGGTGATGGCCTGAATATGTTGATGATATTGGCTATGAAATGAAGAACATGATAATAATGATGATAGTGTTTAGATGATAAGCTTAGGATGATGATGATACGATATAGATAAGGATGATATGTGATGTTCATGAATGAGAGTATTGAAGATGACAGAAAAATCGAGTTAAATATAATCGGGATATATATATAAACAGAAAGACAGATTTGGGGTAATGGTTTAGGATGTGTTGGTTAAGCAAGAGGTCTCGGGTTCGAGCACCAGCAGTGGCATTTTATTTTTAAGAGCTCCTTTCTTCAAAGGTTGTACATTTTAAAATTTTTCTATTATAATTATTATTATTACGGTTATTATTATTATTTATTATTATTATTATTATTATTATTATTATTATTATTATTATTATTATTATTATTATTATTATTATTATCATTATCATTACTATTATTACAACATATATTACTTACGAAAAATGTATCTAACGCATATATACTACCTAGGTTAAGCTTACAAACTATTTTGTTTTCAAAATAAAATATTATTACTTATTATTGATTAAATTACATATAAGATATAAATATATTTTAATATAACCTTATATATAAACTTTAATATATCATATATGTTTTAATTAAAATACCTTAATAAGAATCTGATATATATATATGAATATTAACTATGTAAATAAAATATATATAAAAAATGATATGATTAATATATTTATTTAGGGTAACACATAAATCATTAATAAAACTGGTATATTAATAATATCAACTTGTTTAAAGGTTATTATATGTGTTAATATATATAAATGATATAGGTTCGTGAATCCGAGGTCAACCCTACATTTGTTCAATGTCGTCGTATGTATTTTTACTACAAAATACAATAGGTGAGTTCATTTGATTCCCTTTTACTCTTTTGTGACGACCCATAAATTTTCGACCAAATTTAAACTTAACCTTTATATGTTTCTGACACGATAAGCAAAATTTGTAATTTTGAATCTCAAAAACTTTGGAACTACATTCATGTAATCAATTATCCTTTGACCGTGTTTGACGATTCATGAACAATTATGTGTATATAGATATGTATATATAATATTAATTGAAAACATTAACAAAGTATTAGATATATGATACTTTACATGAACGTTTTTTGTTTCGATATATTTATCGACAGAATTAAGAGATAATATCAAATGATTGAATTATCAGATACATTATGATATGATTATGGGTCTATATTATGAGGTCCACTGTGATTTAAGAAATCTATTCTTTTTGACAACATTCGGAAAATGGTAAAGTAATTTACAAATGAGAACAAACTGTCACATAACGAGAGTTAGACAGAAGTTAGTGGAGAATTGAATTTCATAATACTTGATTGATCTATTTTCAAACGTGCAAAAACATTTTTCGATATAATAGAATTTGTTTATTAAAATGTCTTTGTTAAATAATGTAAGTTGAAATATTGGTTATTAGATATATAAATAACTTGCAACGTGTATTTAAAGCGTGTTTATGTATATTAAATAGATATATGATAATTAAGTATCTCATTAAGTATATTAACAATGGATTATATATATAAAATGAGACTACTAACTTAAGGGTTTCAAAACAATATATATATATATGTAATATTTAACGACGTAATAACCCTTATGTTAAAATGAATATATATGTATTGTATTAAGATGTATTAATACACTTTTGAAAGACTTAAATACATATATTAACATACTTATACTCAACAAAGATAGCTATACTCATATTCCCATTCAATTTCATCAAGAATTCCACTCATATTCATACGGTATTCATACCTGTATTATACACAGCTTCTAGATGTATTTATTATTGGTATATACCAATAGGAAAACATCATTTTCAACTTTTTAAATGATTAGAAAACATGTTTAAACATATTTTGTAAGCTAGTATCAATTATTACACAAAAATACAAAACTACTTTTGTTTTTATTACTTATATCATTTATATACTTATATATTACATACTTACACACATAAAACCATATTTTTTCATTCTTATTCCTTCCTCCTTCATAAACCACGACCAAGAACTCTTAAATCGTCATCTTTTTGATCAAAAATCCAATCTATAATCATCTTATAAGAATCATTCAAGAACACTTCATGAAGATCATTAATTTCAAGTTTATACTTTCAATCTTTTAAATCCATTCCAAAAACTCTTTGAAGATCAAGAAACCTTCATTTATTTCAGTATTTTTTCACTTCTTAATCAAGGTAATAAACATATTCAAGCTTTGGTTCAATTCATATAATCATAACTATCTTAAATCAAGATAGAATTCTTACTTGAAACTTTTGTTGATTCCAAGCTTCTACATCAAGAATTCTAAGCTATAGAGGACATCATTTACTTAAAGATCATTTTCTTATTTTTCCAATAACATCACTCTTTAAACTTGAGGTAGTAACCTTATTCAAAATCTCATTCGATTCATATTCATATAGCTATCTTATTTTGAGTTTATAATTTACAACAACTAGAACATAGTTTAGTTAATTCTAAACTTGTTCGCAAATAAACTTAATCCTTCTAACTTGACTTTTAAAATACTTCAACACATGTATTATGACAGTATGTCAAGCTAACATAAGGATATAAAACTTGTAAACACGAAGAACACCTTAAAACTGAACATACGCCGTCATAGATCATCGGGGGCTATTTTGGGTTTAATTTTGAAAACCTATCTTAAACTTTGAATTAAGAGTTTTTCTTCAGTAATAAATGTTATTTCATATGGATATGAAACATATCCAAAACCCATGGTTTAACTCTAAGTGGAAGTAAGTTTTTCAAAATGGTCATCAAGATGTTGATCTTTCGACGGAAATGACTACCTCTTTTAAAAATGACTTGTAACCTGTATTTCCGACTATAAACCTATACTTTTTATGTTTATATTAGTAATATTTGATTCAATATGAAACCATAGCAATTTGATTCACTCAAAACGGATTTAAAACGAAGAAATTATGGGTAAAACAAATCTGCTAAAATTAACGTTGTATGGACGAAATTTATATTATAAAAACTATATTAACCATATCCTTGCTAACTTTTCCTATATCCTATATATATTTGGACATGTTATTAGTAGTATAACAAAATATTATAATCTTGGTTATTTCTGTGATTGTATATATGTATAATAATATTCTTGGTACGTCCTAACACAATAAGTATACAATACGTTTTGATAAATCCTAAGACAATACGTACACAATATGTCTTAGTTAATTCTAAGACAACACATATACAATACGTCTCTGGGTTGATGCAAAGACAATACGTATACAATACGTCGTGGGGTAATTCTAAGATTATATATATATATATATATATATATATATATATATATATATATATATATATATATATATATATATATATATATATATATATATATATATATATATATATATATATACCGATTATTGGACTATCGAACTATTAGACTATCGGACTGTTGGACCACTAACATTGGACTACTAACTTGACAATTTAAAGTATCATATAAGTATGATATAATTATTAATCAAATATAATTATAGTATAATTGATACATATTATTATTATTATTATAGGTTCGTGAATCTATCGAAGGCCGAATCGTATTTTTCATCGAATTGAAAAATAATATTATTTACTATCAACGACTTACAAGTGAGTTTCATTTGCTCCCTTTTTAATGGCTTTTGCAATATATATTTTTGGGCTGAGAATACATCTGCTGCTTTTATGATTGACGAAATAGACACAAGTACTACAAACATATTCTACGTTGAGTTGTACCACTTTGCATATTTTTCCCTAATAGCTTGGTAACTAATATTTACATGTTGTAAGAGCATGTAAGCGCGAATCCTATTGATAGATCTATCGGGTTTGACAACCTCAACCGGGCTAGTCGCTCTAGTATCGTAAACGGTTGCATAGTACTTCATTTTTACTATACTTGGTATAGTGTAGGGAGATTTCATAATAAAGGGAATATGCCACATTAATTGTTAAGTATGGTTACCGAAGCGCTCAACAACTTATAGAATACTTTTATATATTTGCGAGTGTACAGATATTTATGGAAACTGAAATCTTGTGGTCTATTACTAATACGGAAATGATTGATTATGATAAACTAATGAACTCACCAACCTTTTGGTTGACACTTTTAAGCATGTTTATTCTCAGGATTGAATGAAATCTTCTGCTGTGCATTTGCTCATTTTAGAGATATTACTTGGAGTCATTCATGGCATATTTCAAAAGACGTTGCATTCGAGTCGTTGAGTTCAACAAGATTATTATTAAGTCATTTATGATTTGGATATATTATGAAAGGGTATGCATGCCTGTCAACTTTCGATGTAATGAAAGTTTGTATTTTAAAAACGAATGCAATGTTTGTAAAATGTATCATATAGAGGTCAGAACCTCGTGATGTAATCAACTATTGTGAATCGTTTATAATCGATATGAACGGGTCCTTTCAGTTGGTATCAGAGCGGTGGTCTTAGCGAACCAGGTCTGCATTAGTGTGTCTAACTGATAGTCATTAGGATGCATTAGTGAGTCTGGACTTCGACCGTGTATGCATGTCAAAAGTTTTGCTTATCATTTACTGTCGAAAATTACCTGCTTATCATTCTTAGTCTAGACATGTCTTACTGCATTAATTTCATGAATAGTGTATAGACAAAATTGATATCTTAGTGTATCTGTTACTGTAAACTTTGCCTGACATATTCCGTAAATTCCTCCGTAATCTACGAAATCTTTTGCTCTATATATATAGATATTTTATGTAATTAGAATACCACCTGATAGTCGGAAAATCATTTCATATCGAAAAATCCTTTATTCAATCGTACGAAATGGAATTCGTCATTAGTTCAAGTCCCTCGGATTCCAAAATAGAATCCCACTCAAGCTCCGAAAGCAGTGTGACTGGAATGGATCAACCAATCAGCCATCATCTATTCTGGATGAATTGGGGATGGGTTCGTAGCCTCCTTAATCATTGGAGACAAGAAGAAGGCGATCCTTTTCATCCACCACATTGCCTTATTGGCGAAGAACCTGAAGCACTTACCAACGAACCTGTCTGAAACACCATTTTCTCTCTCATTTTCAGAGTATCTCGTCACGATTATATACTACACCAAATTCTAGATCTTATTTATCCGCTCGTCCGAACCGACAATCACCCCGGTGTAATAGAAGAAGTCAACGAGCTTCGCGCTCGGGTAGTGGCTTTGGAGAATATGCAAATGTTACAAACACCAGCAGCAGCACCAGTACCACCATCAACAACATCAACAGTACCATTACCACCACCAACAACAACCGCATCGCAAACCTCAACTTCACAATCTGTCCCACGAGCATCGACGTCATACGCCATATAGATACCAAGGAATACCACAACGATGAAGTATTGATTCATAACTTCATTGGGGAAACATTCTACGACGATTATGTAATTTCTAAAGTTTAGAAATTATCTATCCTAGCCTTAACCATAAATCAAATGAGTTTAATTTAATATTAACTCATTAAATCTATATTACATCTGAAGAAATATCCACACATATATATATATATATATATATATATATATATATATATATATATATATATATCCATAAAGACTGTAATAAAATTTTTTTGTACAAAATATTAATTGTGAAATTTTTTTTAACGGGTAGGTAATACCCGAGAGATATTTAAATTCACAATTAACATGTTACATTCTTCGATTCTGATTCAACAATCATCAACTATACTCATTACTTTCCCAATAATATACATTCTATTATAGAAATCAAAACAACCATACTCATTCGAATCTAATTACATATTCTGATTTTGGAATCTCAGAATTCAATTCGAGATATAACCGAAATCATCACTCTTAGATTCCTACATTTTTCAAAACTATACTTTGACTTCAAAAATGTACTAGAACATCATATGTATATTAACAATTACAATCTGTGTTCAAACCCTTCGAAATTCCTGAAGACATGCGAGATAATGATCCAACCACATGTTACCCACAGTCATGCACTTGGAAAACTCTCGAAACCAAAGTCATAGTTTAACACGTATCCGTGTTAGATCCTTTGACATTTATTACCAAAAAATAACTTTTCAATCTCTTTTCAAAATAGATAGTTTTGTCACAGCTCCAACAAATCACCTGCAATTGTTCATACAAATAAGCCTTATTATAACGATTATCCCTTCATCATTGTTACCGGTGAACCTTTCATATCTCGCCACATTAGCAGTAAACTTATCAACAACTTCATTAACCTTTGACTTAAGCCTCTCCAAAAAGTCACTATACTTATTCATTGAAACCCCATCATGTACTCACCTACATCCTGTAACAATAATTTTCATACCAATTACTGGGAATCAGCAATCAGTATTTTGAATTTAGCAGCAATTTTACGCCAATAGTTATATGTATACATATAACGTCTATCTCCTAGACTTACATACTTCGAATGTGAAGTTTCTGAAAAACATCCCAAACTATGAACTAGTTCTTCCAAATTGGAGAAAATGCTGATAAAGCAACAAAAACTGTAAACGACTTTAACAGTCAAAAGTTTGATGATAAAGAATAGTATGGTGGCAAAGCTGAGAAAAAGAGAAGGTTTGGAACTGGAAAACGGATTGAGCAGACCATGAAGGAGGCTGTGGACAAATCACAAAGACTAAACCTGCCTTCAAAGGATCCAAATGATTCAGTGTCTGCTGAAATCGTTAGCAAATATCTTACTTCTTATTCTAAACCTTCACAGACAAATCTTCTTCATTATCCATCGATGTTAGAAATTTTAAGATATTATCGTATCTTTTATTATAAATATCATCGATATTCCTGAAGATATTTTCACCATTATTCTTATCCGAAATCAGTTATCTCCTCGCAATATCTGCGTTATAACATGAAAGAAACTATGTTAGTTCTAAATTCTGAAAAATTCGAATTTAAAATATGAATGTTTTTGAAGTAATGTTGGGAACTGAAGCATGAGTTAGTATAATATAATGACACTTGATCAACGTGAATATATTACAGTAAGTCATGCTGAGTTTCTAATGAAACATGATGATTCATAGACTATACCGTCATCATGAGCCATGTTACACGACTCTTACATTCTACCCAATCTCCAAACATATTAAGAACATATATTCTTGATAGTTCTATCTTTCCGGATATACTGGTAATTTGACAAATTAAGATCGTGCCATTACAATTTCCTTCTTAGAACATTAACTAAGTTCATTCCGAAATTCATACCTACGAATTCTGGGCCATTAATCGCTTGACTTAAGGTCGGGAAGAGAAAACGAAAGCATGAAGCTCCAAAATATAATGGAGAATATAAAGCCCGATAACAACCCCGAAATTTCAAACCGTGTATATCAATGCGTATAGCAATATAAAGACACGGGAGAATGAAAAACACAATAACCCCAAGGTAATGGTAGAAGAAAATAACTTCCTCCGGCGGTAGATGAAAAAGAAGAATGACAGATATGAAAGTTAGGAGTATATTCAGAATCAGTACTGGATGGAGTATATTAATGGATGCTTTAAAGTATGAGTTGAGGGAGAAAGAATAGAAGGTGTGAGTTGTAAGGAAACGAAGGGGGTGGCTTTATAGTAAAATATCCGACAGAGCAATCGAATCAGATTATTGTATTTAATCAAAGAAGATCCTGATTTCTTTAATCACCGAAAAACCAAATCTTATTACGAAGATTTTCTTTAAATCCCATGAATTCCGGAAATCAATCATAACTAGGTCATCGGTTAAAACGAATATACATTTACTCATTTCACTCTCTTGCGATAACTTCACTTATACTCTTCGCGTAATCAAATTGTTTTATCTATATTACTCAATGATGATAAAATTCTAATTATCAACTCATATTTGTCATGAAAACATTTTTATAGTTACCCATGACGACCTCGATCAAATTTTGGGACGAAATTTCTTTAACGGGTAGGTACTGTGACGACCCGGAAATTTCCGACCAAATTTAAACTTAACCTTTATATGTTTCCGACACGATAAGCAAAATTTGTAATGTTGAATCTCAAAAACTTTGGAACTACATTCATGTAATCAATTATCCTTTGACCGTGTTCGACGATTCACGAACAATTATGTGTATATAGATATGTATATATAATATTAATTGAAAACATTAACAAAGTATTAGATATATGATACTTTACATGAACGTATTTGTTTCGATATATTTATCGACAGAATTAAGAGATAATATCAAATGATTGAATTATCAGATACATTATGATATGATTACGGGTCTATGTTATGAGGTCCACTGTGATTTAAGAAATCTATTCTTTTTGACAACATTCGGAAAATGGTAAAGTAATTTACAAATGAGAACAAACTGTCACATAACGAGAGTTAGACAGAAGTTAGTGGAGAATTAAATTTTATAATACTTGATTGATCTATTTTCAAACGTGTAAAAACGTTTTTCGATATAATAGAATTTGTTTATTAAAATGTCTTTGTTAAATAATGTAAGTTGAAATATTGGTTATTAGATATATAAATAACTTGCAACGTGTATTTAAAGCGTGTTTATGTATATTAAATAGATATATGATAATTAAGTATCTCATTAAGTATATTAACAATGGATTAAATATATAAAATGAGACTACTAACTTAAGGGTTTCGAAACAATATATATATATATATATATATATATATATATATATATATATATATATATATATATATATATATATATATATATATATATATATATGTAATATTTAACGACGTAATAACCCTTATGTTAAAATGAATATATATGTATTGTATTAAGATGTATTAATACACTTTTGAAAGACTTAAATACATATATTAACATACTTATACTCAACAAAGATATCTATACTCATATTCCCATTCAATTTCATCAAGAATTCCACTCATATTCATACTGTATTCATACCTGTATTATACACAGCTTCTAGATGTATTTATTATTGGTATATACCAATAGGAAAACATCATTTTCAACTTTTTAAATGATTAGAAAACATGTTTAAACATATTTTGTAAGCTAGTATCAATTATTACACAAAAATACAAAACTACTTTTGTTTTTATTACTTATATCATTTATATACTTATATATTACATACTTACACACATAAAACCATATTTTTTTCATTCTTATTCCTTCCTCCTTCATAAACCATGACTAAGAACTCTTAAATCTTCATCTTTTTGATCAAAAATCCAATCTATAATCATCTTATAAGAATCATTCAAGAACACTTCATGAAGATCATTCATTTCAAGTTTATACTTTCAATCTTTTGAATCCATTCCAAAAACTCTTTGAAGATCAAGAAACCTTCATTTATTTCAGTAGTTTTTCACTTCTTAATCAAAGTAATAACATATTCAAGCTTTGGTTCAATTCATATAATCATAACTATCTTAAATCAAGATAGAATTCTTACTTGAAACTTTTGTTGATTCCAAGCTTCTACATCAAGAATTCTAAGCTATAGAGGACATCATCTACTCAAATATCCTTTTCTTATTTTTCCAATAACATCACTCTTTAAACTTGAGGTAGTAGTCTTATTCAAAATCTCGTTCGATTCATATTCATATAGCTATCTTATTTTGAGTTTATAATTTACAACAACTAGAACATAGTTTAGTTAATTCTAAACTTGTTCGCAAATAAACTTAATCCTTCTAACTTGACTTTTAAAATACTTCAACACATGTATTATGACAGTATGTCAAGCTAACATAAGGATATAAAACCTGTAAACACGAATAACACCTTAAAACTGAACATACGCCATCATAGATCATCGGGGGCTATTTTGGGTTTAATTTTGAAAACCTATCTTAAACTTTGAATTAAGAGTTTTCCTTCTATAATAAATGTTATTTCATATGGATATGAAACATATCCAAAACCCATGGTTTAACTCTAAGTGGAAGTATGTTTTTCAAAATGGTCATCAAGATGTTGATCTTTAGACGGAAATGACTACCTCTTTCAAAAATGACTTGTAACCTGTATTTCTGACTATAAACCTATACTTTTAATGTTTATATTAGTAATATTTGATTCAATATAAAACCATAGCAATTTGATTCACTCAAAACGGATTTAAAACGAAGAAATTATGGGGAAAACAAATCTGCTAAAATTAACGTTGTATAGACGAAATTTATATTATAAAAACTATATTAACCATATCCTTGCTAACTTTTCCTATATCCTGTATAAATTTGGACATGTTATTAGTAGTATAACAAAATATTATAATCTTGGTTATTTCTGTGATTGTATATATGTATAATAATATTCTTGGTACTTCCTAACACAATAAGTATACAATACGTTTTGATAAATCCTAAGACAATACGTACACAATACGTCTTAGTTAATTCTAAGACAACACGTATACAATACGTCTCTGGGTTGATGCAAAGACAATACGTATACAATACGTCGTGGGGTAATTCTAAGATTATAAATATATATATATATATATATATATATATATATATATATATATATACCGATTATTGGACTATTGGACTATTGGACTATCGGACTGTTGGACCACTAACATTGGACTACTAACTTGATAATTTAAAGTATCATATAAGTATGATATAATTATTAGTCAAATATAATTATAGTATAGTTGATACATATTATTATTATTATAGGTTCGTGAATCTATCGAAGGCCGAATCGTATTTTTCATCGAATTGAAAAATAATATTATTTACTATCAACGACTTACAAGTGAGTTTCATTTGCTCCCTTTTTAATTGCTTCTGCAATATATATTTTTGGGCTGAGAATACATGCGCTGCTTTTATGATTGACGAAATAGACACAAGTACTACAAACATATTCTACGTTGAGTTGTACCACTTTGCATATTTTTCCCTAATAGCTTGGTAACTAATATTTACATGTTGTAGGAGCATGTAAGCGCGAATCCTATTGATAGATCTATCGGGTTTGACAACCTCAACCAGGCTAGTCGCTCTAGTATCGTAAACGGTTGCATAGTACTTCGTTTTTACTACACTTGGTACAGTGTAGGGAGATTTCATAATAAAGGGAATATGCCACATTAATTGTTAAGTATGGTTACCGAAGTGCTCAACAACTTATAGAATACTTTTATACATTTGCGAGTGTACGGATATTTATGAAAACTGAAATCTTGTGGTCTATTACCATTACAGAAATGATTGATTATGATAAACTAATGAACTCACCAACCTTTTGGTTGACACTTTTAAGCATGTTTATTCTCAGGATTGAATGAAATCTTCCGCTGTGCATTTGCTCATTTTAGAGATATTACTTGGAGTCATTCATGGCATATTTCAAAAGACGTTGCATTCGAGTCGTTGAATTCAACAAGATTATTATTAAGTCATTTATGAATTGGATATATTATGAAAGGGTATGCATGCCTGTCAACTTTCGATGTAATGAAAGTTTGTATTTTAAAAATGAATGCAATGTTTGTAAAATGTATCATATAGAGGTCAGAACCTCGCGATGTAATCAACTATTGTGAATCATTTATAATCGATATGAACGGGTCCTTTCATCTTTACATTTTTGGAACTGAGAATACATGCGCTACTATTACAACTGCTTTATTAAATGCTTTTGAAATACATTTTGAACTGCGAATACATGAAATGCTTTTATAAATGTTTGACGAGATAGACACAAGCAAAACATTCCTCGAATGAATTATTATGCAGATAGAAGTTCTGTAGATTATTATTGAATTATGTGGACTTGATAATTGCCACTAATTGTTGTGAATAATTTTCCCCTGATTATTATTGCTTGGTAACCTAAGAATTAGAAACGGGTATGGCCCTAATTCACGCGAATCCTAAAGGTAGCTACTGGGTTTAACACCCCCACCCAGAATGTTCACTAGACAGAAGGGCTAGTGGGCATGGTGTTTAGTACTTCGAAGTTTATATGATTATTATATAGACGAGATGTTCTGTTTTGGGGATATTATTATGCGCATTATATGTTAAGGTTGTAGTGACCCGAACTTTTCCATGTTTATATATATTAATTGAGATTGATATTTACATGATTAAATGTTTCCAACATGTTTAGCAATCAAACTTGTTAAGACTTGATTAATTGAAATATGTTTCATATAGACAATTGACCACCCAAGTTGACCGGTGATTCACGAACGTTAAAACTTGTAAAAAATATACGATGACATATATATGGTTATATATATAGTTAACATGTTTTTATTATAAGTATGTATCTCATTAGGTATTTTAACAATGAGTTATATACATAAAAATGAGACTATTAATTTAAGAAACTCGAAAACGATATATATAACGATTATCGTTATAACGTCTTACTAGGTACATATGAATCATATTAAGATATTGATACACTTGGTTAATTATTTTAAATGATAAGTAAATATATTATTAAGTGTATTAACAATGAAATACATATGTAAAAATAAGACTACTAACTTAATGATTTCGAAACGAGACATATATGTAACGATTATCGTTGTAACGACATTTAACTGTATATACATCATACTGAGATATATTATATATCATAATATCATGATAATATAACAATTTAACATCTCATTTGTTATAATAAACAATGGGTTAACAACATTCAACAAGATCGTTAACCTAAAGGTTTCAAAATAACATTTACATGTAACGACTAACGATGACTTAACGACTCAGTTAAAATGTATATACATGTAGTGTTTTAATATGTATTCATACACTTTTGAAAGACTTCAAGACACTTATCAAAATACTTCTACTTAACAAAAATGCTTACAATTACATCCTCGTTCAGTTTCATCAACAATTCTACTCGTATGCACCCGTATTCATACTCGTACAATACACAGCTTTTAGATGTATGTACTATTGGTATATACACTCCAATGATCAGATCTTAGCAGCCCATGTGAGTCACCTAACACATGTGGGAACCATCATTTGGCAACTAGCATGAAATATCTCATAAAATTACAAAAATATGAGTAATCATTCATGACTTATTTACATGAAAACAAAATTACATATCCTTTATATCTAATCCATACACCAACGACCAAAAACACCTACAAACACTTTCATTATTCAATTTTCTTCATCTAATTGATCTCTCTCAAGTTCTATCTTCAAGTTCTAAGTGTTCTTCATATATTTTACAAGTTCTAGTTACATAAAATCAAGAATACTTTCAAGTTTGCTAGCTTACTTCCAATCTTGTAAGGTGATCATCCAACCTCAAGAAATCTTTGTTTCTTACAATAGGTTATCATTCTAATACAAGGTAATAATCATATTCAAACTTTGGTTCAATTTCTATAACTATAACAATCTTATTTCAAGTGATGATCTTACTTGAACTTGTTTTCGTGTCATGATTCTGCTTCAAGAACTTCGAGCCATCCAAGGATCCATTGAAGCTAGATCCATTTTTCTCTTTTCTAGTAGGTTTATCCAAGGAACTTAAGGTAGTAATGATGTTCATAACATCATTCGATTCATACATATAAAGCTATCTTATTTGAAGGTTTAAACTTGTAATCACTAGAACATAGTTTAGTTAATTCTAAACTTGTTCGCAAACAAAAGTTAATCCTTATAACTTGAATTTTAAAATCAACTAAACACATGTTCTATATCTATATGATATGCTAACTTAATGATTTAAAACCTGGAAACACGAAAAACACCGTAAAACCGGATTTACGCCGTCGTAGTAACACCGCGGGCTGTTTTGGGTTAGTTAATTAAAAACTATGATAAACTCTGATTTAAAAGTTGTTATTCTGAGAAAATGATTTTTATTATGAACAAGAAACTATATCCAAAAATTATGGTTAAACTCAAAGTGGAAGTATGTTTTCTAAAATGGTCATCTAGACGTCGTTCTTTTGACTGAAATGACTACCTTTACAAAAATGACTTGTAACTTATTTTTCTGACTATAAACCTATACTTTTTCTGTTTATATTCATAAAATAGAGTTCAATATGAAACCATAGCAATTTGATTCACTCAAAACGGATTTAAAATGAAGAAGTTATGGGTAAAACAAGATTGGATAATTTTTCTCATTTTAGCTACGTGAAAATTGGTAACAAATCTATTCCAACCATAACTTAATCAACTTGTATTGTATATTATGTAATCTTGAGATACCATAGACACGTATACAATGTTTCGACCTATCATGTCGACACATCTATATATATTTCGGAACAACCATAGACACTCTATATGTGAATGTTGGAGTTAGCTATACAGGGTTGAGGGTGATTCCAAAATATATATAGTTTGAGTTGTGATCAATACTGAGATACGTATACACTGGGTCGTGGATTGATTCAAGATAATATTTATCGATTTATTTCTGTACATCTAACTGTGGACAACTAGTTGTAGATTACTAACGAGGACAGCTGACTTAATAAACTTAAAACAGCAAAATATATTAAAAGTGTTGTAAATATATTTTGAACATACTTTGATATATATGTATATATTGTTATAGGTTCGTGAATCAACCAGTGGCCAAGTCTTACTTCTCGACGAAGTAAAAATCTGTGAAAGTGAGTTATAGTCCCACTTTTAAAATCTAATATTTTTGGGATGAGAATACATGCAGGTTTTATAAATGATTTACAAAATAGACACAAGTACGTGAAACTACATTCTATGGTTGAATTATCGAAATCGAATATGCCCCTTTTTATTAAGTCTGGTAATCTAAGAATTAGGGAACAGACACCCTAATTGACGCGAATCCTAAAGATAGATCTATTGGGCCTAACAAACCCCATCCAAAGTACCGGATGCTTTAGTACTTCGAAATTTATATCATATCCGAAGGGTGTCCCGGAATGATGGGGATATTCTTATATATGCATCTTGTTAATGTCGTTTACCAGGACCATATGAATGATTTTTATCTCTATGTATGGGATGTGTATTGAAATATGAAATCTTGTGGTCTATTATTATGATTTGATATATATAGGTTAAACCTATAACTCACCAACATTTTTGTTGACGTTTTAAGCATGTTTATTCTCAGGTGATTATTAAGAGCTTCCGCTATCGCATACTTAAATAAGGATGAGATTTGGAGTCCATGCTTGTATGATATTGTGTAAAAACTGCATTCAAGAAACTTATTTTGTTGTAACATATTTGTATTGTAAACCATTATGTAATGGTCGTGTGTAAACATGATATTTTAGATTATCATTATTTGATAATCTACGTAAAGCTTTTTAAAACCTTTATCTATGAAATAAAGGTTATGGTTTGTTTTAAAAATGAATGCAGTCTTTGAAAAACGTCTCATATAGAGGTCAAAACCTCGCAACGAAATCAATTAATATGGAACGTTTTTAATCAATAAGAACGGGACATTTCAGTTGGTATCCGAGCGTTGGTCTTAGAGAACCAGAATTTTGCATTAGTGTGTCTTATCGAGTTTGTTAGGATGCATTAGTGAGTCTGGACTTCGACCGTGTTTACTTGAAAAATGATTGCTTAACAAATTTTGTTGGAAACTATATATTTTTAACATGTGTATATTATGTGATATATTAATCTCTTAACGCGTTTGATATTATGTGATAGATGTCTACCTCTAGAACAAGTTCCATTGACTCACCTAATAATAATGAAGAGTCAAATGTAAATTGGAATGATTCGTGGACTGATTCACAAGTTCCCGAAGAGGAACCGGAAGAAGAGTCGGAACCGGAAGAAGAATCGGAACTGGAAGAAGAATCGGAACCGGATGATGAAGTAGAACCGGTTGGGGAAATAATAAAGCGGTTAAGTAAAAGAAAATCATCAACCAACCGACCAAGGTTAATTATGGTCAATGGTGTTTCCGCCAAGGAAGCAAAATATTGGGAGGATTACCAATTCTCCGATGAATCGAATTCCGACGAGAATTCCGATGATGTTATAGAAATTACCCCAACTGAATTTAAAAAGGCAAAAGAAAATAATAAGGGAAAGGGCATAAAAATAGAGAAATCTAATTCCAACCCCGATGAACTTTATATGTATCGTCAACCCCCGAAGTCCTTAAGTTGTAACAATGACCCGGGAACCTCTAAACCACCAGGTTTTTCTAAACCGTTGTGGAAAACGACAGTTAGTATTAGGGGAACATCATATATCCCTAGAAACTTGGCAAAACAAACCAAAACCGAAGAAGAAGAAACGAGCGAGTCGGAATAAGATAGTTGTATTCGTGTGGTGTAATATATGTAATATAGTGTTCTTATGCTTTATGATATATGTAAAAATTGCTTGTATTAATAAGTATTTTTTTATGAATCTAACTCTTGTCTATTTTACAGTTTAAAAACACAAAATGGATAGACAACCCAATATTTTAAGAGACCTACCCGGAGACATGATTGATGAAATCTTGTCTAGAGTCGGCCAGAATTCCTCGGCACAACTATTTAAGGCGAGATCAGTTTGTAAGACATTCGAAGAACGTTCCAAGAATGTCTTGGTTTATAAGAGACTTTCGTTTGAAAGATGGGGGATATCACATTGGGAAACCCATAAGTTATGATGTGTTTACTTTGACGCATATATTGCGGGGAACCCAAATGCTATTTTACACAACGGGTTAAGAAATTATTTTGACTCAATATATCCGAATATTGGACTTCGTGATTTAGAAAAAGCGGCTAACATGCAACATAAAGAAGCATGTTATGCTTACGGATTAGTAATGTTCGCTTCTCACCAAAGTGAGAACAAGAACATCGGGCTACAACTATTAAACAAAACGTTCCCACAAGTGACGGAGTCGGTAATTCGGGTAAGAAATGAGGTTTTTAGGTTATTACGAGACTGTTGGTCATTACGTAACCCTCGTCCCTTTGACGACGTTACAACACGCTGTCTTATCAACGGCCATAACGGTTATGTTCCACAAGACCAAGGATGGGAAGTAGTCCTAGTAAAACCAGAATGCATGACTTGTTTCTGGACGTATGAATTATGTGTCCTTATTGCCTTTGCTGAACGACTTGTGTACTAGCTAGAATTATATTCACAACTATCTTATATCAAAGTTATTGTGTGCTATATTTCATGCTTTATGTAAAATAAGCGGTATTGTAAGTTTGTAAAATATTGTATAAAAGTTTGAACGTGAAATATTATTACAATCAGTTTTTCATATAGAATTGTAGTAGTTGAATTGTATATTAGCTACTAAGTATGAACTTAACGGGTAGGTACTACCCGAATTTAAACTTATAAAAAGCTAATATGAAGAAAAAGCTTTTATAAATGAGTTCATATTATGCTACGAAATACTATTAACTACTCTTAATATTCTGTATGATTAACTTGTTCCATTTGACTATTTTGAAGGAAATGGCACTGACTACTCGACACACCGTGAATATGAATGAAGAGGAATTCCGTACTTTTCTAGCTTCAAACATAGCCGCAGTACAGGCTGCACTACATACCAACAATAACCTTAGATCTGACAGTACAGGAAATCGTGTAGGATGCACCTACAAAGAATTCACTGCCTGCAAACCTTTGGAATTTGATGGAACCGAAGGACCGATCGGATTAAAACGGTGGACCGAGAAGGTCGAATCAGTGTTTGCCATAAGTAAGTGTACTGAAGAGGACAAAGTGAAGTACGCTACGCATACCTTCACAGGTTCTGCGTTAACATGGTGGAATACCTATCTAGTGCAAGTGGGACAAGACGATGCGTACGCACTACCGTGGTCAGCATTCAAGCACTTGATGAACGAGAAGTACCGTCCCAGAACTGAGGTCAATAAGCTCAAGACAGAACTTAGAGGGTTACGAACCCAATGATTTGATATTACCACGTACGAAAGACGATTCACAGAATTGTGCCTATTGTGTCCGGGAGCATTCGAAGATGAGGAAGAGAAGATCGACGCATTTGTGAAAGGATTACCGGAAAGAATCCAAGAAGATATAAGTTCACACGAGCCCGCCTCCATACAACAGGCATGTAGAATGGCTCACAAACTAGTGAACCAGATTGAAGAATGAATTAAAGAACAGACTGCTGAAGAGGCCAATGTGAAGTAAGTCAAAAGAAAGTGGGAGGAAAACGGTGATAAGAATCACCAATACAACAACAACAGCAATTACAACAATAATCGCAACAATTATCCCAACAATCGCAACATCAATCGCAACTACAACAAACGGCCCAACAACAACAACAACAACAACAGTAACAGCAACTACAACAATCATCCCAACAACAATAATAACCGCAACAACAACAACAATCAGAAGCAGCTATGCCAAAGGTGTGAAAAGTATCACTCGGGGTTCTGCACCAAATTTTGCAACAAGTGTAAAAGAAATGGTCATAGCGCGGCGAAGTGTGAGGTCTACGGACCAGGGGTTAATAGAACGAAAGGAACAAATGGTGTCGGAACGAGTAATGGCGGAGTAAGTAGTGTCGGAGCAAGTTATGCCAATGTAGTTTGTTATAAATGTGGAAAATCGGGCCACATTATTAGAAATTGCCCGAACCAGGAGAACACGAATGGACAAGGCCGCGGAAGAGTTTTCAATATTAATGCAGCAGAGGCACAGGAAGACCCGGAGCTTGTTACGGGTACGTTTCTTATTGACAATAAATCTGCTTACGTTTTATTTGATTCGGGTGCGGATAGAAGCTATATGAGTAGAGATTTTTGTGCTAAATTAAGTTGTCCATTGACGCATTTGGATAGTAAATTTTTACTCGAATTAGCAAATGGTAAATTAATTTCAGCAGATAATATATGTCGGAATCGAGAAATTAACCTGGTTAGCGAAACATTTAAGATTGATTTGATACCAGTAGAGTTAGGGAGTTTTGATGTGATAATTGGTATGGACTGGTTGAAAGAAGTGAAAGCAGAGATCGTCTGTTACAAAAATGCAATTCGCATTATACGAGAAAAAGGAAAACCCTTAATGGTGTACGGAGAACAGGGCAACACGAAGCTACATCTTATTAGTAATTTGAAGGCACAAAAACTAATAAGAAAAGGTTGCTATGCTATTCTAGCACACGTCGAGAAAGTACAAACTGAAGAAAAGAGCATCAATGATGTTCCCATTGCAAAAGAATTTCCCGATGTATTTCCGAAAGAATTACCGGGATTACCCCCACATCGATCCGTTGAATTTCAAATAAATCTTGTACCAGGAGCTGCACCAATAGCTCGTGCTCCTTACAGACTCGCACCCAGCGAGATGAAAGAACTGCAAAGCCAATTACAAGAACTTTTAGAGCGTGGTTTCATTCGACCAAGTACATCACCGTGGGGAGCTCCTGTTTTGTTTGTCAAGAAGAAAGATGGTACATTCAGGTTGTGTATCGACTACCGAGAGTTGAACAAACTTACCATCAAGAACCGCTACCCACTACCGAGAATCGACGACTTATTTGATCAACTACAAGGCTCGTCTGTTTATTCAAAGATTGACTTACGTTCCGGGTATCATCAAATGCGGGTGAAAGAAGATGATATTCCAAAGACTGCTTTCAGAACACGTTACGGTCATTACGAGTTTATGGTCATGCCGTTTGGTTTAACTAATGCACCAGCTATGTTCATGGACCTTATGAACCGAGTGTGTGGACCATACCTTGACAAGTTTGTCATTGTTTTCATTGATGACATACTTATTTACTCAAAGAATGACCAAGAACACGGTGAACATTTGAGAAAGGTGTTAGAAGTATTGAGGAAGGAAGAATTGTACGCTAAGTTTTCAAAGTGTGCATTTTGGTTGGAAGAAGTTCAATTCCTCGGTCACATAGTGAACAAAGAAGGTATTAAGGTGGATCCGGCAAAGATAGAAACTGTTGAAAAGTGGGAAACCCCGAAAACTCCGAAACACATACGCCAGTTTTTAGGACTAGCTAGTTACTACAGAAGGTTCATCCAAGACTTTTGCAGAATAGCAAAACCCTTGACTGCATTAACGCATAAAGGGAAGAAATTTGAATGGAATGATGAACAAGAGAAAGCGTTTCAGTTATTGAAGAAAAAGCTAACTACGGCACCTATATTGTCATTGCCTGAAGGGAATGATGATTTTGTGATTTATTGTGACGCATCAAAGCAAGGTCTCGGTTGTGTATTAATGCAACGAACGAAGGTGATTACTTATGCCTCTAGACAATTGAAGATTCACGAGCAAAATTATACGACGCATGATTTGGAATTAGGCGCGGTTGTTTTTGCATTAAAGACTTGGAGGCACTACTTATATGGGGTCAAAAGTATTATATATACCGACCACAAAAGTCTTCAACACATATTTAATCAGAAACAACTGAATATGAGGCAGCGTAGGTGGATTGAATTATTGAATGATTACGACTTTGAGATTCGTTACCACCCGGGGAAGGCAAATGTGGTAGCCGATGCCTTGAGCAGGAAGGACAGAGAACCCATTCGAGTAAAATCTATGAATATAATGATTCATAATAACCTTACTACTCAAATAAAGGAGGCGCAACAAGGAGTTTTAAAAAAGGGAAATTTAAAGGATGAAATACCCAAAGGATCGGAGAAGCATCTTAATATTCGGGAAGACGGAACCCGGTATAGGGCTGAAAGGATTTGGGTACCAAAATTTGGAGATATGAGAGAAATGGTACTTAGAGAAGCTCATAAAACCAGATACTCAATACATCCTGGAACGGGGAAGATGTACAAGGATCTCAAGAAACATTTTTGGTGGCCGGGTATGAAAGCCGATGTTGCTAAATACATAGGAGAATGTTTGACGTGTTCTAAAGTCAAAGCTGAGCATCAGAAACCATCAGGTCTACTTCAACAACCCGAAATCCCGGAATGGAAATGGGAAAATATTACCATGGATTTCATCACTAAATTGCCAAGGACTGCAAGTGGTTTTGATACTATTTGGGTAATAGTTGATCGTCTCACCAAATCAGCACACTTCCTGCCAATAATAGAAGATGACAAGATGGAGAAGTTAGCACGACTGTATTTGAAGGAAGTCGTCTCCAGACATGGAATACCAATCTCTATTATCTCTGATAGGGATGGCAGATTTATTTCAAGATTCTGGCAGACATTACAGCAAGCATTGGGAACTCGTCTAGACATGAGTACTGCCTATCATCCACAAACTGATGGGCAGAGCGAAAGGACGATACAAACGCTTGAAGACATGCTACGAGCTTGTGTTATTGATTTCGGAAACAGTTGGGATCGACATCTACCGTTAGCTGAATTTTCCTACAACAACAGCTACCATTCAAGCATTGAGATGGCGCCGTTTGAAGCACTTTATGGTAGAAAGTGCAGGTCTCCGATTTGTTGGAGTGAAGTGGGGGATAGATAAATTACGGGTCCGGAGATTATACAAGAAACTACCGAGAAGATCATCCAAATTCAACAACGGTTGAAAACCGCCCAAAGTCGACAAAAGAGCTACGCTGACATTAAAAGAAAAGATATAGAATTTGAAATTGGAGAGATGGTCATGCTTAAAGTTGCACCTTGGAAAGGCGTTGTTCGATTTGGTAAACAAGGGAAATTAAATCCAAGGTATATTGGACCATTCAAGATTATTGATCGTGTCGGACCAGTAGCTTACCGACTTGAGTTACCTCAACAACTCGCGGCTGTACATAACACTTTCCACGTCTCGAATTTGAAGAAATGTTTTGCTAAAGAAGATCTCACTATTCCGTTAGATGAAATCCAAATCAACGAAAAACTTCAATTCATCGAAGAACCCGTCGAAATAATGGATCGTGAGGTTAAAAGACTTAAGCAAAACAAAATACCAATTGTTAAGGTTCGATGGAATGCTCGTAGAGGACCCGAGTTCACCTGGGAGCATGAAGATCAGATGAAGAAGAAATACCCGCATCTATTTCCAGAAGATTCGTCAACACCTTCAACAGCTTAAAATTTCGGGACGAAATTTATTTAACGGGTAGGTACTGTAGTGACCCGAACTTTTCCATGTTTATATATATTAATTGAGATTGATATTTACATGATTAAATGTTTCCAACATGTTTAGCAATCAAACTTGTTAAGACTTGATTAATTGAAATATGTTTCATATAGACAATTGACCACCCAAGTTGACCGGTGATTCACGAACGTTAAAACTTGTAAAAAATATACGATGACATATATATGGTTATATATATAGTTAACATGTTTTTATTATAAGTATGTATCTCATTAGGTATTTTAACAATGAGTTATATACATAAAAATGAGACTATTAATTTAAGAAACTCGAAAACGATATATATAACGATTATCGTTATAACGTCTTACTAGGTACATATGAATCATATTAAGATATTGATACACTTGGTTAATTATGTTAAATGATAAGTAAATATATTATTAAGTGTATTAACAATGAAATACATATGTAAAAATAAGACTACTAACTTAATGATTTCGAAACGAGACATATATGTAACGATTATCGTTGTAACGACATTTAACTGTATATACATCATACTGAGATATATTATATATCATAATATCATGATAATATAACAATTTAACATCTCATTTGTTATAATAAACAATGGGTTAACAACATTCAACAAGATCGTTAACCTAAAGGTTTCAAAATAACATTTACATGTAACGACTAACGATGACTTAACGACTCAGTTAAAATGTATATACATGTAGTGTTTTAATATGTATTCATACACTTTTGAAAGACTTCAAGACACTTATCAAAATACTTCTACTTAACAAAAATGCTTACAATTACATCCTCGTTCAGTTTCATCAACAATTCTACTCGTATGCACCCGTATTCATACTCGTACAATACACAGCTTTTAGATGTATGTACTATTGGTATATACACTCCAATGATCAGCTCTTAGCAGCCCATGTGAGTCACCTAACACATGTGGGAACCATCATTTGGCAACTAGCATGAAATATCTCATAAAATTACAAAAATATGAGTAATCATTCATGACTTATTTACATGAAAACAAAATTACATATCCTTTATATCTAATCCATACACCAACGACCAAAAACACCTACAAACACTTTCATTATTCAATTTTCTTCATCTAATTAATCTCTCTCAAGTTCTATCTTCAAGTTCTAAGTGTTCTTCATATATTTTACAAGTTCTAGTTACATAAAATCAAGAATACTTTCAAGTTTGCTAGCTCACTTCCAATCTTGTAAGGTGATCATCCAACCTCAAGAAATCTTTGTTTCTTACAATAGGTTATCATTCTAATACAAGGTAATAATCATAATCAAACTTTGGTTCAATTTCTATAACTATAACAATCTTATTTCAAGTGATGATCTTACTTGAACTTGTTTTCGTGTCATGATTCTGCTTCAAGAACTTCGAGCCATCCAAGGATCCGTTGAAGCTAGATCCATTTTTCTATTTTCCAGTAGGTTTATCCAAGGAACTTAAGGTAGTAATGATGTTCATAACATCATTCGATTCATACATATAAACCTATCTTATTTGAAGGTTTAAACTTGTAATCACTAGAACATAGTTTAGTTAATTCTAAACTTGTTCGCAAACAAAAGTTAATCCTTCTAACTTGAATTTTAAAATCAACTAAACACATGTTCTATATCTATATGATATGCTAACTTAATGATTTAAAACCTGGAAACACGAAAAACACCGTAAAACCGGATTTATGCCGTCGTAGTAACACCGCGGGCTGTTTTGGGTTAGTTAATTAAAAACTATGATAAACTTTGATTTAAAAGTTGTTATTCTGAGAAAATGATTTTTATTATGAACATGAAACTATATCCAAAAATTATGGTTAAACTCAAAGTGGAAGTATGTTTTCTAAAATGGTCATCTAGACGTCGTTCTTTTGACTGAAATGACTACCTTTACAAAAATGACTTGTAACTTATTTTTCTGACAATAAACCTATACTTTTTCTGTTTATATTCATAAAATAGAGTTCAATATGAAACCATAGCAATTTGATTCACTCAAAACGGATTTAAAATGAAGAAGTTATGGGTAAAACAAGATTGGATAATTTTTCTCATTTTAGCTACGTGAAAATTGGTAACAAATCTATTCCAACCATAACTTAATCAACTTGTATTGTATATTATGTAATCTTGAGATACCATAGACACGTATACAATGTTTCGACCTATCATGTCGACACATCTATATATATTTCGGAACAACCATAGACACTCTATATGTGAATGTTGGAGTTAGCTATACAGGGTTGAGGTTGATTCCAAAATATATATAGTTTGAGTTGTGATCAATACTGAGATACGTATACACTGGGTCGTGGATTGATTCAAGATAATATTTATCGATTTATTTCTGTACATCTAACTGTGGACAACTAGTTGTAGATTACTAACGAGGACAGCTGACTTAATAAACTTAAAACATCAAAATATATTAAAAGTGTTATAAATATATTTTGAACATACTTTGATATATATGTATATATTGTTATAGGTTCGTGAATCAACCAGTGGCCAAGTCTTACTTCCCGACGAAGTAAAAATCTGTGAAAGTGAGTTATAGTCCCACTTTTAAAATCTAATATTTTTAGGATGAGAATACATGCGGCTTTATAAATGTTTTATAAAATCTAATATTTTTGGGATGAGAATACATGCAGCTTTTAAAATCTAATGTTTTATATCATATCCGAAGGGTGTCCCGGAATGATGGGGATATTCTTATATATGCATCTTGTTAATGTCGGTTACCAGGTGTTCACCATATGAATGATTTTTATCTCTATGTATGGGATGTGTATTGAAATATGAAATCTTGTGGTCTATTATTATGATTTGATATATATAGGTTAAACCTATAACTCACCAACATTTTTGTTGACGTTTTAAGCATGTTTATTCTCAGGTGATTATTAAGAGCTTCCGCTGTCGCATACTTAAATAAGGACGAGATTTGGAGTCCATGCTTGTATGATATTGTTTAAAAACTGCATTCAAGAAACTTATTTTGTTGTAACATATTTGTATTGTAAACCATTATGTAATGGTCGTGTGTAAACATGATATTTTAGATTATCATTATTTGATAATCTACGTAAAGCTTTTTAAAACCTTTATCTATGAAATAAAGGTTATGGTTTGTTTTAAAAATGAATGCAGTCTTTGAAAAACGTCTCATATAGAGGTCAAAACCTCGCAACGAAATCAATTAATATGAAACGTTTTTAATCAATAAGAACGGGACATTTCAAAGGTCGGTTACCAAGCCAAGTTATGAAAGCAATGAAAAGTGAATGTTATATATCGAGAGAATGATTTTATACACAGGTTATGTGTATGTTATTTTTGTGCACTAGATATGTGTACGGTTACTAAGATTTATGAAAGATGATTTCGTACACGAGAAAGGTGTACTGTATTTAAAAGATATCGCATGTACATTACAGGTGGGTATAGGATTCGGGCCCATTTGTACCATGCAGCATTTAAATCTTGTGGTCTATCAAAATGATGAATTTTATTGTTTTATGATAAACCTATGAACTCACCAACCTTTTGGTTGACATTTTAAAGCATGTTTATTCTCAGGTTTGAAATAAATCTTTCGCTGTGCATTTGCTCATATTACATGGAGTCGTTCATGGCATATAGAGGTCAGAACCTCGCAATGGGACCAACTGTTGAAGACTTCGTCCAGATGGATTAGGACGGGTCCTTTCAGGTGGTATCAGGGCGGTGGTCTTAGCGAACCAGGTCTGCATTAGTGTGTCTAACTGATAAGTCATTAGGATGCATTAGTGAGTCTGGACTTCGACCGTGTCTGCATGTTAAAAGTTTTTCTTATCATTTCGTGTCAAAAATTACCTGCTTATCATTCTTAGAGAATCACTTGCTTATCATTCTTAGTCTAGACACGTCTTACTGCCTCTATTGCATAGACTGTGTATAGATAAAATTCATATCTTAGCGTATCTGTTATTGTTACCTTTGCCTGACAGCTTCCGTAGATTTCTCCGTAACTTATGGGATTTTAGTATTATATATGCATATGTAAATTATGCATTGCAGGGTACTAATCTACATCCTATAACCTATTTTTTATCTAAAATCCTTCATTTGATCGTACGATATGGATCTCTCAACCAGTTTGAGTCCCTCAGATTTCGATAGCTATTCCGATAGTTATTTCGACAGCTATTCCGACATGGATATTCACCTAAGCTCCGAAAGCAGTGTCACCAGAATGAATCAATCAATCAGCCATCCCCAATTCATCTGATGAGATCGTAGTCGACTTAATCAACAAAAATGAGAAGAAGGCAATTCCTTTCCACCAACCAAATTTCCCTCTTGGCGAAGAACCTGAAGCACTTACCGGCGAATCTATTCGAAACACCATTTTCACCCTCATTTCCAGTGTATCTCGACACGATTATATTCTATCCACAATTCTAAACCTTACTCATCCGCTCGTTCTGACCACCAATCATCCCGGAATAATAGAAGAAGTCAACGAACTTCGCGCCCGAGTTGTAGCCTTGGAAAATATGGTGCAAAACGTACCAGCTTCAGCAACAACACCGGCACCAACAGTACCATCAGTAACAGCACCAGTACCACCAACAACCCAAGTTTCAACAATCCATGCCTCAACATCTCATTCTGTACCTCGAGTATAATCATCGTTATACGAATCGTTCTACATCAATTACCTTCGTTCGACATGGCGATTATGTAATCTTTAATGTTTTAGAGATTATATATTCTTGTTCTAAAGGTAAATTAAATGAGGTTAATATCATATTAACTCAATGAATCCATGATTACATCTAAAGAAAATATATATGTATATATGTTTTCATAAAGATTGTAATTAAAAATTATTTCATAAAAAGTGTTAATTGTGAAAATATTTTAACGGGTAGGTAATACCCGAGGAATATTTAGATTTCACATTAATAAGTTACATTGTACATTCTTCGAATCTGATTCAACAGTCATTTACTATCCTACTTACATCCACAGCTATACGAATCCGTTCACCAAAGAATAACCATTTTCATTCAAATTTCATATTTGGATTTTGACTTCTCAGAATCCAACAAGTGGAATAAAGAAGAAAACATTGGACAAATAAAATTTGTTAGAAACAAACAATTTAACTATGAGAAGAATTTTGTTAAGAATCCACGCTAACTGTTCCTAGCTAACTGTTCCTAGCTAACTGGTTACATTTTATTTATCACAATTTAATTATCGCAATTTACATTCTCGCAATTTACATTCTCGCAAATTATATTCTCGCAATTTACATTCTCTCAATTTTATTTATCGTCATTTAATTTGTGTTATTTATTTTACGCACTTTAAATATCGGGACACGTATACAAAGTTTTGACATATCATATCGACGCATGTATATATATTATTTGGAATAACCATAGACACTCTATATGCTGTAATGCTAGAGTTCGCTATACAGGGTTGAGGTTGATTCTTCAATAATATATATACTTTGAGTTGTGATCGAGTCTGAGACATGTACACGGGTCACGATACGTATTAATTAATTTGAAAATTATATATATATATGGAATTGCTAACTGTGGACTATCAACTGATGACTACCAACATTGGACAATTAAAATGAATTAAAATATTGATTATAACATATGAAACTAAACAATTCTTCAAGCTTGCCACTTGATTTCATCTTAAACCTCATTTGTATCTTGCCGATTACAATCTGCGTTCAAACATTTCATAATTCTTGAAAACACTTCAATCGAGAGGATGAACCAACCATACTTCATCTACGGGAGAAAAGATTTATGCATATAATTATGCACCTAAAAAACTCTCGGAAACTAAGTAAACGTTTAACACGTAGCTGTGCTAATTCCTTTAGTGTTATTATTACCCAAAATAACTTTGCAGTTCTTCTTCAAAATAGCCAATTTTGTCACAGCTCCAGCAAGACAACTTCGACTTTTCATTCAAAACAACCTTATTAAAATATTGATATATCTGCGTGCTCATTTATTGTTACCAGAGAACCTTTTATATTCCACCATACTACCATCAGCGTTTAATCAACTAAAAACACAATTCTCCTGAAACCACCCCGGATTGATAACCGATGATTCAGATATCGTAGCATTAAATGCAGAGGAAAGAGAAAAATTGTAAATGGTCTAAACGGTTAAAAGTTTGATGATAAAGAAGGGAGTGTTAGGAACGCTCGATAGAAAATTTAGTACTGAAAAACAGATTGAGAAAACCATGAAGGAGACCAAGGCCAAATACAAGGACCATACCATATATTCAAAGAATCCTGGTAATTCTGGATTCGATGAAACCTTCAACGAATATCTTGCTCCGAAGTCATGTAAAAATCTTGCGAAAATTTTTTCCTCATCAACCTTCGGACTTAGAAATTCCAAAATATCAATCATAAATATCTTCGATATTTCTGTTGGTATTTTCATAAATACTCTCATTCGAAATTATATACCTCTTCTTGCTATCTGTATTCCATTATATTGGAAAATTCTGTAAAATCTAAGTCTAAATTATGAATGAATTGTGGAGAAGTGTTGGGAATTGAAGCATGGGTTAGTATAATATAATGACGTTTGGCCAACGTGATTATATTACAGTAAGTCATGCTGAGTTTCTAATGAAACGTGATGATGGTTCACAGTAGATTATACCATCATCATGTGTCATGTTACATAACTCTTTCATTCTGCATAACTTCTAAACATATCAAGAAAATATATTCTTGATAGTTCTATTCTCAGTGATTCTGGTAATTTGACAAATCAAATCGTGCTATTACGTTCTTTCTTGTTTAGAACATTAAGTTCATTTGAAACTCCATACTTACGAATTCTGGACCATTACTCGCCTTACTAGAGGTCTAGAAGAAAATAAAAAGGCAAAGAACTCCAAAATATAAGAGAAAATATAAAGCTCAATAACAACACATAAGTTACAAACCGTGTATATCAATGTTAATTGCAATATAAAGACACGAGAGAATTAAAAACATTATAACCCCAAGGTCGAAGTAGAAGAAAATAGATTCCTCCGGTGGTAAATGGAAAAGGAAAACGATTGTTGCGATAGTGAGGATAAGAACAAGAATCAGAACTGGATTAAGCATTTTCACAATCTTTTGGATTTAGGAATTGAGTATAGAAGTGGTGAAAACTAATGGAACAGAAAAGTTAAAATTTAAAATGGAAATATCAGACGTAGTAATCAGGACAGATCATCGCATTTAATTAAAGAGATCTTAATTTCCTTACTCGCCGAAGAATCAAATCTTTTAGATTTCGAAGATTTTCTTTAAATCCCTTAAATTTCGGAAATCAACCATGACTACGTCATCGGTTAAGACAAAACTGCATTTACTCATCTAGATATTTTGCGATAGTTTCCCTCATACGCTCCGAGTAATTTAATTATTCTATTCAAATACTTAACGGTGATAAAACTCCATTTGTCAACTCATATTTGTCATGAAAATATTTTTATTGTTAACCATGACAACCCCACTCAAATTTCGGGACGAAATTTCTTTGACGGGTAGGTACTGTGATGACCCGGAAATTTCCGACCAAATTTAAACTTCATTCTTATATGATCTCGACACGATAAGCAAAAATCTATTAAATTGAATCTCAAAATTTTGAACTGTTTGATATATTCAATTTACCTTCGACTGATTCCGAAGATTCACGAACATATGATTGTAAGTAAATATGTATATATAGGTATATATAAATATAAAAATAAGTTTATATACAATGATTTGGAATTATAGAATGCAGTTAATCATCTGAATTAAATAAGTAAAATAAAATAATCAAGTTATTACTAAAATGAATCTATATATATATATATATATATATATATATATATAAATATATGATTTCCGTACATAATTATTATATGTACAATGAATAAGAAATTAATACTCAATAAAAGTTACTACATAATGGATATTATATAACTATATTACAAAATCAATAAAATGTAATATCAATATATTAAATTTAATTATAAATATAAGTTGTTATAATAATATTATTATTACTTTATCATTTTCTTATTAGTAGTATTATTTTGTGATTAGTATTATTAACATTATTATTATTAATTCTGTTATTATTATTATTATCAATATTATTATTATTAGAATTCTGTTTATTATTAATATAATTATAAATATAAATTATTAATTTTATATAAATTATAAAGGATTAGGTTCATGTTCCTATTCCCTGTAGATAATCCTTGGATTCTGTCTACAAAATCTGTACTAAACGATTTCCCTTTTTAGATATAGCCAAATTCAGTGTAAATCATTTGCAACTTTATTTATTTTATTTTCTTTCTGTATTTTCTCTAATTGATTCTTTTCTGTCGATTCCAATAACCCCACAACTCAATGTAATTGCCACTTCTTGACTCTTTATATATGGTATGCATATATACAAGACATGAAAACAAATTTCACTAACCACTTGAATTCGCCATACACTAACCATCGACTACCAACATTATTTTAATACTACTACTTTGTTGTTTGAACAACACCGAGACACAACTCATCGACCACCTTACAAAACCATCTGCACAAACAAACAACCATCACCATGTAATATCATCATTTCTTTTCCTTTCTATTGTTACACGATTTGAGCCATTTCAAAACCAAACCCACATCAACCACCTTTTATGTTGCTACGGCTATGCATATCTTTCTGTTTCTATTTAAATCGATCCACCACCTTCACTGCCATCGTGAGGCACCCAAACACAACCACTATCATCATTAATTATTGCTGTAATATTTTTCTGTTATTGCTTAAACAACCACCACTTGCATCCTTCGATATCTCTATTTCTAATACCTTCATTGACGAACCAAAAGAAAACCCAAAACAATTCACTATCAAAACAACTAACGCGTTTTCCTTTCTTTTCTTGATTAACCACTATTATCACCACCAATACAACTCACCTTACCACCACATAAACCGTCCCTATATCTCTTTCTTCCTCTCTTTTTTTTTCTCTTTTTTTTTTCTGCTGCAACCAAACTGGATCGAAAATACTGCAGCTATAAATATGCCAAGTAAGTTGATAATTATGATACATGAAGTATGATTTTAGTAGAGGCCAAGAAAGATAAACGTGTGAATGATGATGATGTTTAGTGGAACATTAATTTAAGGAGACCCACCCATTAAACCAAATCCTTTTTATATAAAGAGTATCCAAGGTATTAGGTACATACACGACATCTGCATTTACAAAACTTGCACATTTACAAATCCCACGCATGGTCTCTTTATCTTAATGTAATCGTTGCACATTATTGAATATGCAAGTGGAGCAATAAAAAAATGGAATATAGGGCCATTTGATTTAGCTTGACGTTGCAATTACAAACCAAGTAAACCGAATCTTTGAACTGTGTTAATGGGACCGTAATATTATTTTATGGACTAGACACTAGGGCCGTAAGATTCTGTTTTGATGTTGGGCCATCGCGAATATTTTTTTTCTTTTCAGTTGGGATAGTAGTTCTTCTGATGGGCCAAATCTTTGTTGGACTACCGTTTATCAGTTGGGCTTTGCTTGGGAGTGAGTCTCAAATGATTTGATATTCAAAAACTAAAATCCCTCTTGTTGTACCTAGAACGATGTCAAGGTTGGATAGAAACAAATGATAAGAACCGATGTTAGCATGATAATGATATGATGCATTTCGATGATAAAGACGATGTTAAATGGAAACGATTAATATAATGGTCAGTTGAGGGTAATGATATTAGATTAAGAGTATGATGTTTATGATGAGGTATGATCTATGATTTCATGTGATTGTAATCATAATAAAGGTGATGATGACTAGCGAAGTTGGTGATGGCCTGAATATGTTGATGATATTGGCTGTGAAATGAACAACATGATAATAATGATGATAGTGTTTAGATGATAAGCTTAGGATGATGATGATACGATATAGATAAGGATGATATGCGATGTTCATGAATGAGAGTATTGAAGATGACAGAAAAATCGAGTTAAATATAATCGGGATATATATATAAACAGAAAGACAGATTTGGGGTAATGGTTTACGATGTGTTGGTTAAGCGAGAGGTCTCGGGTTCGAGCCCCGGCAGTGGCATTTTATTTTTAAGAGCTCCTTTCTTCAAAGGTTGTACATTTTTAATTTTTTTTATTATAATTATTATTATTACGGTTATTATTATTAATTATTATTATTATTATTATTATTATTATTATTATTATTATTATTATTATTATTATAATTATTATTATTATTATTATTATTATTATTATTATTATTATTATTATTATTATTATTATTATTATCATTACTATTATTACAACATATATTACTTACGAAAAATGTATCTAACACATATATACTACCTAGGTTAAGCTTACAAACTATTTTGTTTTCAAAATAAAATATTATTACTTATTATTGATTAAATTACATATAAGATATAAATATATTTTAATATAACCTTATATATAAACTTTAATATATCATATATGTTTTAATTAAAATACCTTAATAAGAATCCGATATATATATGAATATTAACTATGTAAATAAAATATATAAAAAAATGATATGATTAATATATTTATTTAGGGTAACACATAAATCATTAATAAAACTAGTATATTAATAATATCAACTTGTTTAAAGGTTATTATATGTGTTAATATATATAAATGATATAGGTTCATGAATCCGAGGTCAACCCTACATTTGTTCAATGTTGTCGTATGTATTTTTACTACAAAATACAATAGGTGAGTTCATTTGATTCCCTTTTACTCTTTACATTTTTGGGACTGAGAATACATGCGCTACTATTACAACTGCTTTATTAAATGCTTTTGAAATACATTTTGAACTGCGAATACATGAAATGCTTTTATAAATGTTTGACGAGATAGACACAAGCAAAACATTACTCGAATGAATTATTATGCAGACAGAAGTTTTGTGGATTATTATTGAATTATGTGGACTTGATAATTGCCACTAATTGTTGTGAATAATTTTCCCCTGATTATTATTGCTTGGTAACCTAAGAATTAGAAATGGGTATGGCCCTAATTCACGCGAATCCTAAAGGTAGCTACAGGGTTTAACACCCCCACCCAGAATGTTCACTAGACAGAAGGGCTAGTGGGCGTGGTGTTTAGTACTTCCAAGTTTATATGATTATTATACAGACGAGATGTTCTGTTTTGGGGATATTATTATGAGCATTATATGTTAAGGTCGGTTACCAAGCCAAGTTATGAAAGCAATGAAAAGTGAATGTTATATATCGAGAGAATGATTTTATACACAGGTTATGTGTATATTATTTTTGTGCACAAGATATGTGTACAGTTACTAAGATTTATGAAAGATGATTTCGTACACGAGAAAGGTGTACTGTATTTAAAAGATATCGCATGTACATTACAGGTGGGTATAGGATTCGGGCCCATTTGTACCATGCAACATTTAAATCTTGTGGTCTATCAAAATGATGAATTTTATTGTTTTATGATAAACCTATGAACTCACCAACCTTTTGGTTGACATTTTAAAGCATGTTTATTCTCAGGTTTGAAAGAAATCTTCTGCTGTGCATTTGCTCATATTACATGGAGTCGTTCATGGCATATAGAGGTCAGAACCTCGCAATGGGACCAACTGTTGAAGACTTCGTCCAGATGGATTAGGACGGGTCCTTTCATTAAGTATTATAATTATTATAATTTTACCATATTTAATATTATTTTAGTATTATTATAATTACTATTTTTCAAACAAATGATATATATATATATATATATATATATATATATATATATATATATATATATATATATATATATATATATATATATATATATATATATATATATATATATTTAATACATAAAACATAATAAAATTTACATTTTTTTATATACAAAATGAAAATATGAAGACATACATATTATTAATATAGATATGACATAACTAATAAATTCATATATATACAATTGTTCGATTGCAAATATGTGTATTAATATATATACAAATGATATAGGTTCGTGAATCCAAGGCCAACTCTGCATTGTTCAATGTCGTCATATGTATTTTTACTACAAAATACAGTATAGTGAGTTTCATTACTCCCTTTTTAAATGCTTTTGCAATATATATTTTTGGGACTGAGAATACATGCGCTTTTATAAATGTTTGACGAAATAGACACAAGTAATTGAAACTACATTCTATGGTTGAATGATCGAAGCCGAATATGCCCCTTTTGCTTGGTAACCTAAGAATTAGTAAACCAGTCTACTAATTGACTCGAATTCTAAAGATAGATCTATTGGGCCCAACAAACCCCATCCGTTGTAGCGGATGCTTTAGTACTTCGAGTTTTTATATCATTTCCGATGGATGTCCCGGAATGATGGGGATATTCTTATATGCATCTTGTTAATGTCGGTTACCAGGTGTTCAATCCATATGAATAAATTTTGTCTCTATGCATGGGACGTATATTTATGAGAACTGAAAATGAAAATCTTGTGGTCTATTAAAATGATGGAAATGATTATTTATGTTAAACTAATGAACTCACCAACCTTTTGGTTGACACTTTAAAGCATGTTTATTCTCAAGTATTAAAGAAATCTTTCGCTGTGCATTTGCTCATTTTAAAGAGATTACTTGGAGTCATTCATGGCATATCTCAAAAGACGTTGCATTCGAGTCGTTGAGTTCATCAAGATTATTATTAAGTCAATTATAGTTGGATATATTATGAAATAGTATGCATGCCGTCAAGCTTTGATGTAATGAAAGTTTATCTTTTAAAAACGAATGCAATGTTTGCAAAATGTATCATATAGAGGTCATGTACCTCGCGATGTAACCAAATGTAATGTATTCGTCCAGATGGATTAGGACGGGTCGTTAGACATCCAATCTCAAGAAATCTTTCTTATTTACAGTAAGATATCTTTCTAATTCAAGGTAATACACATATTCAAACTTTGGTTCAATTTCTATAACTATAACAATCTTATTTCGAGTGATAATCTTACTTGAACTTGTTTTCGTGTCATGATTCTACTTCAAGAACTTTCAAGCCATCCAAGAATCCTTTGAAGCTAGATCAATTTTTGTCACTTCCAGTAGGTTTACCTACTAAACTTGAGGTAGTAATGATGTTCATAACATCATTCGATTCATATGTATAAAACTATTTTATTCGAAGATTTGAACATGTAATCACTAGAACATAGTTTAGTTAATTCTAAACTTGTTCGCAAATAAAGTTAATCCTTCTAACTTGACTTTTAAAATTAACTAAACACGTGTTCTATATCTATATGATATGCTAACTTAATGATTTAAAACCTGGAAACACGAAAAACACCGTAAAACCAGACATACGCCGTTGTAGTAACACCGCGGGCTATTTTGGGTTTGATAATTAAAGACTATGATAAACATTGATTTAAAAGTTGTTCTTATGGGAAAATGATTTTTCTTATGAACATGAAACTATATCCAAAAATCATGATTAAACTCAAAGTGGAAGTATGTTTTTCAAAATGGTCATCAAGATGTTGTTCTTTCGACGGAAATGACTACCTCTTTAAAAAATGACTTGTAACCTGTATTTCTGACTATAAACCTATATCTTTTCTATTTAGTTTCATAAATTTCAGTTCATTATGAAACCATAGCAAATTGAATCACTCAAAACGGATTTGAAACGAAGAAATGACGGTTAAACAAAATTGGATAAATTTGCTAGTTTTAGCTACGAAAATTTTGTAACAAATCTAGACTAAACATATCCTAACTAATTTATATTGTATTATATATATTATGTAATCTTGGGATACCATAGACACGTATACAATGTTTTGACATATCATACCGACCCATCTATATATATATATATATATATATATATATATATATATATATATATATATATATATATATATATATATATATATATATATATATATATATATATATATATATATATATATATATATATATATATATATATATATATATATATATATATATATATATATATATATATATATATATCGAAACAACCATAGACACTCTATATGCAGTAATGTTTGAGTTAGCTATACAGGGTTGAGGTTGATTCTAAAATAATATATATACTTTGAGTTGTAATCTAGCCTAAGACTTGTATACACTGGGTTGTGGATTGATTCGAGATAATATATATTGATTTATTTCAATACATCTAACTGTGGACAACTAGTTGTAGGTTACTAACGAGGACTGCTAACTTAACAAACTTAAATCATAAAAACGTAATAAAAAATGTTGTGAATATATTTAAATCATACTTTGATATATATGTACATATTTGTTATAGGTTCGTGAATCGACCAATGGCCAAGTCTTATTTCCAACGAAGGAAAAATCTGTGAAAGTGAGTTATAGTCCCACTTTTAAAATCTAATATTTTTGGGATGAGAATACATGCAGCTTTATAAATGTTTTATAAAATAGACACAAGTATGCGAAAATACATTCTATGGTTAGATTATTAAACCGAATATTGCCCCTTCAAGTCTGGTAGCCTAAGAATTAGGGAAATGACCCCTAATTGACGCGAATCCAAAAGATATATCTATGGGCCTAACAAACCCCATTCTGGAATTTGGAATGCTTTAATACTTCGATTTATATGGTGATTGTGATTGCCAATTTATGACATACTTGCGAGTATGCGGGGAATATTCTATATGCATTATGTTAATGTCGGTTACCAGGCGTTCATCATAGAATGATTTTTATACACTTGCGAGTGTAAGATTATTGAATAAATGAAATTTTGTGGTCTATTATATTAATTTGATAATATATAGGTTAAACCTATAACTCACCAACATTTTTTGTTGACGTTTTAAGCATGTTTATTCTCAGGTGATTATTAAGAGCTTCCGCTGTTGCATACTAAAATAAGGACAGGATTTGGAGTCCATGATTGTATGATATTGTGCAAAAACTGCATTCAAGAAACTTATTTCGATGTAATATATTTTTATTGTAAACCATTATGTAATGGTCGTGTGTAAACGGTATATTTTAGATTATCATTATTTGATAATCTACGTAATGTTTTTTTAAAACCTTTATCGATAAAATAAAGGTTATGATTGTTTTAAAAATGAATGCAGTCTTTGAAAAACGTCTCATATAGAGGTCAAAACCTCGCGACGAAATCAATTAATATGGAACGTTTATAATCAATATGAACGGGACATTTTAAAATAGACTTGGAATTTGCCTGCAAACGGCTGGCAGGCCGTTTGGCAAGCCGTTTGCAGGAACCGTTTGCTAAGGCAAGCCGTTTAATGAGACCGTTTGATCAGGGCGTTTGGCAGGTCGTTTGCCACACCGACAGGCCGTTTGGCAGCCCGTTTGGCAAGCCGTTTGGCTTGCTGATTTGCTGGATCGTAACTTGATTTCTTGTCTTTCACCGTTTTCGCTCTAGAATCTTCGTTTTGGCTCCGTTTTACTTGATTCTTTTTGCATCACCTTCGTAATTACTTAATATACAAAATCAACCGAAAAAGCGATAATTTTGCCGACAAAGTTTAAATCTTTATTGTTCTAGGGCTAATATTGGAGATAAAAATGTGACTTTTTGACCGATATCAGTGCCTGACGAGGAAGTTTCCAAAAACGTGTTTTCTTGTTCCCAAAGCTATTTCCTTGTTGAGTTTTTCCTATTTAAGCATCTTATAGTAACCCTAACATATGTGCACGAAAATTATTGCGAAGAATCTCTGGTTTGCGCCCGTGGAGTAAACCATTCTCCGTGTTTTGGAGTTGGTATATAACCACGTTAAATCTCGTATCGTTTACATTTATCGTTATGCTTTATTTTATCGTTTATCGTTCGTGGGTTTGGTGATTGGTTTAAATCACTGGTCTTGTTTGGGTCCATAATTCCTAACAAGTGGTATCAAGAGCTCATGGTTTCGAGTGGGAGCGATGGCGATTTGAAAGCATGGTGAACGAAAGACGGGTTTGTGCAACATGTATCGAGATCAAAGGATTTAGTTACAAGATCTTGAAGAACTCGCGGGTATGGTCTATGTACTCGTGATATAATCTATTAGAATTGTCTATGATTATAATAGTTATTGTGGTGGTTCGTGGCGGTAACAGAGTCAGTGGTCGAATCGATAGGTTTTGTTGTGAAAGAGTAGGGATGGCAATGGATCTAAAAAAATATGAGATCCGCGGATACCCGCACCTGTGATGGGCAGATAAAATCCAAAATTGTTGAGTCCCCAAAATAATTAAGGATTTAATTATGACAAAACAATATTTATTTGCACTAAAGTGTTATGTGCAGCCAGCACACGTTTGTTTATGTATAGTCAGCTAATATAGCTGTGTCGAGTGTTTAGTATGCTGCCTAGTCTATCAGCACAAGGTAGAAATGTATTCTTCGAATCAGCACAGGATGTGCACCCAGCAAATCAAGAATATCAAGTGACTCAGCATATGAAGGACCAGTAAGTCTGGATATTAGCATACAACACAAGACAGCCATGCTCCATTACAAGCATGGTAGTTTCCCAGAGTGGTCTACATCAACGCACTATTCAACAGAAGTCAAAGACAAAGTTGAACAGAAAAGGACAGGAGTCGGCGGCTGACAAGTGACCTTACAAGACCACGTGGGAATGCAGAAGTGGAACGCATGTGCAGACATGTGTTATACTTTATTCATACCCAGGGAACACAACATTCCATTTGTTTAAATCAAATGGTAGTGCCAAACCGAATTGGTGTGTTCCAGCAAATAGCTACCTAAGAGGAAAGAAGGAGAGCACGCCTTCTGACACAATTGTCCCCACAAGTACAAGGCATCCAATGTACTAGTGGACAATAGATTAATTACACGGTTAATAGAACTACTATATATATTGTTGTATCCACTATTGTAAAAACTAGTGGTGTGGGTTTATCTGTTAGAGTCAAAACTGTGTAATAGCTTTAGTTTATCTCTTAGCTATAATCTAGGTAATCTGTATCAACCAACTATCATTTCCGCCAAGGATAGTTGTGATTCTTTCTGATTCAATCAATAAAGAATAACAGTTGAAAATTACCTGTGACTCTATCTTATTTACTACAGAATACTAAACGTGTTTAACTGACTAGTTAATTAAGAAAAGAATTGTATTCACCCCCCCTCTACAATACTCCTGTTGTTATTAAGGGACCAACAACTGGTATCAGAGCTTCAGTCTTGATAATTAATATCTTGGATCTGAATTCTCTTATGGCTTCGTATTCAAACTCAGCTTACCTTGAGAATGGCTCGTCTAACAGACCACCTAAGTTTGATGAAGATGAGTATGAAACCTGGAAGGCAAGGTTCATGCTCCATCTTGAGTCTGTGGATTCACTCATGCCTGGAATTGCCAAAGATGGCCCTTTTGTTCCCACTGAGACAGTTGGTAGTGCACCAGCAACAGCTGACACTCCTGCCATCCCTGGCAGAGAGGTTATTCTCACTCCCTCTAGATGGGATGATGAGGATAAACGTCGAGTTGGTCTTGACCCTAAAATCAGAACCCTGTTAGCCATAACTTTGCCTAACCCACTGTTCAAACTGATCAAGGGAAAAGAAAATGCTAAGCTTATGCTTGACTACCTAGATGTCACCTATGAGGGTATGGGAGAAGTTAGGCAGAACAGGATGATTGCTCTTAAAAGAGAATATGAAATGTTCTTTGCCTATAAGAATGAAACCCTTAAGCAAACCTTCATTAGGTTTAACTCTTTGATAGCAGACCTGACCACTTTAAATGTAACCTACACTGAATTTGAACAAGTGAACAAATTCATTGATGCACTGCCATGTAAATGGAAACCTGTTACTGACCCATTAAGAACCACACAGACCCTAAAGAACTTTAACCTGTCTTCTCTCTACAGTTCCCTTTGGAATCATGAGAAGGCAGAAGCCAAGTTTGAACTTAACATGAAAGAAAACTTTAGGTCTGCCCCCACCACTTCAAAATCATCTAAAAATGATGATGCTGCTCTTATTGCTGCTGCTAAATGGAAGAAAGCTCAAAAAGCGTTACTGGTTCAAAAGTTACTGGCAGAACAAGAGTCAGCTGATAGTGTTGAGGAAAGTGGTACTGGGTCTGAAGAAAGCAGTACAGATGAAAGTGATGTAGAAGGGTTTGCTGAAGGTATGGCTCTGCTGGCTAGGCAGTTCAAAAGGTTCAATCGTAGTAGAACCAGCAAGTCATACAAAGGGAGCAAAAAGCCAAATGCTAGGTACAACAGCAAGTCAGTCAAGGGTCCTAAATCTGAGTGCTTTAATTGTGGGAAGGTTGGACATTTTGCTACTGAATGCATGTCCAAGAAACCTTCCACGTCACATGCTAACTCTTTCTCAAAAGCTGATAAGTACAAAAACAAGTACAAAGCTATGAAAGCTCAGATGAAGGAAAGTGCAAAGACTGACAAGAAGGGTAAACAGCCAGAAAAGGTTCTAGTTGCTGAACATCATGACTGGGATGAAGCCAGCACGTCCTCGTCTTCTGATAGTGATACTGATGATGATGGTGCTGGTTATGCTACTGGTAAAAAGCTGTGTTTGATGGCCAAAGAGGTCGAGGAGTCTGATGAGGAAGATGGTGGTAGTACGTTTTTGGCTGATATGAGGGAAGCTGATCAAAACAGAGACTCTCCTCAATGGAAAACTGAAATGATGTATAAGGTTGATAATTTTTGAACTTATACTGATGATGAAAAAGCTGAAATGTTTGACTACCTAAGAATTGATTTATGCAGAAGCTGCAAACGTGAAGAGAGTTTGAAATCTAATAACAAATCTTTAAATGAAAAACTCAAAGGCAAAAATGATGAAATTAAGATCTTAAAAGATACAATTTCCAAACTTGAAAAACAAAACTTTGCTTTAGAAACTCTTCACGTTGAGGCAGCAGAAGTCAAGACCCAGCTGGACAATCTCAAAAGAGTTGTTGCTTAATGGTGCACATCTGCTCAACGCACAGCTAAATGTGTTAATGAGCAGGTGCCTGCCCAAGTTCAAGCCTTCTTTGCTGGTGACTATGTTGCTGCTGCTGCTATTGCAGAAGTTACTTTCATGGACCCGATTCTTGAAACTGATCCTGAAGCTGTCTTGCCAAATACTTTTGCTAAGATAGTTGAAGGTAAAAAGGTTGTGACAAACAAATTTGTTAGACCTACTGTGTCCCCACCACCTGCCATGAAAGAAATTTTGGAGGATGAAGTTAGAGCAAGAAAAGCCAGTAACTCAATTGATGAGACTACTGACCCCTCAAGCATCCACTACATGACTCCGAAAGAAAGACGTATTAAAAGGGAAATCACTGAAAACAATTTGAGAAAAGTTAAACCAACTGATTCCCCTTCGTGTTCGAGTTCTACCAGTGCTAAGCCAGCTGATGACCAATCTACTGGTCACCCAGTAGCTGCAGACAAGCCAGTGAAACGAAATACTGGCAAATCTAAGGCAGCAGTTAAGATACCTACTGGTTCATCAGCATCAGAAGACAAGCCAGCAACTTCCCACGCTAACTTGTCAAATGATAAAGAAAAGACAGTTCGCCATGGTCATGGTACTGGTTCCAAAAGGAAAGCTGCCCATAAGGGAAAAGCAAAAATTGACTCGACTGATGAGTTGTCTATCACTGAGATAATGACAGCCAAGCTTGACCAGCTAATTGAGGCAGTAACTAAAAGTCGACCCGATCCTACTGCCCTTGTTAGATCTGTGCATGACCAGCCACAAAAGCCAAAAGTGAGAAAATGCTACAAATGTGGCAGCAAAGCTCACCTGGCTAACCAGTGTACTCAAACCCTAACCCCATCTGCTGCTTCTTCTAGCAAGCCAGTAGAAAAGAAGAAGTCATCAAAGGTGACTCCTTCAGAACCCATCCTTGGATGGGTTCCCAAAAAGAACTAATCTCTAAGTTATTGTGCAGGGCATTCAAAACAAGCAAATCTGGTATCTCGACAGTGGTTGTTCGAGACATATGACCGGAAGTAAGTCCCTGCTGATGGACTATCAGGAAAAGGATGGTCCAGTTGTTTCGTATGGAGATAATTCGTTGGGTTACACAAAGGGTTTTGGTACTTTGACAAATGGGAATGTCACGTTCTCAAATGTTGCATATGTAGTTGGGCTTAAACATAACTTACTCAGCATAAGCCAACTGACAAGCAAGAATAAGATAGTCCAATTCAGAAAGAAAATTGGTACTATTTTTGATAAGACAGGGAAGCCACTGCTGACTGCAAAACGTCATGAAAACATGTATCAAATTGACATGAACACAGCAGTCACAACAACTGATACTTGTTTCTATTCGAAGGCAGCAGACAACCTGAAGTGGTTATGGCACAAGAGACTCTCACATCTCAACTTCAAAGATATTCACAAATTATCCAGTAGAAGTTTGGTGTCTGGGCTACCCCAATGTCTTATGTGAAGGACAGATTGTGTCCTGGTTGTGAAAAGGGGAAACATCACCATGCCTCGTTCAAATCAAAGCAAATCTCATCTGTTGAGAAACCATTTCACTTACTTCATATGGATCTATTTGGTCCAGTGAATGTGGCCAGCTGTAGTGGGAAGAAGTATACACTGGTTATTGTTGATGAATACTCGAGATACACTTGGGTGTTCTTTCTGAGGCAAAAGAGTGAAGCTGCTGATGAAATCATCAATTTTATCAAAAGAATGGAGCTTTTGAATGGGCAACTGGTGAAGCAACTAAGAAGTGATCATGGTACAGAATTCAGAAATGCTACATTAGAAGAATTCTGTGCTGACAAAGGTCTTTCCCAAAATTTCTCTGCTGTAAGAACACCTCAGCAAAATGGTGTTGCAGAAAGAAGAAACAGAACTCTCATTGAAGCAGCAAGATCTATGTTGGCTGAGTCTGGGTTGAAGAATTCCTACTGGGCAGAAGCTGTGAATACTGCCTGTTTTACCCAGAATAGATCTCTTATTGTGAAAAGACATCAGAAAACTGCTTATGAAGTTCTCAAAGGAAGAAGACCCTCAATTTCATTTCTTCATGTATTTGGCACTCCCTGTTACATTCTAAATAATAGGGATCAGCTGGGCAAATTCGATGCTAAAGCTGATGAAGGTATATTCCTTGGATATTCCAACATGTCAAAGGCATATAGGGTCTACAACAAAAGAAGAGGTTGTTTTGAAGAATCCATTAATGTTACATTCGATGAAACTGCCTCTGCTTCATCTACTGATCGTGAAGATGAAGTGTTACTGTTTGAAGAGCCTACTCAGCAAGCTCTTGATGATGAAGAGCCAGCAGCACAACCCTCACCAATCCATGCTGCTGGGTTCTCTGATGATGAAATGGAACATTCTGTTCCATCTGTGTCTAAACCAAGTGGACCTACTGGCTCTACTGAAGTGCTGCAACTTGAGCCTAGGTCTGCTGGTTCTGAGAGATCACAAGCTGGTACTGATTCTACTGATATTGATCAGCAACCTTCTGTTGCTGCTCACTCATCTGAACCAGCTGATGATCAAGATGCTGTGTGTTCTACAACCAGCTCACCTGTTCATAACACCAAATGGACAAGGGAGCATCCGATTGAGCAGATTATTGGTAATCTTGCGAGTGGTGTTAAAACACAGAGGCATGCTACCAGTAACTTTTGTATGCATGTTAATTTTGTGTCTACCATTGAGCCCACGTGTCCTGAGGAAGCACTTCAAGATCCTAGCTGGGTTGGTTCAATGCAAGAAGAAATTACTCAGTTTGATAGGAACAAAGTGTGGACATTGGTACCTGAACCTGAGGATAAGACAAAGAAGATCATTGGTACTAAGTGGGTGTTTAAAAACAAGATGGATGAAGATGGTGTCGTTATCAGAAACAAAGCAAGATTGGTTGCTCAAGGGTTTAGACAGGAAGAAGGATTGGATTATGGGGAAACTTATGCACCAGTGGCTAGGATGGAAGCTATCAGATTGTTCTTAGCATATGCTGCTAGGATGAACTTTAGAGTATTTCAGATGGATGTTAAATCTGCATTTCTGAATGGGAAGCTGCAAGAAGAAGTTTATGTCAAACAGCCTCCTGGTTTTGTAAGCAGTAAATATCCAGACCATGTCTACAAGTTAGACAAAGCTCTTTATGGCCTTAAACAGGCTCCAAGAGCATGGTATGAGACACTTCATGTGTATCTCACTGGTATAGGTTTTAAAGTTGGAACAATTGATACCACTCTATTCTCAAAAGAGATAGATGATGATCTCTTGTTGGTACAGATATATGTGGATGATATTATTTATGGTTCTAAAAATGAAAAACATTGTCAAGATTTTTCAAAACGTATGTCAAAGGCATATGAAATGAGTTTACAAAGAGATCTGCAATACTTTTTAGGATTGCAGATCAAACAACTTGATGATGGAATATTCATAAGTCAAGATAAATATATCAAAGATATGTTAAAGAAATTTGGTCTGACCTGTTTAAAAGACATAGGGACTCCAATGGCAGCATCCATTAAAATAGATGCTGATCCAAATGGTGAACCAGTCAATATCACTGAATATAGAGGTATGATTGGATCCCTACTTTATCTCACAGCCAGCAGACCAGATATTATGTTCGCCACATGTCTCTGTGCCAGATATCAAGCTGATCCTAAAGAGTCACACTTGCTGGCAGTAAAAAGAATATTCAGATACCTAAAAGGTACTGCTAAACGTGGTCTTTGGTATCCCAAAGACCAGGATTTTGAACTAATTGGGTATTCAGATGCTGACTTTGCAGGGTGTAAAATAGACAGGAAAAGTACTACTGGTGGGTGCCAGTTACTGGGTAGTAGGCTAGTCAGCTGGACAAGCAAAAAGAAAAATATTGTGTCCACATCCACTGCTGAAGCAGAATATGTCTCTGCTGGTAGTTGTACTGCTCAAGTACTGTGGATGCAAAGCCAGCTAAAGGACTATGGTGTTCATGTTACAAAAACTCCAATCTACTGTGACAACACCAGTGCAATTGCTATCACCAACAATCCTGTGATGCACTCAAGGACTAAGCACATCGATGTTCGGTATCATTTCATAAGGGATCATGTTCAAAAGGGTGATGTTGAGTTACATTTTATTTCTACAGACCAGTAATTAGCAGACCTATTTACAAAGCCATTAGATGAGAAACGTTTTAACTATCTCATCTCTGAGCTGGGTATGCTTGAGCTTTAAATAAAGGACAACTTTTGTTGGTGTGCTGGCTCTACAACGTGTAGGGCAAACCAGTAAGTCACATTTATTTACTTACTGCCTACATGTCAAACAACCAGCACAGCAAGGTCTTTTATATTTTGGTTACTTAAATGTTTTAAATGAAATAATAAATAGCTCTCCAAATTTAATGATTCCTTAAAACTGGAAACTCATTTACTTCCAATGATTTAAATTAAATTCATGACATATTAAATGTAACAAAAGTATTTTGTATTTAATACAAAAAATTATTTTTGAGGTTTTAAATCAATTTGTTTGAAATAAAATCTGATGCATTTAATGCTGTATGGGAGTAATGAGTGTTTAAGCCGTATAAATGTCATGTCAACCTTCTGTCTCCCTTTGAAAACGTGCCAGTCTGTCACATCTGCCCACGCGCCTGCAGATGACAGTAATTTTCTCTCTCCTGCACTTTTTCACCCACTCACAACGGATAAAAGTGTGTTTCATCTTACAAAATAACCTTCGGTTATTCATTTTTCAAAATACACACACTTTTACTCTCAAAATCTTTTCAATCTTCAAATCTTCATCCTACACTCATCAATGGTAGAACAACAACAGCAATCACCACGTGCTGCAAGCCAGCAAGAGGAACAACAGCAACAACAACCTCAAACAGTCGAACCACAACAGCAACCACAACCTGCCCCACAACCGGCACCGGCACCGGAGGAACCGGTGGTTCAAGAACACGTCGTTCAAGGACCACTGTTCAATCTCCACCCTAACCTGATTAGGGCTCCCAATGCACCTGATCACTCACTGATTCGCCTATCTAGAGGCAATGCTGCACATGCCCTCTCTATTCCCAAATCGAAGGTTAACAAAGGGTATGAGGCCCTCATCGAATACATCCGTCAATCACCTCTGGCAAGAGCCATCACCGGTGTACCTTCCCGATTCTATGCTGCCTGTTTGGCACGATTTTGGTATACTGCCACTGTTGCCACCACTCCCGGCAACGTTCCATGTATTCGTGGCATGGTGACTGAAACCCTAAATTGCTCTGTCACCGTCGAAGCTATTAGACGTGCTCTTCAATTGCCCGGTGGACCATTTGTTGCTTCACCTACTAGTGACGAATTAAGAAGGGAGGTGTTGGAGACCATTGGGTTTGCTGGACCAGTGGCACATACACCGTTGAGAAAGCATATGCCACCTCTGTGGTACTACTTCTTTGGGTTGATGACTCAGTGCATGAGTCAAAAGTCAGGAAGCTTTGACCAATGCTCAGATTTTGAGCTCAAGCTTGGTCATGGGTTGTTGTTCAACAGGAACATCGATTACGCCCTTGAAATTTATTTGAGGCTAAGGGAAATGGTGACTGCTAGAGTAAGAACCAACTTGATTCCATTTCCACGATTCTTAAGCCTGGTATTTGAAAGTGAACTGGGTGAAGCTTATCAGCAAATTGCTGATCAATCATTTGAGGTCCCAGTAAAACAAGGGGGTATGCCAAAGGATGTACCTGCTGCTCCATATGCTGAGTTGACACCAGCAATGAACGAGTATCTTGCTGCTCGTCGTGGAGCCACCCAATCGACTGCCTCTGGTTCTGCACCAGCTGAGGGGGAGGGTCCTCAGCGAAAGCCAGCAACGCGAAGGAAGCAGCCAGCTACCTCAACTAGTACAGCCACCGTCTCATATACTGGTAAAGTAGTAGTTGTATTAGAATCTAGTGCTCTCTAATCATTAAGAACAGCCCTAGTCTTATATACTGACTACCCATTTCTAGTGTTGGAATCCGTTGCTCATCTATTTCTTGGTAACAGGCAAACCTAAGCGTGCTAAAGCTGGCTCCAAGCGAACCACAGGGGAGATTGCACCAGTCTCAGCTGCTGCTCCTGCAAAGGATGTAGCTATGGAACCTGGTGCGTTTCTAGACCAAACAGCAGAACAATCTAACTTAATTGAAAATTTTTTAACTGCTGACTTGAAAAATGTTGAGGGAGTTAACGGTATAACCCTGGCTCCCAAGCTGACTGGTTTTAAAACTGGTGTCAAGAAGAGTAGCAACCCATACTCGTCTAACCAGGCACTTCCACATTTTTCTGAAATGAACTTATTGTAATACTCTCTGCTGACAGTACAACCAGCAGAGAACATAACTGACCCCCAAAGCAGGCTTGACCTGGGTCTTCATCGTGTTGAACCAGCTCAGGTGACTGCACAGCCAGTATGTTACTCGGATACTGTTAAGAGTCGCACTCCTACATCATTACCAGCCAGATCTCTTACACTATCTGGGTCAACATGTGTTGCCAATGAGTCAGCAGAGTCACCGCTGTACTTACAGACACCTTCTTCTGTCTCATTCGAAGGGCTGACCAAATCACAAGTCTGTCCCCAGAGACCAAAAACAGAGGCAATTGTTGAGTCAAATTTATTTGGTTCTACAGTTGCTAACATAACTTGTTCTATTGTTTCAGTTCTTAGCAGGGTAGATGAACAGGCAGAGGGGGAGCAAAATAAAAATGTTGTTATTCCTACTGGTGATATTGCTGCCTCTGCTACTGGTGTTGGTGCCACTGATTCTGTTACTGGTGGTGCTGATGCTAGTACTGTTGATTCTGCTGCTGCTGGTGTGGAAGATGTTATCATGGAAGAACCTCATGTTCTTGAGAAGGTTATTGACAATATTGTCAAGGATGTTCTTCTTGATGAACCTGTCACCCAGCCAAGAGTGGACCCTGCATTAATGTCTGATGAGCCTGCTGATTCTTCTGATTCTTCTTCTATGGAACGTCAAGTTCTTACAGAATCGGCAGTTCGTCATCCTATTGGTCCGATTTTGGTTGCTACTGAACCAATTGCTGATGTTAAGGATGCTGGTACCTCTGCTGACACAACTACTGATTCGACTAAGCCTTCTGTTACTGAGGAAACAAAGCCATATGTTGTGCAGGTACCAGATCCAGATGAAGTTGTTCCTAACTTCATTTTCAAGGGAGCTTCAATCTCTCCCAAGATTGCTATGCTGGTCGATCAGCTGACCATTGATCCCGAATCTGCGATAGTCTCAGCCAGCAGATTACCTCGTGAAGAGATGGTTGAGCTATTATCTCAGCTTGATAGACCAGCTAGAGAAGAAATTTATGAGAGGATAGCCCTGCTGGAGCAAATCAATGAACAGCCTTACTATCATGTTTTTGGTATGGCTCCAGCTGCTTCGCCATTTCCTGGTACATGGGGGCCTCTCAAGTTTGTCATCGATCCTACTACTGGTAAGTGTGTTATGCAAAATGTCCCTGATTCGCCAGTACCTTCTTCTTCCTCAGCTTCTTCCTCCTCATCTTCTTCTGATGAGGATGCTGATGAAGGTACTGGTAAGGGCGAACCAGTCACTCATGATAACGTGACTGGTTCCAAAGACAAACCAGTGGATCTTACTGATGACAATGCTGATAGTAATGCTGACAAGGATATCAGTGGTTCTAAGCCTTCGGGCGAAGGTAAAAACGATGGTGATCATGATGATGAGTCAGCTCCTGACCTTCCATCTCCACCACCCCACGGTGATACTCCTCTGTTAGCTTGTGCTGACCAACCTTCAACCTCTGCATACTTAAAGTTCAATGCAGATGAGGTTGCTGATATTTCCACCTTTGCTGTCTATAAGACACTGCAAGGGATCACACCAAATTTGGAGGAAACTATTCGCAGAGCTATTGTTGATAGTGTCTCTGCTGCTGTCAGATCTGCTGGAGAGGCTGTTACAACTCCTATTGATCTTAAACTCCAGCAGGTGTGTGCTTTTGCTGATGTGGCAGTCGAAGCAATCACAAAGCACCACGAAGATGAAGAGGAGCTTCAAAGGCGAATTATCTCTCACAATGAGTACTGTGAAAATATCACCCGACTCCAAGCTGATTTGGATGCTGCTAACCGCAGAAATACTTTCTTAAATGAGGAGAACAGGGTGTTACACGAGAGATTGGAATCGCAGGAAGCTCAAATGGCTAACATGATTCCTGCTGCTGCCTATGTTCAGATGGTTGAAAACATGCAATGAATGGCTGCTTTGCAAGGTGATGTTCGGGCCATCGTTGAACAAATGGCTATGGGTGTAGCCAGGAATGAAGTTAGATCCTCCAATCTTCTGCTACGACAATTTGGTGTGGATCCTGGTGCCCATCTTACTCCAGAGGTTGCTGAGTGGAACAATTTTGCCTTCTCTGCTCCTCAGTCAGACAGTGATCTTGATGCTACTGTCTCCCCTTCTATTACTGCCCGTGCTGATGACAAAAAGGGGGAGAAAAAGTCTCAAAAGAAATCTAAAAAGAGAAAACAGTCTGAGGGGGAGCATGAACATGAAAAGGCTCCTAAACAACCCAGGAGAGATGGAGATGGTGATGGTGATGGTCAAGACACTGGCCCTAAGCCCAGCAACGCTCATACTGAAGCTGGTGGTGCACAGGCAACTGGTGGTACTCAACCCAGTGTGTCTGCCACACCAGTGGATGATATTGGTTCTGGCAGTAAGCCCAGTGATGTTTCTGATATGGCTGTAGCTGAAGCTTTTGTGCTGTCTCAATCTATTGAACGTAAAATGAAGAGGAAGTTAGAGAGACATCAAAAGCGATAGCAGGAACTAGATGATGCCCTCAATGCCAAGTTTGAGGCCTTTGCTGAACTTAAACGTCGTAAGATTATGCACAGAAGATGGCTAAGTCCAAAAGCAATGGAAGTCGATGATGACCTGACTGCCTTTGATAAACACAGAAAAGAGGCAAGAAAAAGAAATGCCAAGTTCATGGTCAAATACGACAAACAGAGGGCAAAGCTGTATGCATAGAGAGCAGAAAGAATCAGGAACATGACTCCTGCTGAGATGAAGGATTACCTTGATTCTACTAAGTCAACTGGTGGAGTTAGAGCTGATATTTTCATGAAATGGGTTGATGCTATGTTAGAACCCAGCTCTACTCCTCAACCAGCATCTGCTGCTCAGCCAGCTACACAACAAACACAGCCAGCAGAAACAATCATCCTTAATGATGATGATGTTATTAGACAGGGGGAGCATCTTGCTATTGTTCCTTACCTGCCTCCTATTCAACCAGTATCGACACAAGAACCATCAGCTGAACCCAGGCCTATTGACAAATACAGGGTGAAATCTGCTCCTAGGGACAATCAGCCCCTGAGGAAAGGACCCCTATTCGAGGCAGCTGATGAAGGTACTGATGTGGTTGAGCCAGCTGATACTAATCAGTCAGCTGGCATTGAAGACACAGCAAGGAGTGCTGTGATAGAAGACCCAGCCAGAAGTGTGCTGCTGGGTAGTACAAGTGTTGAAGACCTAGCAAAGTCGGTTGAGCTGGGTGCTAAACAAGTAGGTGATGAAACGGTTGATCCTGCTCACTTCACAGTCTGGGGAAGAGACGGCCAAACATTTGTTCTATCTCCTCTTCCTCCCCAGATTCAAGTTTACTTTGACAGAACACAGGATAACCGGGTCAATCAGCATCCCGTTAGTTCATCTGGCAGCTATGAATCATCTATGTATCCTCCATCTTCCCCAAGGGTTCATGACAAACATATCACTTGGGAAGATGACTCAGTAACCCATGGTGAGCCGAACATCAGAAAAATGAACCCAGATGAAAGAGATGCCTACAGACTTCAGATCACTGTTCCAGAGTTGCTTGAACAAAGACAAATTGAACTTAATGAAAGAATTCGTCAAGTCAGGCTGCTGCATCACCCTCTTGATCAGCCACACTATATTGCTGCACTAACCTTTGGCGTTGACATTAGGGTGTACTTGAATAACAGTGGTCTCAGGCTCTCCACTACTGATGAAAGAATTCATTTTGAAGATGCTCTCCAGCTGGGTATGGATATAAGGGAGTATTGTGCTGCCCTTAGTACTGAAGAGGGTAGAAAGATGGTTGAAGCAGTAAGATCCCTGAACATTTCTTATGATGATTATCTGATGGGTTTAGCTGCTGAAAGGGAAGCCAGAGAAGCTGCTGATGCTGAACTTGCTGAACGTTCAAGGCTTCAGGATATTGAAGACAGATTGGCTGCTGACAGAAAGCAACAGGCTGAGTCCCTCAAACTTGCCAGAGCCATTGTCAAAGAACAGGATAAGGTTTTTGATAAGATAGAAACTGCTGAGAAAGTACCTACCACTACTCCTGTAGTACCTGATCACAATATTGAGTTTCCTGATACTTACTATAAGAGCAGGTATGGTAATGTGATGAATAGAAGATCTAATCCCTGCAGAATTATCAAGGTAAACAGGGGGACAAAAAGGGCTTTCAATGTTGTCAGGGAGAACAATGTTCAAGAAAGGATTAGTTTTGATGACTTAAGAACTCTTGGATTCAGTGAATGGATAGAAATCTTGGAGTATTTCATTGGTAAAGGTGAGAGTGCTATCAAGAGTGCTCTTAAGACTGAACTCCAACAGCTGTTCAAGAAGGCAACTAAGTTTGGGAATGCACCAGTAGTTGATGTTGATGAATTTCTTGCTCAAAAGCCTAAAGGGAAGCAACCTACTGGTGAAGGACCAACTGGGAGAAGCCGAATTGTTCTACCTCCTTCCATCCCTGTTTTTGACCCTGCTGAATTACCTCTCCTGTTCCCTGAAGCCTGGAAGATTAAACAAGAGGAGCTATCTGATGAAGAAAGAGAAAGAGAAAGGGATAAAGATAGATAGTCTCCTATGTGCTTAACTTGTATCTTTGTAATTTACCTTTTTATTTTTGAATTATCTTGTAATTATTGTATATATCTGATGTAATGTAAGTAAAGTGAGTTTATCTTCAAAATCATATCAAATTATAAGATATAGATAACTCATCAAAAGATCCCAAAACAAACTTAAAGGGACGAATTTACTGTCTACTCTCTCTAGGTCCCTAAGTGCTGGCTTTAGTGTTTTCTCTTCAAGTCATAGGTTTTGTCATCATCAAATAGGGGGAGATTGTTGAGTCCCCAAAATAATTAAGGATTTAATTATGACAAAACAATATTTATTTGCACTAAAGTGTTATGTGCAGCCAGCACACGTTTGTTTATGTATAGTCAGCTAATATAGCTGTGTCGAGTGTTTAGTATGCTGCCTAGTCTATCAGCACAAGGTAGAAATGTATTCTTCGAATCAGCACAGGATGTGCACCCAGCAAATCAAGAATATCAAGTGACTCAGCATATGAAGGACCAGTAAGTCTGGATATTAGCATACAACACAAGACAGCCATGCTCCATTACAAGCATGGTAGTTTCCCAGAGTGGTCTACATCAACGCACTATTCAACAGAAGTCAAAGACAAAGTTGAACAGAAAAGGACAGGAGTCGGCGGCTGACAAGTGACCTTACAAGACCACGTGGGAATGCAGAAGTGGAACGCATGTGCAGACATGTGTTATACTTTATTCATACCTAGGGAACACAACATTCCATTTGTTTAAATCAAATGGTAGTGCCAAACCGAATTGGTGTGTTCCAGCAAATAGCTACCTAAGAGGAAAGAAGGAGAGCACGCCTTCTGACACAATTGTCCCCACAAGTACAAGGCATCCAATGTACTAGTGGACAATAGATTAATTACACGGTTAATAGAACTACTATATATATTGTTGTATCCACTATTGTAAAAACTAGTGGTGTGGGTTTATCTGTTAGAGTCAAAACCGTGTAATAGCTTTAGTTTATCTCTTAGCTATAATCTAGGTAATCTGTATCAACCAACTATCATTTCCGCCAAGGATAGTTGTGATTCTTTCTGATTCAATCAATAAAGAATAACAGTTGAAAATTACCTGTGACTCTATCTTATTTACTACAGAATACTAAACGTGTTTAACTGACTAGTTAATTAAGAAAAGAATTGTATTCACCCCCCCTCTACAATACTCCTGTTGTTATTAAGGGACCAACAAAAATCTTTACCTGCGGGTGGGCGATGGATGTAATCTTGTACCCGCAGATGGGTCGCGGGTGGGTAATGGATGTAATAGATCCGTTGCAGGTAAAATCCGTTCCAAAAATCCGTAATACCCGTTTGAATAATCGACGGATATACCCGTTCTAAATGAATGAAAATCGTCACCTTGAATAAATGGCCAATATGTAATAATTTACTCCGTATAAGTTTCTACATTCCTCTTATCATTTTGGTATCAAACTTTTTAGTAAATAGAGCATCTATGTATTATATAATCAAAGCATTTGCTGTTTGTTTTATTAATTAGACTATTTTAATAAATCTAATTTTTACCTATCACTTTAGTAATTCATCAACGTACTGTATGAATACTTTTAGCAACTAAATTTTTTTATTGTTATTTTTCAAACATTGTAACTTCACATATATTAGCAAAAAAAGTATAATTAATATATTTTTTCTCATTGTATTATATCATAAACATGGTATATGATTTGATGATGTTTTTCATATTACTTTGAATTATGTTATGATATTTATTTTTGATTTTTTAATACTTTAATTTACATATACTTCATGAATAAGATCCGCGGGTAAAATCGCGACCCGTGAATATCCGCGGGTACGGGCATGGATCTAAAAATAAATCCGTCAACCAAGATCCGCGAATTAATGGATCATCAAAAAATCCGCGGGTGCGGTTGATGGATGTAGTGGATCCGCGCCGACGACCCGCGGGTGCCATCCCTATGAAAGAGAGATTTTTCGAAATTCGGAATTCTAGCGCAGCTGTGGTAGGAAATTCGTAACGGTTTCGTTAACCGTTGTATCTCTGTGATATTTTAACCGTAGGTTGTCGACTCACAGATCTAGTGGTGTACCAAATGTTAAAGTGATCAGACGGTTGGATTAGGAGATATAATTTTCTGAAGTTGCAGTAACTCGGTTTAGGGTTTAATTGCAGAGCTGTGGTCGAAAATTCATAGAGGTTTCGTTAACTATCGGATCATCTTGAAACTTTTTCTGTAGGTGGTAGACATGCGGGTCTAAGACATATCCAAAATTCCTAGCGAGGACCTTTCAATTTGGAGTTATATTTTTTTGAATTTTGCAGAAGCCAGGAAAAACCCTTTTGGGGTTTGTTTGCGCAGCAGTGCGAGAAAATTAATTGTGGGTTCATCTACCGTTGGAGCGACATGATTTTTGGGCTGGTGATTCTACACAAAGATCTAGTTGTGGTAAAATTCGAGGTTGATCGGACCGTTGGATTTTCAAATATGATTTTTTTTTTGAATTTGGGTAGTTTCAGGGTTGAAATTTTGCGGGTTTGAACCGAAATTACTTTACCGAAAAGAGGGGCGTATATTTTTGATAATATTTGATTTATTAAAGTGGGATATTAAGTCCCATTTCAAATTGTCATGCATGTTTATATTTGTATTGTATGTATATTGTCGATTGTACAAAACAGGGTAAAACAGCGCATTTTCAAAGACTGGCATTAAGTTCAGCAAAAGCTAGTACTTTTGACGACAAAATGAAAAACAAATGTGATGTAACAACAAGACGGAATGAACAAATGATGTGCACCATTTATCATTCAGCAAACTAACGCCAATATGTTTGGAAACTTTGGTAAAATTTAATTATTTTTCTACGCTAATCACCCTCAATAATTTAAATTGTTACTGATTTCTTGCAAATGAGGGCATTGCAAGATCTTAAGTGTGGGAAGGGGTTAAATTCTTTTGAATTTTTAAAATTTTTAACTTATACACTTGGTTACCATTAAAAATACTAGTAACGCAGTAGTTGTATTAGAATCTAGTTGTAACGACCCGCACTTTTTCGATCATTCTATACTTATAAGATTAATATTTACATAAATTAAACCTTGCCAACATGATAAGCAATCCAAATTGTCGAGACTTATATTTCCGAAAAGAGTTTTACACAACGTTTGACCGTCTAGTTTGACCGATGATATCACGAACTATACAATATATGATAATTATACGTTTGTGTATATAAATGTATATATACATATTTAACATGATTAATAAATGTTTTAATATCTCATTTTGTATTAATAACAACAAGTTATAAGTATATTATGAAACTACTAACTTAAGTTTTCAAAACGATAACTATACGTAACGTTATTTGACATAAATACTTAAGACTTATAATGTTATACATATATCGTATAAGTAATGTATTTAATCACTTTTAAGAACTTAAATACATAAAACCATATAAGTGTATTCACAAAAGATAGCTATATTTGAATCCTCATTCCATTTTTCACAAAATTTCTATACGTATATCTAGAGTATAAGTACTCGTATCATACCTAGCTTCTATACGTATTTACTAATAGTAAATACACATCAAAATCACCACCTAACCAGCCATGTTCATGCCCTTAGAGCTAGGTAATTGTATTTGGAAACAATTAGGACTAGATACATAAAATGATTACTTGAAAATTTTGTCCATATACTCCATATGCCACGTTTTTTTTGTAGTATATATACATGATCATTTTGCTTCATTTACTACTTCAATTTCCTAGCTAAAACACACACTCTTTCTTACTCTCTAAACTCCATAACAACCCAGCAAAATTCCATAAAGATCTAGCTTCAAAAACCATACTAAAACACCATAAGAAAACCATACAAAAACACTTCAAGAAAACCTTCCAAGAACACCAACTTACTACCAATCTTTCATCCACTTCTATCACCCTTTTGATTCTAGCTTCTTACTCCTCTTTTACAGCAAACTTATCCAAGGAACTTGAGGTAGAATCTATGTTCATAACCTTATTCAATTCATATATATATAGCTATCTTATTTTGTGGTACAAAAGTTTAACAACAAGAACATAGTTTGAATGTTTTCAAACTTGTTTGCAAACTAAATAGATCCTTCTAACTTAACTTTTAAAATACTTCAAGACCTGTAATATAACTTATGTATATGCTAATTTAACAAGGTAAAACTTGGTTTTTCAAAGTATAAGTATTTTTAGAAAAATGGTCATTAAATGATTTTGTTGTAACAAAAATGTTTAACTTCATATGTTTCACTAATGTTTCACTTATGCCGTATGATTTTGAATACAAACCAAGGTATTTACAGTTCATAGTCTTAAAGAAGAACTCGATCCAAGAAGATGGCAATTTGAATCAACGAAAACGGATTTGTAACGAAGAAACTATGACCGAAACAAAATTGGTTATCCTAGATCATTTCAACTACGGGATCAATTGGAAAAAAATGATATAAATCACATATTTCTAAGATAACATGATATTTTATATATATGTACTTATAATTCAATTTTATATGGTTCAGGATCACCCGTAAACAACACGAGAAGATTAATCATAAGATCCCATGATTGTACGCAACATGTCATTTGACAACACCGGTACTTTATGTACGCAACACGTCATTTGACAACACCGGTACCATGGGTCAAGATTAATCTCGACCAATACATATACGATGGGGTTTTATTTATTTCGTTGGGGGTTTTATTTATTTCATTGCGGGTATATTAAACATCTAAAAATGAACCATTAAAATTGAATTACTAACAACGAACTGCTAACTACGGACTAAGGAAATATTCAAAATATTAAAAGTATAACAAGTATATATATATATAACGTTTGTTTTAAAATGAAAACATATTGATATATTATATATGGATAGGTTCGTGATATCAACCGGAAGACCGAGTCAAAATATATATATCATCAAGACAAGAGTGAGTATATAGTCCCACTTTTAAACTCTAAATATTTCGGGATGAGAATACATGTATTTTATGTTTTACGATATGGACACAAGTAACTGAAAAATATATTCTACGTTGAGTTGTACCACTGGCATACTTCCCTGTAGCTTGGTAACTAATATTTACAGCGGTAATGTAAACGCGAATCCTGTTGATAGATCTATCGGGCCTGACAACCTCAATCGGACTGGACGACCAGTATTCAACGGTTGCACAGTACTTCGTTTTGTGACTACACTTGGTACGGTGTAGTAAGATTTCATATTAAAGGGAATATGCGACGTGAAAATGTTAAGTATGGTTACCAAGTGCTCAACCACTTAGAATATTTTTATTGAAATGTTTATATACGAAATCTTGTGGTCTATATATATATATATTGCTGCGCACTAAACCTATATCTCACCAACTTTATGTTGACGTTTTTAAACATGTTTATTCTCAGGTGATAATTAAAGCTTCCGCTGCATTATGTTGAATCTAAGCAGGATCATGCGTACTCATATTTGTGTCAAAAATAAAACTGCATATCCGAGGACGTGTGTTGTAAAATATGCTAGAAATCGTGTTGTTATTATCATTTGTAAAGTTTGTAAGTCGAAGATTATCGTTAAACGATAATCATCTTTTTATTGTCTAAAGCTTGTAACAAAAATAATGGTTTGGTTTGTAATGTATAATATATGCAGTTTTCCTTTTTAAAAATGTCGCATATAGAGGTCAATACCTCGCAATGAAATCATACGTTATCTAACACGTTCTTATGGTTAAGGACGGGTTATGACATGTGGTATCAGAGCGTTGGTCTTAGCGAACCAGGTCTGCATTAGTGTGTCTAACCGAGAAGCCGTTAGGATACATTAGTAAGTCTGGACTTTGACCGGGTCTGATTTAAAAAAAAAAAAAAAACCATTGCTTATCACTGTTGGTTAAAATTTATATGTAAATATTATATAAGTACTAATGGGTTAGTTGTTGTGTGATAGATGTCGAGCTCAAAAATTGTTATCACAATCAACGACTCCGAATCAGAATCTTCAGATGGCGTTCCAGTCATTAACCTGTCCGATGACGAAAATGATATCCTTGGGGAAGACTCACAAATTCCGGATGAACCAACTATAGAGAACCCGGAAAGTGAACCCGAGGAGGAAAGTGAACCCGAGGAGGAAAGTGAACCCGAGGAGGAAAGTGAACCCGAGGAGGAAAGTGAACCCGAGGAAGAAATACAGGAAATTACAAAAGACGAGTTCGAACTAGGAAAGAAACGAAAGGCTAATGAATTAGAAAATCCAAATCCCGAGTTTAATGAGAATGATGTGGCACCAATTCCACTCAACACTACCACCCCTATCCCCGCTATTCCTATTCGTTCTGTCCCGGCATCCAGTTCTTCAGTCCCACAGCCAAAATATAGGCAGACAGTTAGGATAAGCGTTAAGCAAATCTTTGTGTCTAAACGTCCTAGAAAATAGATCAAACGATGCGCTGCTGTGTCAAACCATGGAACCGAATAATGTTTTGTATAATATTAATAGTGTGGTTTGCTTAATGTTCGATGTAAGATAAGCATATGTAAAATATTGAAGTATGAAATGCAATAATTTTCCATGGTTAAGTATTATTTAGATTGTAGTAATTGATTCTGTACTAAGCTATTAAGTATGAACATTAACGGGTAGGTACTACCCAAGATATAATTATAAAACGCTAATAAGAAGAAAAGGCTTTTATAATAATACCTAGTTCATATTATTAATTAGCTATAATGTACTATAAATACACACTACATCTATAATAATCCATGTGAATAATTATTTTCTTTCATTAGGAAATGGCGCGATTGAATCGAATGACGGAACAAGAAGTCGAGGACTTCATCAACCAGCGAGTGAACGACAGAATGTTATGGGTTGAGGCTGCAAGAGCTGCTGCAGTTAATCCAAATCCTCGTGTAGGATGCTCCTACAAGACGTTTCAAGCTTGCAAGCCTTCATCATTCAGTGGAACGGAAGGACCGATCGGTTTAACCCGATGGATAGAAAAGATGGAGACGGTGTTTAAAATCAGTGGTTGTGATGAAAAAGACATGACCAAGTTTGCATCGTGCACTTTACAAGATAGTGCACTCACATGGTGGAAGAATTATGTGAAGGCGGTAGGAGGAGATGTAGCTTATGATACTCCATGGGAAGAATTCAAAGCAATGATAATCACCGAGTATTGTCCAAGGAATGAGGTTATTAAGTTAGAAGATGAGTTACGAAGTTTGAAGGTGGTTGGTACTGAAATCACCAACTACAACCAGCGATTCATGGAATTAGTTTTGCTATGTCCTGAATTGGTTCCAACCGAAGAACGGAAGATTGAAATGTACAAAGCTGGTTTGCCCAAAAAGGTCAAGGCAAATGTTACAGCATCGAAACCTAAGACAATTCATGAAGCTATAACCATGGCAAACGAGCTAATGGATCAGGTCATCATGGATAAGAAAGTATCCAATACTGATGTGAAGGTATCAGGTAACAAAAGAAAGTGGAATGGAAATTATGATCGAGGTAACCAACAACAATCTTTTAAGAAACAAGAAAACACGCAAGATGCGGGTAGTGGTTTAAGCTTTGGTTATAAAGGACAAAATCCTTTATGTAACCGATGCCACAAACATCACTCTGGCTACTGTAATGTGGTATGCAACAAATGTAATCGAAAGGGTCATCTTGCTGAAGATTGTAGGGCTCTCGTTACAAATACAAATGGTACCAAGACTCCTGCCACCAATGCAAATAGAACTGCTTTGGCTACCATTACTTGTTTTGGTTGTGGAAAACAAGGTCACTATAAGAGTCAGTGCCCGAATCAGAATGGCGGACCTGCACGTGGAAGAGCGTTTGTTATTAATGCTAGAGAGGCACGAGAAGACCCGGAGCTTGTTACGGGTACGTTTACCATTAATAACTTATCAGCATCTATTTTATTTGATACTGGCGCCGATAGAAGTTACGTGTGTATAAATTTTTACACTAAATTGAATTGTTCATCATTACCTCTAGATGCTAAGTACTTGATTGAGTTATCTAATGGTAAACTAATTAAAGCCGATAAAATTTGTCGTGATTGTAAGATAAATTTAGCCGGAGAAACATTTAAGATTGATTTGATACCCGTAGAATTAGGAAGTTTCGATGTAATAGTCGGCATGGACTGGATGTCCAAAGTAGGAGCGGAAGTTGTTTGTGCCAAGAAGGCAATTCGTATTCCTGGTAAGGATAAAATGCCGGTGATGATTTACGGAGAGAAGGGTGATTCAAAGCTAAAACTCATTAGCTGTATGAAAGCCAAAAAGTGTTTAGAAAAGGGATGTTACGCTATTTTAGCACATGTTAATAAAGTCGAAAAGGAAGAGAAGTGCATCAATGACGTGCCTGTGGCAAGAGATTTTCCCGAAGTTTTTCCGGAAGAATTGCCGGGATTACCTCCATTTAGATCGGTAGAATTTCAAATAGATTTAGTACCAGGAGCTGCACCAGTGGCTCGTGCTCCATATAGACTTGCACCGTCCGAGTTAAAAGAACTTCAAAGTCAGTTAAAAGAATTACTGGACCGTGGATTCATACGACCGAGTACTTCACCGTGGGGAGCTCCAATTTTGTTTGTTAAGAAGAAAGATGGATCTTTTAGGATGTGTATAGACTATCGTGAATTAAATAAGTTAACTATCAAGAATCGGTATCCACTACCGAGAATTGATGACTTATTTGATCAATTGCAAGGATCATGTGTTTATTCGAAAATCGACTTAAGATCGGGCTATCATCAACTACGCGTCAAAGAAGAGGACATTCCGAAAACTGCTTTTCGGACACGTTATGGACATTACGAATTTTTGGTTATGCCGTTTGGATTGACGAATGCGCCAGCTGTATTCATGGACCTCATGAATCGAGTTTGTAGTCCGTATTTAGATAAGTTTGTTATCGTTTTCATTGATGATATTCTTATCTATTCCAAGAGTGAGCAAGAGCATGAAGAGCATTTAAGGTTGATACTGGAGTTGTTGAGAAAAGAACAACTTTATGCTAAATTTTCTAAGTGTGCTTTCTGGTTGAAAGAAGTACAATTTCTTGGCCACGTTGTTAGTAGCAAAGGAATTCAGGTTGATCCAGCAAAAATTGAAGCCATTGAAAAATGGGAGACTCCTAAGACACCAATGCAGATACGCCAATTTTTGGGTTTAGCCGGTTATTATAGAAGGTTTATTCAAGATTTTTCTCGAATAGCTAAGCCGTTGACAGCATTAACGCAAAAAGGGAAGAAATACGAATGGACCTCGGAGCAGGAGAACGCATTTCAATTATTGAAGAAGAAGTTAACTACGGCGCCTATTTTATCGTTACCTGAAGGGAACGATGATTTTGAAATATATTGTGACGCTTCGCGACAAGGTTTTGGTTGTGTTCTTATGCAACGAAAGAAAGTAATTGCATTTGCATCCCGACAATTGAAGATTCACGAGCGGAATTATACGACGCATGATCTAGAACTGGGAGCAGTCGTGTTTGCATTGAAGATGTGGAGACATTACTTGTATGGGGTTAAATTCACTGTGTTTACTGATCATAAAAGCCTTCAACATATTTTCGATCAAAAACAGCTGAACATGAGGCAACGTAGGTGGGTCGAGTTAATAAACGACTATGATTGTGAGATTCGCTATCATCCCGGGAAAGCGATGTAGTGGCTGACGCATTAAGCAGAAAGGAACGAGAACCAATTCGAGTACGAGCGATGAACATAAAAATTCGCATGAATCTCAACTCACAAATCAAAGAAGTTCAACGAGAAGCACTTACTAAAGAAAATATAGGAAATGAAATAATGAAGAAGTATGAGAAGCAACTCGTTATGCGGGAAGATGGAATTCGATATTTTGCAAATCGTATTTGGGTACCGAAGTTGGGTGGATTAAGGAAGTTGATATTGAACGAGGCACATAAGACAAGATATTCGATACATCCTGGAGTTGGAAAGATGTATCAAGATCTTAAGACACGTTATTGGTGGCCTAATTTAAAAACAGATGTTGCAACATATGTTGGAGAGTGTTTAACTTGTTCCAAGGTTAAAGCAGAACACCAGAAGCCGTCAGGGTTACTTCAACAACCAGAAATTCCAGAATGGAAATGGGACGGTATTACCATGGATTTCATCACGAAGTTACCAAAGACTGCCTGGGGATACGACACCATTTGGGTGATTGTTGATCGTCTCACCAAGTCTGCACATTTCTTGCCTATAAAGGAAACGGATAGAATGGAGAAACTATTACGATTGTATATAAAGGAAGTTGTTTCAAGGCATGGAATACCTATTTCCATTATATCCGATCGTGATAGTAGATTTACCTCAAAATTCTGGCAATCACTACAGGAGGCACTAGGAACTCGGTTGGATATGAGTACCGCATATCATCCACAAACCGATGGACAGAGTGAAAGAACGATTCAGACTCTCGAAGACATGCTCAGGGCATGTGTGATCGATTTTGGAAACGGATGGGATAAATATCTACCGTTAGCAGAATTCTCGTATAATAATAGTTATCATGCGAGCATTGGAGCTGCGCCGTTCGAAGCATTGTACGGAAGGAAGTGTAGATCTCCTATCTGTTGGAATGAAGTAGGAGATCGACAATTAACGGGTCCCGAGATCATACACGAAACGACTGAGAAGATTGTACAAATCAAGGAGAGATTGAAAACAGCCCGTAGTCGCCAAAAGAGCTACGCCGATGTTCGAAGGAAACCATTAGAGTTTCAGGTCGGGGACATGGTTATGCTAAAGGTGTCACCTTGGAAAGGTGTAATACGTTTCGGCAAAAGGGGTAAACTGAACCCAAGATACGTAGGCCCGTTTAAGATCATCGAACGCATTGGACCGGTAGCTTATCGACTCGAGTTACCACAACAACTCGCCGGAGTACATAATACCTTTCACGTCTCAAACCTTAAGAAGTGTCTTGCAAAGGAAGACCTCACCATTCCTCTTGAAGAAATTCATGTCGACGAGAAACTACAATTCGTCGAAAAACCAATCGAAATCATGGACCGTGAAGTTAAACAGCTCAAACAGAGTAATATACCGATTGTTAAGGTTCGTTGGAATGCTAGAAGAGGTCCCGAGTTTACTTGGGAACGAGAGGATCAGATGAAGCAAAAGTATCCACACTTGTTTTTCGATGACGCAAAATAGGTACAATTTTAAAATTTCGGGACGAAATTTATTTAACGGGGAGGTAATGTAACGACCCGCACTTTTTCGATCATTCTATACTTATAAGATTAATATTTACATAAATTAAACCTTGCCAACATGATAAGCAATCCAAATTGTCGAGACTTATATTTCCGAAAAGAGTTTTACACAACGTTTGACCGTCTAGTTTGACCGATGATATCACGAACTATACAATATATGATAATTATACGTTTGTGTATATAAATGTATATATACATATTTAACATGATTAATAAATGTTTTAATATCTCATTTTGTATTAATAACAACAAGTTATAAGTATATTATGAAACTACTAACTTAAGTTTTCAAAACGATAACTATACGTAACGTTATTTGACATAAATACTTAAGACTTATAATGTTATACATATATCGTATAAGTAATGTATTTAATCACTTTTAAGAACTTAAATACATAAAACCATATAAGTGTATTCACAAAAGATAGCTATATTTGAATCCTCATTCCATTTTTCACAAAATTTCTATACGTATATCTAGAGTATAAGTACTCGTATCATACCTAGCTTCTATACGTATTTACTAATAGTAAATACACATCAAAATCACCACCTAACCAGCCATGTTCATGCCCTTAGAGCTAGGTAATTGTATTTGGAAACAATTAGGACTAGATACATAAAATGATTACTTGAAAATTTTGTCCATATACTCCATATGCCACGTTTTTTTTGTAGTATATATACATGATCATTTTGCTTCATTTACTACTTCAATTTCCTAGCTAAAACACACACTCTTTCTTACTCTCTAAACTCCATAACAACCCAGCAAAATTCCATAAAGATCTAGCTTCAAAAACCATACTAAAACACCATAAGAAAACCATACAAAAACACTTCAAGAAAACCTTCCAAGAACACCAACTTACTACCAATCTTTCATCCACTTCTATCACCCTTTTGATTCTAGCTTCTTACTCCTCTTTTACAGCAAACTTATCCAAGGAACTTGAGGTAGAATCTATGTTCATAACCTTATTCAATTCATATATATATAGCTATCTTATTTTGTGGTACAAAAGTTTAACAACAAGAACATAGTTTGAATGTTTTCAAACTTGTTTGCAAACTAAATAGATCCTTCTAACTTAACTTTTAAAATACTTCAAGACCTGTAATATAACTTATGTATATGCTAATTTAACAAGGTAAAACTTGGTTTTTCAAAGTATAAGTATTTTTAGAAAAATGGTCATTAAATGATTTTGTTGTAACAAAAATGTTTAACTTCATATGTTTCACTAATGTTTCACTTATGCCGTATGATTTTGAATACAAACCAAGGTATTTACAGTTCATAGTCTTAAAGAAGAACTCGATCCAAGAAGATGGCAATTTGAATCAACGAAAACGGATTTGTAACGAAGAAACTATGACCGAAACAAAATTGGTTATCCTAGATCATTTCAACTACGGGATCAATTGGAAAAAAATGATATAAATCACATATTTCTAAGATAACATGATATTTTATATATATGTACTTATAATTCAATTTTATATGGTTCAGGATCACCCGTAAACAACACGAGAAGATTAATCATAAGATCCCATGATTGTACGCAACATGTCATTTGACAACACCGGTACTTTATGTACGCAACACGTCATTTGACAACACCGGTACCATGGGTCAAGATTAATCTCGACCAATACATATACGATGGGGTTTTATTTATTTCGTTGGGGGTTTTATTTATTTCATTGCGGGTATATTAAACATCTAAAAATGAACCATTAAAATTGAATTACTAACAACGAACTGCTAACTACGGACTAAGGAAATATTCAAAATATTAAAAGTATAACAAGTATATATATATATAACGTTTGTTTTAAAATGAAAACATATTGATATATTATATATGGATAGGTTCGTGATATCAACCGGAAGACCGAGTCAAAATATATATATCATCAAGACAAGAGTGAGTATATAGTCCCACTTTTAAACTCTAAATATTTCGGGATGAGAATACATGTATTTTATGTTTTACGATATGGACACAAGTAACTGAAAAATATATTCTACGTTGAGTTGTACCACTGGCATACTTCCCTGTAGCTTGGTAACTAATATTTACAGCGGTAATGTAAACGCGAATCCTGTTGATAGATCTATCGGGCCTGACAACCCCAATCGGACTGGACGACCAGTATTCAACGGTTGCACAGTACTTCGTTTTGTGACTACACTTGGTACGGTGTAGTAAGATTTCATATTAAAGGGAATATGCGACGTGAAAATGTTAAGTATGGTTACCAAGTGCTCAACCACTTAGAATATTTTTATTGAAATGTTTATATACGAAATCTTGTGGTCTATATATATATATTGCTGCGCACTAAACCTATATCTCACCAACTTTATGTTGACGTTTTTAAACATGTTTATTCTCAGGTGATAATTAAAGCTTCCGCTGCATTATGTTGAATCTAAGCAGGATCATGCGTACTCATATTTGTGTCAAAAATAAAACTGCATATCCGAGGACGTGTGTTGTAAAATATGCTAGAAATCGTGTTGTTATTATCATTTGTAAAGTTTGTAAGTCGAAGATTATCGTTAAACGATAATCATCTTTTTATTGTCTAAAGCTTGTAACAAAAATAATGGTTTGGTTTGTAATGTATAATATATGCAGTTTTCCTTTTTAAAAATGTCGCATATAGAGGTCAATACCTCGCAATGAAATCATACGTTATCTAACACGTTCTTATGGTTAAGGACGGGTTATGACACTAGTGCTCTCTGATAATAAAGAACAGCCCTAGTCTTATATACTGACTACCCAATTCTAGTAAAATTTTTCAAAATTTTCAATTAAATGAATTCAAAATCATGTTTATACATATTTATGAACGATAAAACTAGGTGTTAACACCGAAATTATTGTTACCTTGGAAAGGACATAAATTGAGAAACAAACCAAAATGTTAGAATTCATTTAAAATGGAATAAAGGACAATAAAAAGGCAAATAAAAGAAAATAAAAGCCAAGTGTGGGAAAATTTACCAAGTTATTTAAAACATAAGTCACATATTTTTGTAACAAATAACTGAAGATACTTTTGTTTTGAAAGATTTTAATCAGTTTTACCCGATTTACTATAATATATTTGAAAGAAAGATGGATCTACACGATGAATCAATTCCATCATTAAAAGGAAGTAAAGTCTTCCGAAAAAGACATGCGCTTCTTGATTTAGGTCATGAAGTTGTCGTCCAGACCGACTGTATAACAACCCTCAAATTTTCAAACTTGAAATGACTATTTTACCCCTAGGGTTTCTGCATGGTCATTAATATTGAAATTAATAAGTAATTACTCTACTTTAATACAACACTGACTAAATATTAATTTTTAGTCGACACATTTTGTTAATTAAAGTTTATATTATTTTTATAATATACTTTAGTTAATATTACAAGCATTAAAATTAATGTGACTACGTGTTAGTACATTTCTACGTATAACGATTATATTTCGATTAATCGTCTCGGTTTCCAATCCAACGATTATATATTCATGATTTCCAAATCTGAATTTTTCTGTGTGACATTTCTATGTCATTCATAATAATAAAGTATTCCTATATTTTATTTCTTGAATTATTATTCATCTCGGGTATCATAAATCGCGTAATATTCTAATTATCAGATCGCGTTCGTTTAATCATTTTGGGCCAATCTATTAATTCAAGTTTCGAGGTTGGGCCTAGCTTCAAACCCAATTCGTCCAACCCATTGAGATGACCCATGAGTTACCCAGTTTCCATTTTAACTTAATTAAATCATTTTATTCAAATTTAATTAAATAATATCTAATCATATATGGATAATATTAGTAAAAAAAAAAAACAAAGAATCGACCGAGCACCCCTTAATTTTTGGCCACCCTCCATTTTGACTTGGTACTAGGTAACATAATTACTTCACTTATCTAAATTCACAATATTTAAAAAAAAAAAAAAAAAAAATTTATATCCTCCTAACAATTTGAAAGAGTCGGCCAAAAATAAATCCCACAAAACTAGGCCAAAATCCGTTTCCTATTTATTTTGTATTATTGACTAACTCTTATCATTTAATCACTAAAAAAAATCCCAAGAATTCTCTCTGCATTTTGGCGATCCCAATTAAACCTCAAACACCTTTAAACCATCGACTAAATTTTTTCGTATTATTTCTTCATCATCTCTCAAGACAAATTACATATTTGAAATCCTCGCAACGCGCTCTACGTTTCTATCCTTCTTGTTCTTGATTTTAGGTAGTCATGAAATCCCATCTTTTTCAATTCAACTTATTTTTTTTTATGTTATTATGCATGTATGATTAGTATAGTGCTTGAATAATTATTGTGGTGATGATTGGATAAAGAATACATGAAAAAAAAAATTGTATTTTTCGGTTAATAAATTTTGGGACAGAATAGTTTCCTCGGGATGCGTACGACCCGAACTCGGAACTCTGGGTTGACGGTTGCGTGCGTGTCGAACAATTAATAAGTTTGGACACTTGATTCATGTCGTTTGCATTTTTTTTGGATTTTATATGAATTTTTGAAGTTTTATAAAAATATTAGTTTTATTGAGGTGCTGATGGAAATTTTGATAAATGTCGAAACGGGAACTGAATTTCCCGTTGATTAGCTTCGATTTGGGCTTTGAAAAAAATCATGTTACTTCATTTCTGTAATGTTAAGAGTTCGGCTCAGGCCATTTGTCAAACCGATGTTCTAGGATTTTTCTACAAATCGTCAGAAGTGGCTGTCTGGTCATATTTTGGTATTTTCTGAAAAGCTGATAGAAATTCCTTTGAAACATCAAAATCGTGTCGACCACCATGGTCATTTAAACGCAGTAAAAATAGTCAAATAAATCATGTCGACCACCATGGTCATTTAAACGCAGTAAAAATAGTCAAATAAATCGTGTCGACCACCATGGTCATTTAAACGCAGTCAAAATCGTACGCCCCTCTTTTCGGTAAAGTAATTTCGGTTCAACGACCTAATATACGCGAGAGCGAGACGGTTTTTTGTCTCGTGAAACTTCGAGCGATACGACTTGTGATTTTCGGGGATGTGGGTTTGTTATGGGAGCTCAGGAGGTTGTTTTTATCTCGGGTTAGAGCAGTTGGATAACGAACAAAATGCATCGTGTCGAAGTCGACAGTGGGATTTATCGAGGAAGTTTATTGCTTGCGTGGTTATGAAACTGGGTGACCAAGCGTATGGTCGGATATTTCAAGATGATTGCGATATTATGGAACTTGAGCTTTCTAGAATCGTTGAGGGTGTCGGGAACTCGGTTGAGTTTAGTAATCGACGAAAGTTATCGAGCTAGTGGGAGTTAGTCAACTAGTAGAGTGGTGGAGATAATTATGCGACGTTGTTCTCCAAAGTTTTTGTAACAACCCAACCCAATATCCAAACGAAACACGCGAAAAGTTTTTTTTTCCACTTTTTAATCATAGAACAGTGCGCGGCGCGTAGTACCCTAGGGTGCGCGGCGCGCACAGGCCTTTCCAGCTTCTGTCCGGTTTGGTCATTTTTCAAATAAAGATCTCCCACTTCCCGACGTATTTAGACGAAACGCTTTTCACAACATGTTCAAATATGTAAAACTAACACATTTCAATGATAAAACAAGTTTTACGAACCCGGGCCCACATATGGCCGAAATATAAGTTTCGTACAAAATATATAAGTTTCAACCGAATTAGTTTAAATTCCAAACAACACTATGAGCATGGTGTTTGGGGGTAAAACTACCCAAATCTCGGTCAAACTCCAAAGGCTATATGTCCAAAAGCGTCCCCTATCAAAATAAAGCGAGATCACTAATCCAAAAGAACGCCCTTACCCTTGTCCACGCCGGAGCCTATAAAAAGATAACAACGAGAGGGTAAGCTATGAAAGCTTAGTGAGTATAAACATACTATATACATACATATGCAAAAAATGAATAAGCATCGCCAACACACAAATAGTAAACACATACCGCAATCCGAGCATAACTAAGCAAAGTTATACCTAACGTGTCACCAAGCAAAATCCGCAATATTAGCTACAACATACAATAAGTATATATGTACGCCTACATAAATTATAACCGAAACAACAAGGTTAACTCTTTAACCTTATACATATGAAGGTTGGCCGTACTACACAACCCTAAGTAAATCTGTACTCCACGAGATTTACTACCTTCCAACAAACTACGATCGAGGATGGCAGAACTTCACAAGCCTTATGAATCTGAACTCCACGAGATTCATACCTCAACTAAAACACTAAAGGGTTGGCGGAACTACACGTACCCGAGTGGATCTGGACTACACAAGATGCATACCCTAAGTCATAACAAAATAACTAGGGATGTCAGAACTACACACGACACCGTGAATCTGTACTCCACAAGATTCATCATGTAAAAGGGAATGTCGGTACTCCACGCGACACCGTGAATCCGTACTTCACAAGATTCAATATCCCTACACCTCACCATACATTCTCAACATCGACGGGGTTGGCCAAAAGTGCCAATGTGAATCCTTAACTCCAAGGATTCACTACCCCCAAGGGTGTACCCCAAAACGCATAAGCGTACGACATGGACCTGATCAACTCCCGGAGACCATTATCCCAAACATATGTAGAGTTAATCCGAGCACGGACCACTCTACCAACCCGCACCCATCCTATGCATACATACGCATATAATATATTTACACTCACCTAGACGTCTTAATGAATGCTTCCGAATAATCTACAACACGTCAATGGAAAGTACCTATTCCATTATCACAAGAAAAGCAACACAATTAGGGTAGATTTACAAACCAACCCGATTCGACACTTAGTGCAATTTTGACCAATTGCACTTCCAAGCACAAACCGCTCCCAAACTACCCAATAATCACTAACACAAGTGAAAATGGTCCTAATACGCCAATTAAACCCAAACACAAGTGTTAAACACTTATCATTCTCAAAATAAACCGTAAACCCTAATTTTGACTCATTTCAAATTTAGTCTTTCAAATACACTAAAGTGGGTTCCAACACTTCCATAATCACTAAACCTAGTGATTAAACTCAATTACAACTCTTAATCACGACCAAGTCGGTTTCCAACCTAAAACCCACCAACAACAACAACAATAAACCCGATTACTAGCATCAAAGAACTCACTTCAAGAGTTTAAATGGGTTTCTCAACAATTCAAGTTCAAACCCTAACTTTGAATATCAAATCAAACAATGAAATTCAGAGTTAGAACTTACCACAACAACCAAAACGTAGCTAGGAACGAGGTGAAAAACTTTAACACTCGAGCTTTTGATCAATTCGAGCTTCTTCTTCTCCAAAACCCCAACTCTCTCTCTCTCTCTAAGATAGTTGAGAGTGTTTGTGGATGTGAAACTGATCTAAAATTGGATCCAATCTAGCTGATATGGAATGAGATCCGTCCTCAAGTGAAAAGACCAAAAAGCCCCTAATTTAACTCTAATTAAAATGAAACAGGAAAACTGTCCCAGGTGGGGTGCGCGGCGCGCACCCTTGACCTTGCGCGGCGCGCACAGAGGTCAGCACTGTTTCTAAGCTTTACTTTTACACCACAGTTTACACACCTTATGTACATCATATATACACTATGTACAATAAATATTTGGGTCTTACAACTCTCCCCCACTTAGATTGGATCACGTCCTCATGATCCGCAATAAATGCTAGAAGTTACGCACTTCCCCCGTGAACATTTTCGCCTCCGATGCGGAGTTACACATGTAGTAATCACCCATCCGAGTTCTCACTTGATACACTAACGCATCACATTACAATGAAAAAGGGTAATCATCCCATGAGACAAAACAACCGCAACCGTTTGCTCCTACACCGAGTATCCAACTCGTACAATACATTTCACAATTCATTCCATAGTCCAACTTGGAACTTTTTCGAAGACCATCAACGTCTTCTTGCCCAAATTAAACATCCCACGTTCGCCTAACAGGCGAATATCGACTCTTCAATCACACGCGTTGCCATTATCTTCACACATGGTACTCACCAAAAATGACATCCAACCCCCGAGTCAACGTTTTCACCATTGAGATCACTCTTAAATGGAACGAATTTTCCAACGACCCACTTGATCACGTCTAGTAGAGCGAGGCAATACCGTACCCTCTGGGTACATACTCCCCCATTTAGAGCTTTAAACTCATACTTTCACCGCCAATGATGTTAAAGCAAAGGGGTACAAAATAGTTATATATTTACTACGAAATACTATTAAATACGATACATTTTTACACAAGATATTTATTTATTTAGAGAATGGATATACTTAAACCTTGCTACAACACTTATAGGCAGTGTACCTAATCGTACAGTAGTGTAGTTTTTAGTAAGTCCGGTTCGTTCCACAGGGAATCTTTTTAAACAAAACTTAACGCTATATTAGTTTACTTTTATAAAAATACAAATATATATATAAGTAATATTATTATTATAAAGGGGGGTTTTTACCGTTTAATGACCGGTTTGTCGATTTTAAAACTTTAGTCGCAGTTAAAACCAAATGTAAAATAATAAATAAAAGACTTAATTTAAAGCGTAAAGTAAATAACGATAATGAAATTGCGAATAATAAAAGTGTGATAAAATAAACTTGCGATAATTAAAAAGTACGATAATTAAAAGTGCAATTAAATACAATAACAATAAAAATGCGATAATTAGAAGTGCAATTAAATATAAAATAAAGGAAATTAAATATGAAATAAAAGAATTATGCTTATTTAAACTTCCGTAATTATGATGTTTGACGTGTTCATTTTAAGCTCATGGGTTAATTGTCCTTTGTCCTGGATTATTTAATATGTCCATACGGATTTGTCCATAATAGTCCATCAGTCATAAATATACAGAGCGAAAGCCTTAGTCAAATTATTCTTATTCCCGAAGTCAAATATTCCAACTAATTGGGGATTCGAATTGTAACAAGGTTTTAATACTTTGTTTAATGAATACACCAGGTTATCGACTGCGTGTAAACCAAGGTTTTACTACTTTGTTAACAATTACACCAATTGCCCTTGAATGTAATTCACCCCTGTTTCAACAAGTCTATTAACTATTAATCCAGTTCCGTGTCCGGTAAAATGAATAATTATTGGTATTTATAGATATCCCGCCCACCGTACCCATCAAGCGTATGTGGTTATATATAAATACGTCAAATTATAAGTTTGTATATTAAATTAACAAGGTATTGTTTAGTTAATATAAAACCCATTAATAGCCCATAGTTTAATTTCCACAAGTGTCGTTCTTTTGTCCAAACCCCAATTATGGTACAAAGCCCAATTACCCAATTTTAGTAATTAGCCCAACATCATGATTACTTCGGATTAAATAAGCATAATAATAACTTAGCTACGAGACATTAATGTAAAAAGGTTGAACATAACTTACAATGATTAAAAATAGCGTAGCGTTACACGGACAGAATTTCGACTTACTCCCTTACAACATTCGCTAACATATCCTTATTATTAGAATTATAATTAAAATTAAAATTAAAATTAAAATATAAATATAAATATTTACGTAGTATTATGAGAGAAGAAGAAAAAGATGATGAAAAATGCTCAGAATTCGGTTGCTTTTATAGGGACTTTCAAAACTTGGGGCTCCGCGACTCGCGGCATTTTTGGCCTTCAAACTCCGCGAGTCGCGGAGATTGAAATTACAGCTCAGTCCCTTTTGGAGTCTTTCTTGCCGACGGTTTTAAATATAAATATAATATATTAAATAATTATAAGAATTATTTAAATATTATATTATATTTATGTGCATAGTTGACTTGTAATTTTTAGTCCGTTGCGTCGAGCGTTGAGAGTTGACTCTGGTCCTGGTTCCGGATTTTCGAACGTCCTTGCGTACAATTTAATATCTTGTACTTTGCGTTTTGAATCTTGTACTCTTGTAATTTCGAGACGTTTCTTATCAATAATTGGAACCTCTTTGATTGTCTTTTGTACTTTTGAGCTTTTTGGTCGTTTGCGTCTTCAATTCGTCGAATCTGTCTTTTGTCTTCACCTTTTATTATTTAAATGAATATCACTTGCAAATAGAACAATTGCAACTAAAAGCTTGTCTTTCTTGAGGAATAATGCTATGAAATATATGTTCGTTTTTAGTATTATCAAATATTCCCACACTTGAGCGTTGCTTGTCCTCAAGCAATATCGTCTTGAAATACTAGAATCACTTCTTTATTCTTCACACTTTGTACATCAGTGATTTCTATATGGCGGTATAAACAATGGTAGTAACGATATGGTTTACAGTCCCTCATGACTATAAAAATTTAGATCCATTAAGGAAATTGGATCTTTATGAAAACATTTGATCTTTTGAAAATTAAATCTAGTTTTTACCCTAGATAAGTTTTCCGGAATAACCCTTTACCGGTGTTTGTAAAATATTTTTGTGGGTTTGGTGGGTTTCAGATTTGAAAATTTTAGCTCAAAACTTATGGTTTTGTGTCACCCACTTGCTAACCTTGTATTTGGAAAGCAACACGTCCAGTTTACTTGTCCCGTATATTACCTTTCGATAAACTACCGTCCGGTTGTAAAGGAAAGCGATGAACAAGCAACTGTTAAGGCAATGTCCCCTGACATGCTTTTAATTATGGTCTATAACGCGTCAGACGCAATTACTATCCTTGGTAGGAGCAATAGTAAAGCTCACCCTTATAATTTTTCTGTCTGGCACAAGGTCCTGTCTTTTGACCACTATGCAACCACCGTTCTTACGGTTGACACCCGATTTAGTTCAGGTGACCTAATAAATTCCAGGTGAATTCCTAGGATTTTACGTTCAATGGTAATGAACGCATTGAAAATAGGGTTTTCAGAAAACAAATCTGTGACGATCGCTCCAAATCCATATGGACGAACACGTCATTCATTGATTTCATTGCGAGGTATTTGACCTCTATGTGATACATTTTGTAACATTGTATTCGTTTGAAAAGGTATTTCATAAATGAATATATAAATTCCAGGTTTTTAACATCTGATGATTCCTACGTATAGACAATCACCATTTAAATGGTTTACAATAATACATCTGTTAACAATACAATCAAAATAAGATACATGGTAATGGTTTGGTGAATGCAAGTTTCTTGTATATAGCATGTATGACTCCAAGCACATATCTTGTATCACGTATAAGCAAACAGCGGAAGACTTCTAGAAACCTGAGAATAAACATGCTTCAAGTGTCAACACAAAGGTTGGTGAGTTCATAGTTTTAATATTACACATAATCCGTATATCAATGTGGATTACAAAAGTTCAGTTGTTTTATTCAAAACGTTTATCAATAGATTTTACATAAAAGGGGGATCACAAGATTTTAGTTGTTTCATCCGAAACGTTTATCAATCGGTTCTACAAAATTGAGCACCCTGGTAACTAAACTTTAATGTTTATATAATTTGTACCCTTTGTATAATCATCTTAATAATACACGCAAACCAACGTGTACGCTTCTCAAATAGCATACGTCCGTTAAAAGGCTAGCGCTCTAGCTCGGACGGGGATGTCAAGCCCTATGGATCCATATACTACTACTCGCGCCCACCAGTTCTTATAACCGGCAGTTACTAGTTACCAAAGCTAAGGGATTTTCGGTTCAAACTCAGTATAGAATTTAGTATGTACTTGTGTCCATTGTTTAAAATAAAGTGCATGTATTCTCAGCCCAAAAATATAATTTGAAAAAGGGATCATATGAAACTCACACATATAAATATTGTATATCGGTTAATAAAGCATTTGCATGTATTCTCAGCCCAAAAATATAATTTGAAAAAGGGATCATATGAAACTCACACATATAAATATTGTATATCGGTTAATAAAGCATTTGCATGTATTCTCAGCCCAAAAATATAATTTGAAAAAGGGATCATATGAAACTCACTGTTTAATATTGATATACAATATTGCAGGAAAGCACGTAGACGCATCGGAGATGATAAACACGAGGTTTGATTCACAAAAAATACCCCCGAACATTACCCATAACCTCCTTGGCAATAACCCATAATTTCCTTAGCTCTAGCTCGCTCGGAAACTCGTTTTGAAAATTACTTGGACAGTACTCCGTCGTAATATTTTATGTACATTATTATTTTTGTATCGCAAAAATAATAATACTAATAATAAGATTAATAATAATCTTAATAATAATAATAATAATAATAATAATAATAATAATCATAATAATAATAATAAATATTATACGGAGTAATATATATTTGTGTATGTGTGTTTATTTTTCATTCGAGCAAAACACCTGAATTTATAGTACCTGGCCTGGAATCTGGAGTCATGCGACTCGCATGGAAATGGCCTTCTGGCCATGCGACTCGCATGAGGACCAGGGACAGCTCACATTGTTTTGGCTCCTAGCTTGTCGACATAATATAAAATAAATATAAATATATAAATAATTAATATAATTATTTATATATTATATTTTATTCTTGTGCATAGTAGACTAGATATTTTTGGTCCGTTGCGTCGGGCGTTTCTTCTTGACTCGGGTCCCGGTTCCGGATTTTCAGACGTCCTTGCGTACTATGAGAAAACTTGCATTTTACGTTTCGTGACACGTACCTTTGTCAAGATATAGCCTTAAGTTATCCATAAACTATACCACTCATAGTATATCTTAAACTTTCGAGTATTTTGGTCATTTACTTCTATAAATCATCGTCTCGTTATTTGTTAAAAATACATTTTAAAATAGTGTTTTACTGTAGCAATTCACTGTAGCAAAGTCAATTTCACTGTAGCAAATAGTGATTTTCGAAAACACTGTAGCATTTTGAGTAATGTGGCAATTTGAAAACACTGTAGCAAATTAGTGTTTAACTGGTTCATCTTAAACGCTTTAGTTAACTTATCTAAATATCAATTGAATCAATAAACGAATGTTACTATCGTTTATTATATATATGTATATATCTTTTTAATATACATAAATCAGTTTTTAAATACACATTGGACGTTATTTATAAATAAATTTTAATAATAAATATTTCAACTTATCATATACATTCAAATAGATATTTAAACCAATAAGTTTAATGTACGGTATCAAACAATTAATACATTGTTACCTTTTCATGTTATAGTATATATGTATCTTTTTACATATAATTGTTCGCGAATCGTCGAAAACAACCGAAGGTATTTAAATATATAAAAGTAATTCAAAAATTTTGAGATTCAGTTTTACAGACTTTGCTTATCGTGTCGGAAATGTTAATCATACAAAGATTAAGTTTAAATTTAGTCGAAATTTCTGGGTCATCACAAAATCGGTTTGTAATTTTGATCAAAATATTTTCTCGTTCAAGCTCGAGTTTAGATATCATTGAATTCCATGAGTTTGAATTCTCAATCTTTAAGGTCAATCTCTAGGATTGAGTAATATCAGACTTAAAAGCTGATTTTTAATCTTTAAGGAGATTATCCTTTCTGGGGATCTGATTCATTAGTCTTATCCAGCTAATTTGCATGGTGCCCCCCCATTTTACGAGATAAATCCTTCTCATGGTTAGGATAAATCTGACCACTTGGCGACCCTGTTTAATGCTGAGGTCCGTAGATTTCCTGCTGATTTTAGTGATGACTTTTCTAGATTTTTCGTCAACCTACAGCTGGTCTGGACGACAACTTCCTGACCTAAATCAAGAAGCGCGTGTCTTTTTCGGAAGACTTTACTTCCTTTTAATGATGGAATTGATTCATCGTGTAGATCCATCTTTCTTACAGTAAATCAGGTAAAACTTTTTAGTTTAGTCCAAAGCAAAAGTATTTTCAGTTATTTGTACAAAAATATGTGGCATATGTTTAAGATAACTTGGTAATTTTTCCCACACTTGGCTTTTATTTTCCTTTTTTATCGTCCTCTATTCCATTTTTAAATGAATTTTAACATTTTGGTTTGTTTCTCAATTTATGTCCTTTTCGAGGTAACAATAATTTCGGTGTTATAACCTAGTTTTATCGTTCATAAATATGTATAAACATGATTTTGAGTTCATTTAATTGAAAATTTTGTAAAATTTTACTAGAATTGGGTAGTCAGTATATAAGACTAGGGCTGTTCTTTATTATCAGAGAGCACTAGATTCTAATACAACTACTGCTTTACTAGTATTTTTAATGGTAACCCAGTGTTTAAAGTAAAAATTTTAAAATCCGAAAGAATTTAACCCATTCCCACACTTAAGATCTTGCAATGCCCTCATTTGCAAGAAATCAGTAACAATTTAAATTATTGAGGGTGATTTGTGTGAAAATGATTAAATTTTTACCAAACTTTCCAAATATATTGGCGTTTGTTTGCTGAATGATAAATGGTGCACATCATTTGTTCATTCCGTCTTGTTGTTATTTCACATATATTTTGCATCTTGTCGTCAAAATTAGTTGCTTTTGCTGAACTTAATGTCAGTCTTTGAAAATGCGTTGTTTTACCCTGTTGTGTACATAAGATAAACTACAAACATATATACATATTTTTGAAGTTTGGTATATTACCCCACATTCAAAAATTATTAAAATCTAGGAATAAAAGTTAGAAAATTATAAAAACTATTACAATATTAACATAAGTATTAAATGTATCAATATTACAAATTACAAAATAAATAAAACTAAGTAGACTAGGGATGATACTGGTACCAATAGGGGTTCCAGGCATAACCATAGGTGCTATAGAATGCTTCGGCAGGGTTATACGTAGGATACGGTAGTTGCATCTCTATAGACCAGGGAGGGAAGATGGGTTTTGGTGTAGGAATATAGTTTCTACCTATATGTTGGCAATGAGCTATGATTTGGTTCTGATGAACTTGCCAATCTTCAAATGCTCTCTGTCTAGCATTTTCGTACTCCTGTGAAGCTATAAACCTTTGCATTTCTTGCATTTCATTTCCCCCTCCTACATTACCTTGCTGTTGGTTTCTCTCAACCTGTGGATGTCTACCATGGTATTGTACTGCGGCGTTATTTCGCCTCTTCAAAACTTTCGCACCATGGTATACATTTAAACCTATAGTATCGCGGGGTTCTGGTTCTTCTACTAATAATCCCCCCGACTTATATCCACACCGAGATATTCACCAATCAAAGTAATAAAAATACCACCTCCTATTATGCTATGCGGTCGCATCCCAATAACCATAGCTGATAAATAATAACCCACACAATACGGTATACTTACAGCGCTTTGTGGGTCTCGAATACACATATGGTAAAACAAATCCTGTTCATTTATCTTTTCCTTGTTCTTACCTCTTTGTGTAATCGAATTAGCTAAAAACCTATGAATCACTCTTAATTCGGCTCTATCTATATCCAAATAAGAGTAATTTCCCCCCTTGAATCGGTGATGGCTTGTCATTTGACTCCATACACCGTGTGTATCAAAATTTTCATCTATCTTTCTACCGTTTAGTATCAACCCTCTACAATCAACAGATGCTAACTCCTCAGGCGTATATATACGTAAAGCCTGAGCCATGTCTAGTAAAGACATGTGGCGCATCGAACCTCCTAACAAAAATCTAATAAATGATCGGTCGGTTAAACTAGATACCCGATCATTTAATTCTATACTACATAACAATTCTTCACACCATACTTTATATACAGGTCTACGCATGGTGAATAAACGTACCCAGTCATTAAAAGTGGAATTACCATACCTCTGTACAAGTAATTCCCTAATTGGCCCGGCCAATTCTACAGCTTCTAAGGGTCCCCATTCTATGACCCTCGGTACCTTAACAACCTTAGAATGAAGAGTATGCAAACCCCTTTGGTATTTTGGATAATCTATCCAAAGTCTGTCAAATCTCAGGTTTGGGTGCAACTCTTCCAAGTGCATATCAGAAAAGGTCATGACTGGATGAGGTATATCCTGCTTGTAGTAGTTATCCACCTCCTGTTGTTCCGCATTCTCAGCAGGAGCATTGCGAGCTTGGGATGAAGATTCACCCCTTTCAGTCTGCAAAACACATCAAACACAATTTTTGTGCATCCAAATATGCATTAGTGTCAGCAAAATCATCAATCAAAATAATTACAATGACATGATCAATTTATATCAAACTTAAGCTCATTTTCATATTTTCATCAAATCTACACTTTTTCTAATAAGCATATACGAAAATGTTCGCCAAGTTCATAAGCATTCAACTCAAATAACATGTCAAAATAATCATTACTAGCAATTAAACAAGTTTCAAATGGCATTATCTTTCAAAAATCAAGTTCATGAATTTTAGACTTGAAAAAGTCCACTTTAATTCTCAAAATCATGTTTAGGCTCAAAGTTTGGATCATTTAACTACCTAAACATGTTACACTACTTAATTTAACAACAATTCATGAAAAAAATCGGCCATAACCTGTTTATATCAAAAAGCCCCAAATTTGCTCAAGAACACAAACCCTAGATTACTCAAAATTTGAAGTTTAAGGCTTCTAATCATGTTAAACAGCATTAATCTAGGTTATACAAGCATAATACATAAACAATTTAAGCATAATTACACTAAAAAGCATTAAAATCAAATTGGGGAAAAAATTGCTCAAGAACACCAAATTTTAATTAAATGGTGTTTAGGTGTAGAAATTTACCGTTTTTCTTGAGTAATTCCTAGATAGCATCCTTCTCAACATGATTTTAGTAAAAGATTTGGTGATTAACGGTTAAAAATTGTGATTTTGGGGGTGTTTTTTCGTGTATTTTTGAGGGTTTTTCGCTGTGTTCTTCGCAGTATTTGTTGGTGGTAGTGTGGACTGATCAGTTCTTAGCGTTTTATTTTTTTCTGTATTTCGGTCCTCCCGCGACTCGCGGTGTTTGGACCCTTCAAACTCCGCGAGTCGCGGAGTTTGCTTTTTTTTTTTTTTTATATAACTTATACTAATTAAAACAATTAAGTAATTAATTTTAAAATTTTGTTTCCCTTGTTATTTAGGACGAGGTCGTTTCGGATCGATGTCCTAGTCCGTCCCTCGACAAAATTTTAAAATTTGTCTTTATGTAGCGATTGTTTTAAAAGCTAAGATTTTTGGGTTTTTTAATGTTTTTGGCATACTTTAATTCAATAAGATTAAAAATAATGATAATAAAAGTTCTCGTCCCTCCTTTGGGTAAAGTAATTTCGGTTCCTAGACCTAATTTAACTCATGACGAATTTTTGAAATATTTTGGGTTGATTGATTAAAGATATTTATTCAAAAGGTTTATTCTGGCGGAGAAACCCTGACTTCGTGTGACTATGTCACCCATACCGCCCACCCCGCAAGGGCTAAGTAAAATTTCGCAGTGATGTAATAAATTTTTGAATGATATCAATAATTTCGGTCGCCAAACCTAATTTTATTCAATACCAATTTAATACTTTATAGCGAACAAATTAGCGTTTATTATCAAAAGGTAAAAAATAAAATAAAAATAAAATAAAAACTGTACAGACTTACCTGTGAAATAGATTTCTTAGTTATATGATCTATCTCATTCATAAGATAGTCGGTTTAATTGGTTTTCCATAGCTACATAGGCGTAACCTCGAGCATTCAGTGTCTTTTCTTCTAAACATATGAACGGTCCGTCTCTGCATAAAGTAACAAATTCGGTGTTTGAATAGGTTTGATTATTTGAACATTTACCTCCGTGTGACCATTTTCCGCATTTGTGACATCTTTCTAGGTGTTGTGCTCTTCTTTTTGCTGCGGATTTTGATTTTCCTTTACCAAATTGTAACTTATTATCTTCGCATCTAGATTCTTTTCTAACTCTGTCCATTCTTTCTCTGATTACTGATACTATTTCACTAGGAAGTGTGTCATTATTACGTTTAGTGATCAAAGCGTGTAGCATTAGACCATGGTTTAGTTCACAGGCAGTCTTCATTTCGTAAAAACCTAAAAAAATAAAAATTCAGAATGGGGGGAGAAGACTAGTTCTTTAGGGTCTGCTAGGGAAAGACCATTCAGGTTCCATTTTTGAGAACTACACGAAAACAGACAATCTAACTCTAACAGAAATACATATTATCCTTTAAAGACTTGATTCTCCCCACACTTAGTTAGCTGTGGTGTCGAAATTGTGATTAACATTATTTTCAATTGAATCATCAACAACTTGTATATCTTTGACTTTTACTTCAATCCATTTGTTGATTTCCTCTGTAACTTTCACAAATTTAACTAACATTGCCTTTTCTTTTGACGATAAATTGGATATTAATCGGTTATATAACTTAAAGTTTCCTTTAATCTTAGCATCGTGAATCCGTTTATAAAGTTTCTTCGTTGAACTGTTAAAAATGGGTTCATCTAATTTCGTATCATCAACGGCATTCTTTCTGATTGGATCATCATTATGTGTTTCTTCATCTTCCCCACACTTATGCGTTTTTATTGGCCTAACAGTTTTGGTTTGTGGAGATCTAAACTTTCGGTTCACAAAGGTGATCGCTGTATCACCATCCCTAAGTGTCATTCTACCTTCTCTTACATCAATGAATGCCTCGGTGGTTGCTAAAAATGGGCGACCTAGAATTAGAGGAACATCAAGGTTTTCCTCCATATTAATCACTATGAAGTTTGCAACAAAGGTCAAACTTCCCACGTTAACAAGTAAATTATTTGCTATTCCAACCGGGTGTTTAATGGTTTGGTCAAATGATTGAACACCTATTTTGGTTGGTTTTAATTTACCCATGCCTAATCTATTGTATAAGGAAAGAGGCATAATATTTGCACTTGCTCCTAAATCTGCGAGTCCATTATATACAGCACCATCATTAAGTAAGCAAGAAATGATAAATTCACCCGGGTCTCCTGCTTTAGTAAGTCGAGTTGGTTTGTAAACTTTTTTCGGGTGTTCTTTCCTTGATTCTTTCATTTCTATTTGAATTTCTTGTTCACATTTTTCTTCGTTTCTTGGAATGGGAGGTTTGTATAGGAATTCTTCTTCATCACTCAAATTTGAATCCTCCCTATATTCCAGTTTTGATTTTTCATATGTTGTTGATAACATATTTATGTTTTCATTTTGAAGGTTTTCTTGGGTGGTGAAATTATGATTAACTTCATTGTCAACTTCCATCGGACCATGTATGTAATGTTTAACTCTGTGACCATTAACTTTAAATTCAATTCCATTTGAATTTATTAATTCTATCGTTCCGTATGGGAAAACTCTTTTGACTATGAATTGTCCAGACCATCTTGATTTCAATTTTCCAGGAAATAGCTTGAATCGTGAATTGAAAAAAAGAACTCTGTCTCCTTCTTTAAATTCTTTTGAACTTCTGATTCTTTTATCATGCCATTTCTTCGTTCTTTCTTTATAGATTAACGAATTTTCGTATGCTTCATGCCTTAATTCTTCTAATTCGTTTAGTTGACTTAATCGTAGACGTCCGGCTTCATGTAAATCAAGATTACATGTTTTCAAAGCCCAAAATGCTTTGTGTTCAATTTCTACTGGAAGATGACATGCTTTTCCATAAACAAGTCTAAAAGGTGTGGTTCCAATTGGAGTTTTGTAGGCTGTTCTAAAAGCCCAGAGTGCATCCTCCAATTTAATGGACCATTTCTTCGGATTTGATCCTACGGTTTTCTCTAGAATACGTTTTAAAGCTCGGTTGGTATTTTCAACTTGTCCACTTGTTTGTGGATGATATGCGGTGGAGATTTTATGAGTTACTCCATATCTTTTAAGAACTTTCTCAAGTTGATTATTACAGAAATGAGTACCTCGATCACTTATTAAAGCTTTCGGTGTTCCAAACCTTGCAAAAAGACGTTTTAAAAAGTTGACTACAACTCGTGCATCGTTAGTTGGGAGAGCTTGTGCTTCCGCCCATTTAGATACATAATCAATGGCTACGAGTATATATAGATTATTATGAGATTTTGGAAATGGACCCATAAAGTCAATACCCCAAATGTCAAATACTTCACATACTTGGATGACATTTTGTGGCATTTCATCACGTTGACTTATTTTTCCGGCCCTTTGACAAGCATCACAGGATTTGCAAAGAAGGTGTGCGTCTTTGTAAATTGTAGGCCAATAGAATCCAGCATCATAAACTTTTCTTGCTGTTAGTTGAGGCCCATAATGCCCTCCTGTTGGTCCTGTGTGACAATGGTTTAATATTTTACTAGCTTCATCTCCAAATACACATCGGCGTATTATTCCATCTGGACAACTTTTAAACAGATGTGGATCTTCCCAAAAATAGTGTTTTATATCACTGAAGAATTTCTTTCGTCTTTGGTATGATAATCCTTTTTCAAGGAATCCACATACTAAATAGTTTGCATAGTCTGCAAACCATGGAATTTCTTTATAATCTATCTTCAATAGATATTCATCAGGAAAGTTGTCTTGTATGGCCTATTCATTTATAACTTCTAACTCAGGATTTTCAAGACGAGAAAGATGATCAGCGGCGAGATTTTTTGCTCCTCTTTTATCTCGGATTTCAATATCAAACTCTTGTAAGAGTAAGATCCAACGGATTAATCTTGGTTTAGCATCTTGTTTCAAAAATAGGTATCTAAGAGCAGAATGGTCGGTATAGACCACCGTTTTTGCTAGAACGAGATATGATCGAAATTTGTCAAAAGCAAAGACAATAGCAAGGAGTTCTTTTTCAGTAGTTGTATAGTTCGTTTGTGCTCCTTGTAACGTCTTACTAGCATAATATATAGGTTGAAATTGTTTTTCAATCCTTTGTCCTAAAACGGCTCCCATTGCAAAATCACTTGCATCACACATTAGTTCAAATGGTAGATTCCAATTTGGTGTTATCATGATCGGCGCATTAGTTAGTTTTTCTTTAAGAATATTAAAAGATTTGATACACTCATCTGAAAAGATGAATGGAGCATCCTTTTCTAGGAGTTTATTCATAGGAGTGGCAATTTTAGAAAAATCTTTTATGAAACGTCGGTAAAAACCGGCATGCCCTAGAAAACTCCTAACTCCTCTAACATTGGTGGGATTTGGAAGTTTAGAAATTACATCTACTTTAGCTCTATCCACTTCAATTCCTTCTTTTGAAATTTTATGTCCAAGAACGATGCCTTCTTTAACCATGAAATGGCATTTCTCCCAATTAAGTACTAGATTTGATTTTTTGCATCTAATTAGCATTCGTTCAAGATTAGCTAGATATGATTCAAATGTATCACCGAAGACTAAAAAGTCATCCATGAATACTTCCATGCATTCTTCTATCATGTCGTGAAAATCGCCATCATACACCTTTGAAAGGTTGCAGGGGCGTTGCAAAGTCCAAATGGCATGCGTTTGTAAGCAAAAGTACCATAAGGGCACGTGAATGTGGTTTTCTCTTGATCTTCGGGTGCTATTGGAATTTGAAAATATCCGGAAAATCCATCTAGAAAACAATAGTAACTATTTCCGGCTAATCTTTCCAACATTTGATCTATGAAAGGTAAGGGAAAGTGATCTTTTCTGGTGGAGTCATTTAATTTTCTATAATCGATACATACACGCCATCCTGTTACAGTCCTAGTAGGAATAAGCTCATTTTTCTCATTTGTAATGACAGTCATTCCACCCTTCTTAGGAACGCATTGAACTGGGCTTACCCATGGACTATCAGAGATTGGATAAATTAAACCTGCATCTAGCAGTTTAATAATCTCTTTCTTAACTACATCTTGCATATTAGGATTTAGTCTTCGTTGGCGTTGCACATACGTTTTATGACCTTCTTCCGTAAGGATTTTATGTGTGCAATACGAAGGACTTATTCCTTTAATATCATGAATCTTCCATGCAATGGCTGGTTTATGAGCTTTCAACACAGAAATGAGTTGTGATTTCTCATTTTTAGTAAGAGAAGACGATATTATTACAGGTAATTCAGATTCACCATGTAAATAAGCGTATTCCAAATGGTTTGGAAGTGGCTTTAACTCTAATTTCAGAGGTTCTTCTATCGATGATTTATATCGATATCTGTCTTCTTCTTTTAGCATTTGAATTTCTTCTGTTGTTGGTTCATATCCATTAGCTATAAGTTTAGCTAATATTTCAGCTTCATCAATTGGTTCATTACCTTCTCCTAAAGAACATTCTCCTGTTCCTTGTAATTCTGGAAATTCTTCTAATAATTCTACATGTGCATCTATAGTTTGAATATAATAGCATGTATCATCTGCAGATTGCGGTTGTTGCATTGCTCTATCAACTGAAAAGGTAACACTCTCATCCTCTATACTTAGGGTCAATTTCTTACCGAACACGTCTATCATTGCTTTAGCCGTGTTTAAGAATGGTCTTCCAAATATGAGAGGAACTTGAGAATCTTCTTCCATGTCCAAAACAACAAAATCTACTGGAAATACTAAAGTACCAACTTTAACTAGCATGTTCTCCATTATCCCTCTAGGATATTTTATTGATCTATCGGCTAGTTGTATGCTTATTCTGGTTAGTCTCAATTCTCTAAGGTCTAGTTTAGCGTATAGTGAATACGGCATTAGATTTATACTAGCACCTAAGTCTGCCAATGCTTCTATTGAACTAAGACTACCCAAAAAACATGGAATTGTGAAACTTCCTGGATCAGATAATTTTTCTGGTATCTTATTCAACAGCACTGCTGAACAATTAGCATTCATGGTAACAGTCGAGAGTTCTTCCATTTTCTTTCTATTTGAGATTAGATCTTTCAATAATTTAGCATATCTAGGCATTCCTGAAATCACATCAATGAAAGGAAGATTTACATTTATCTGTTTAAACATATCCAAGAATTTGGATTGCTCGGCTTCAAGTTTCTCTTTCTTCATTTTACTCGGGTAAGGAAGTGGTGGTTGGTATGGTTTAACATAAGGTTTAGCCTTAACTGTGTTATCTTCATTAACCTTTTCAACTACCGATTCTTTTTCCTTATCTTGATCAGGTTGTGGTTCTTGTGGAGTAGGAATAGCTTCATCAGAAGTTACAGGTATTTCAGGTGGTTTAAATGTTGTACCACTTCTTGTGGTAATGGCTTTAGCTGTTTCATTCCGGGGGTTAGCGTTTGTATCACTAGGTAGACTTCCCGGTTTTCTTTCACCTATTAACCTTGCTAGGTTACTTACTTCTTTTTCCAGATTTTGAATAGAAGCTTGTTGATTTCTAAATGCTTGAGCATTTTTTTCATTAGTTTGTTTCTGAGATGTGAAAAACTGCGTTTGAGTTTCAACTAGCTTCGTCATCATATCTTCTAAATTTGGCTTTTTATCATCGGTTTGTTGTGGTGGTTTGTTTTGAAAATTAGGTCTTTGCTGATTGTAAGTATTATTGGATACTTGTTGATTGCTAGGACCTTGTTGGTTGTTGTATGGAATATTTCGGTTATAACTCTGGTTTTGATTGTAAATCGGTCTTGGCGGTTGATAATTATTCTGATAATTATTTCCAGGCCTTTGGTTTATGTATGAAATATTCTCTCTTTGTTCCATTGTTAATTCAATACTGAGACAATCTTTTGTCAAATGTGGTCCTCCACACTGCTCACAACTAATTCGTATTGAGTGAATATCTTTAGTCATCTTTTCCATTCGTCTCTCCACAGCATCTATCTTTGCGGAAATGGAATCTAAGTCATGGCTAGAATCGGCTCTAGCTGCTTTAGATGATCTAACGATATCTTTTTCTTGGTGCCACTCATGTGAGTGTGAAGCAGTGTTATCAATAATTTTGTAAGCATCAGTTTCGGTTTTCTTCATAATAGAACCACCAGCTGATATATCTATGTCTTTCCTTGTAGTGATGTCGCATCCTTGGTAGAATATTTGTACTATTTGACAGGTGTCTAAACCATGTTGCGGACATCCTCTTAATAACTTTCCATATCTTGTCCACACCTCATATAGAGTTTCATTCGGCTTCTGTGTGAACGTAACAATTTCTGCTTGAAGTCTTACGGCTTTAGATGCAGGAAAGAATTGTTTAAGAAATTTTTCAACTAAAACATCCCATGTATCAATCGCCCCTTCAGGTAACGATTCCAACCAATCTTTGGCTTCTCCCTTTAAAGTCCAGGGAAATAACATGAGATATATCTGTTCATCCTCCACTTCTCGGATTTTAAATAGTGTGCAGATCCTATTAAAGGTACGTAGATGTTCATTTGGATCTTCCTTCGGCGCACCACTAAATTGGCATTGATTAGTCACGATGTGTAGAATTTATCCTTTGATTTCATAATCTGGCGCATTAATGTCTGGATGAGTAATTGCGTGACCTTGGCCAGTGCGTTTAGCTCTCATTCGGTCTTCCATACTTAAAGGTTCCAGATTCTCCATAATTGAATTTGTTGAATCGGAATCACTAGAGGATTTTGATTTAATGGTTCGTTCCTCAACAATCTCTGTTTGAATGATTGGTGGTTCCGGAGGAAAGTTTAGTGGTTCAGGATCTACGAATCGTTCCTGAATATTCTCCAGATTCTCAATTGTGAGGTCGGGTTCAAAAAATGGATTATCGGAAATTTGAACTGAAGTACTTGGTCGACTGGATGACGATTCTAAAGAAACATCAACGGCAGTAATACTTGCTAAATGTCTTGATCTAGTTACAGGTGGTGAACGTACAAAAGGTGGTGAACGTCTTGCTCGGTGCATTCACTGAATATCCTATTAGTTTTAAAAAGGAAAGAAAAATTATAATAAGTTATTCAATCAATAGACTTTTCTGATTTTGCCCACGTTTCGATTAGCCAAAAGATGCAGCAGAGGGGCAGGATTCGTTTGGTCTCAATATAATTGAGGACTGTTTGGCTCCAATAACCCGGTCCACGTACAAATCCAACTATTACTACGAACCAGAAAATTTTGATGTCTATCTATTTAACCACTTAAAATAAATTTTCGTAATTTTAAGAAATTTAGATAAGAAGTAGAATAAAAATCTATGTCCTAAAAACTAGAATAGCGAGAAATAAGAAAGAAAAAGAGTTCGTCGAAAAAGGTCGAAAAAGAAAAATGGTTGAAAAATAAAAGGTGACGAAAAAATAAAAGAAACTTATAAAACTTAAAAATACTTGACTAACCTAACCTTATTACTACAACTAACTTAAAATTATAATCGCAAATTGAGATTACTAATTGGAATGATAATTGATACATAGGTAAAAGTCGTCTAAAAATATTAAAGCTTACAGGAAAAACTAAATCCCAAATGAAAATAACTTAAAAAGAAACTAAAACTTAAAAAGGCGTCGCAAAATTCTAAAGCACCTAAATCTTAGTCTAAAGAAAAAGCACTTAAGGAATTCTACGGCAAAGACTAAAAATCTAGAAGTAAAAATAACTATAGCAAAAACTAAGTTTAAAACTAAATATGAGCTAAAAATACAATTATTACGCTAAAACGATTGAAAAGGGACAAAATATAAAAATATACAAAAAGTTGTAAAAAGTACATTTTTTTTATAAAAATATTATTTTTATATTATTTATTTATTAAAACTATTAATTTTACAATTTAATTAAACTTAATAAACTAAATATACAAATTAATTAAAACTTAAATTAAATACTAAATTAATTAAATATTTAACCCTAATTACAAATTAATTAATAATAATTAATAATACTCCGTAATAAATGCAGGATTAGGGCTTCCTGTTGGTGTCAGGTCCCCTCCGCGAGTTGCGGTATTCGATGCACCAAACCCCGCGAGTCGCGGGGTTCAGAAATTCAACTGACAGGTTTAAAATTCGACGCGTTTTTCTTTATTTTTTTTTTTTATTTTCTGTTTTCTGTTTTTATATAAATAAAAGATATTTAAATAAAACTTATATTTTTATAAACTAAAATAAAAATAAAGAAACTTATAAAACTTAAATATTTAACAAAATCTTAAAAATACTTATATTTTTGTTTTTCTTTTTATATTTTTGAATAATTAAAACGTATTTTTACAAAAGCGTATTTTAATAAAAGTAAACTAAAAATCTTTTTTATATATATATATATATATAGCGTTGCGCTTTCGGCTTTTAAGCGATCCCCGGCAGCGGCGCCAAAAATACTTGATGTTAAAGCAAAGGGGTACAAAATAGTTATATATTTACTACGAAATACTATTAAATACGATACATTTTTACACAAGATATTTATTTATTTAGAGAATGGATATACTTAAACCTTGCTACAACACTTATAGGCAGTGTACCTAATCGTACAGTAGTGTAGTTTTTAGTAAGTCCGGTTCGTTCCACAGGGAATCTTTTTAAACAAAGCTTAACGCTATATTAGTTTACTTTTATAAAAATACAAATATATATATAAGTAATATTATTATTATAAAGGGGGGTTTTTACCGTTTAATGACCGGTTTGTCGATTTTAAAACTTTAGTCGCAGTTAAAACCAAATGTAAAATAATAAATAAAAGACTTAATTTAAAGCGTAAAGTAAATAACGATAATGAAATTGCGAATAATAAAAGTGTGATAAAATAAACTTGCGATAATTAAAAAGTACGATAATTAAAAGTGCAATTAAATACAATAACAATAAAAATGCGATAATTAGAAGTGCAATTAAATATAAAATAAAGGAGATTAAATATGAAATAAAAGAATTATGCTTATTTAAACTTCCGTAATTATGATGTTTGACGTGTTCATTTTAAGCCCATGGGTTAATTGTCCTTTGTCCTGGATTATTTAATATGTCCATACGGATTTGTCCATAATAGTCCATCAGTCATAAATATAAAGAGCGAAAGCCTTCATCAAATTATTCTTATTCCCGAAGTCAAATATTCCAACTAATTGGGGATTCGAATTGTAACAAGGTTTTAATACTTTGTTTAATGAATACACCAGGTTATCGACTGCGTGTAAACCAAGGTTTTACTACTTTGTTAACAATTACACCAATTGCCCTTGAATGTAATTCACCCCTGTTTCAACAAGTCTATTAACTATTAATCCAGTTTCGTGTCCGGTAAAATGAATAATTATTGGTATTTATAGATATCCCGCCCACCGTACCCAGTCAAGCGTATGTGGTTATATATAAATACGTCAAATTATAAGTTTGTATATTAAATTAACAAGGTATTGTTAAGTTAATATAAAACCCATTAATAGCCCATAGTCTAATTTCCACAAGTGTCGTTCTTTTGTCCAAACCCCAATTATGGTACAAAGCCCAATTACCCAATTTTAGTAATTAGCCCAACATCATGATTACTTCAGATTAAATAAGCATAATAATAACTTAGCTACGAGACATTAATGTAAAAAGGTTGAACATAACTTACAATGATTAAAAATAGCGTAGCGTTACACGGACAGAATTTCGACTTACACCCTTACAACATTTGCTAACATACCCTTATTATTAGAATTAAAATAAAAATTAAAATTAAAATATAAATATAAATATTTACGTAGTATTATGAGAGAAGAAGAAAAAGATGATGAAAAATGCTCAGAATTCGGTTGCTTTTATAGGGACTTTCAAAACTTGGGGCTCCGCGACTCGCGGCATTTTTGGCCTTCAAATTCCGCGAGTCGCGGAGATTGAAATTACAGCTCAGTCCCTTTTGGAGTCTTTCTTGCCGACGGTTTTAAATATAAATATAATATATTTAATAATTATAAGAATTATTTAAATATTATATTATATTTATGTGCATAGTTGACTTGTAATTTTTAGTCCGTTGCGTCGAGCGTTGAGAGTTGACTCTGGTCCTGGTTCCGGATTTTCGAACGTCCTTGCGTACAATTTAATATCTTGTACTTTGCGTTTTGAATCTTGTACTCTTGTAATTTCGAGACGTTTCTTATCAATAATTGGAACCTCTTTGATTGTCTTTTGTACTTTTGAGCTTTTTGGTCGTTTGCGTCTTCAATTCGTCGAATCTGTCTTTTGTCTTCACCTTTTATTATTTAAACGAATATCACTTGTAAATAGAACAATTGCAACTAAAAGCTTGTCTTTCTTGAGGAATAATGCTATGAAATATATGTTCGTTTTTAGCATTATCAGCCAAGATGATAACATCTCGCGGAATTTCACATTCCATAACGCACATGACCTTTCTCGACGTTGGTCATACTCCACAGTCCTTCCAAGGACTTACTATACGGTGTTCGAACCTCGACAATTCAAATCAGTTAATTGTTGATGCCGCCAAAACACCACAATATACTCTAGTTGTATCTTCAGGATTTCTCACCGGTACCCAAATACAAAGTAATCACACCATCGGAGTGGAGCATCTCACTAGCAGGTATAAGGAGGCACCTAACGCAGTGTTTTGCAACTCCCACCACCACCACCTAGTCTCAAGGGCTCGACCCTTAAGGGGTCTACTCTCGGTGTCACACGTCTTCTGACTATTCGAAGTCATGCAATTTCCAAGAACCTTACAGACCAATGCCCACAACTTTCTAGCGACACCCGCTAGTCACAATTTATCTTGGTCGCACAGCTAGCCTATTAACCTTTCAACTAATTACTAACGAGGTTCTTGGAAACACCAAGGTTATACTTTCCCAACACCGTCATAATCGGTAACCCGGTTACCTACATACATCAAAGATAGTCGACGACCACGACTCTACTCGCACACAAACGTGGTTAACGAAAATGCCTCCCTAATGGCATAACACGCATACACCCAATATTATAGGAGAAATGAGTTGCCGTCATGAGCGTACAACACTCGCCATCTATCACAAAGCCGACAACAAAATCGAACCAACAATTAGCATGTATACATCATCAAACGTACAACTACACTCTGGTTACGCCCTAATCGGTTTTACCATAATGCTCAACACAACAACGGGGCTACGCCCTACATGGTCACACCACTTACACTTGGTTAACCTCTCGCGGTTACACCAATCAAAACTAGGGACTCTCGATAAGACGATTACTCGTCACGTACACTCACACGGTGATGTAACACCCGGCACACACTAACCCAAATGACATGCGCACAATAGCAATTAATTGGTATACTCATACACGAGCAACAATGCACAACACAATCGAAATGATAAGGGTCTCGCTCAAACGAGCTTAACGACCCGATACCCACCAAAAGCCTAATCACCCAAAGAATCGCACAATGGAGTCAAGATACATCACACGTCTTATACACTCTACCGAGTGCAACCCGAAAGCATAAATGTAAACCGTCTGCTCACTACGAAATATCTCCAACGGAGAATAGAGTCTAGCTAAGGCTTACATACACACCGCATGTTATTACAACGAACAACATACAATATCACACTAAAAGTACCTAAACGTCTTCCCGCTATGCCCGCCGCCGCTAGCTCGGGACACTCCGCCTTGCAATGTCCTTCTTTTCGGCAATAGAAACACACAACGTCGCCACTCCTCGATACCGGGCACTCCCAAAACTTGTGTCCCCTTTCACCACAATTAAAACATCTAGACGTACAAGAACCCGTCACACCCTCCCTTACGCTTCCGCCACCCACGGAAGTACTCTTACTCTTCTTGTTCGAAATCATCGTAGCATCGAACTTTGGCTTACTAACATCGTAAACACTTGTCTTCAGGGCCTTCGGTTCGAAACTCCGACTAATCTTACGTTTTAACTAGTCGCTTAAAGTACGATAGAAATCTAGCATCAACATTCGGTCATCACCCACATACTCCGGACAAAAATGAGTCTTTGACAAGAAGGTAGACTTGAGAGTAACCAAGTCCATCGTACCTTGTCGCAAATCGTGCAACTCGTCCCGGATTTTATTAAGATCGGATTGAGTTCGGTATTCCTTAAAGAATTCTTTCTTAAACTCTCCCCACGTTAAGCTCATACATTGCTCTTCACCATACAAATGGATTTTATCATCCCACCACATCTTAGCTTCTTCACGTAACATGCTAGCACCGTACCTCATTTTCTTCTCGGGAGGACATTCCACGGTACGAAAAGCCCCCTCGATGTCGGAGATCCAACATGTGCTTTTCAATTGATCCCTCACTCCATTAAACATAGGAGGTTGAGCATCCTTGAAATTTTTGTAATGGAAGTCTCGCCTTCCATATCCACCATTATCATCACCTCCTTCACCACGAGGATAAATGTTTCTAGCTTCGAATGCCTTTTCGATCGCGACATCCATTCGCTAGTTGATTAACTCGGTAACTTTCCCATCAACCGATTCTTGGAAAACCTTTCTAACATCCTCGAGAAACTCCGCTTTTTAACGTTTAAGGATGGCCTCAACATTGTCCGTGAATTCGACATCTTCACTCGTACCTCCTTCGTTGGTATCGTGCCCGTTTCTCATCTTCATTCTATAAAACGAGATAAATTAAACACGGAACAAACAAGAATGACATACGCACACTGATATTGCTCAATTACATCATATATATATCTCGCAATATCGTGTAAAATACTCTTTAATCAAGGATAGTTAAGGCGGTTTCTACAAGTAATACACAAAGGTATGAAAAGTGTATCAGAAAGTGGTTTATAAAGAGTTCTGGTGAATTATGACCATTCTATAAGTTGTGATTTCATCATAGTTGATCCCGATACAAGTTATGGTCAAATTAGCGCTCTAAAAAGATAAAACAAGGCTTCAGGTATGTTGGACGCCGTCTAAAAGGATTAGGACGCCGTTCAAATGAAGGGAGATTTGGAAAAAACGTTACAGAACAATTCAGCACAACTGGACGCCGTCCAGATTTCTGGACGCCGTCCAGCCCTTCATAACTGGACGCCGTCCAGGCCTTTACAACTAGACGACGTCCAGAAATCTGGACGCTGTCCAGGCCTTTACAACTGGACGCCGTCCAGAAGTAGGTTTCAGCTACTTTTTGCTTTTGACCAACTTTCACCACTTTAAAAGTGTATTATTGAGAGAGATATGGAGAGTTACGATAGAGAGCAGTTCCAAGACGATTTTAGGAGCAAAATTGGAGAATTCCAAGCTCTTGGAAGAGGCTTAAACATCCAAGAATCAAGATTCAACACCTTCTCCATTCAAGATTCATTCTCTATTAGGTTGATTTCTTGTTCTTCACAATGAATTCTACTTATTAGTTGATTGTTATTTTGTTGGTTAATATGATTTTTGGCTAAACTCTATAATATTTGTCTAGATTAATAACTGAGGTATTGGATGTAATCTTATGGATTGAATGTATTATGTGTGATTAGATTAGAGCTTGAATCAAAGAACCATGCTTATTGATGTAAAATGATTTGTATCTAGTTAATTGATATGTTGTTGATAAAGAGAACTCTTGTTGATGTATCATATTGATTTACAATCAACTTGTCTTAGATTCATTGTTTACTAAACCGGACCAAAGGGATAAATTAGATCAAAATGATTAGACGATATATGAATGAATTGTGTAGAGCGAACGCAAAAGATAATTGTTATTCAATTCTTTGATTTAGCTAATCAACTAGTCACAAACGAAAAGGTCTAGGTGATAGGGAACCCTCCACTTAGTAATTCTAGTTTGAGTACTTGCTAAAGAGAACTCTTGGCAAGTCGATTTGGGTGATTAGCATATATATCATAGTTATTTGGTTACAAACACGAGAACTATAGAGAAAAGGGAACCCTTGATCTTGTAATCGAGTTTGCGTGTTTACTAAGAGAACTCTTGGTAAATCTATTAGGTAACTTACACACATATTCATTTAATCGGGTCTTAACAATATAACTTACATCCAATACCGAGGGTAAAATATCTAGATGAACATTTCGTATCTTTCATCTTAATCAAACTATCTTATTTACTTTCTTTGCATTTGATTTCATTATATAAACTTAAAAGACCAAAAATATTGTTTTTACTTTTAATCTTCTATGATTTGGCTAAATCGTTAAATAGCCACAAAAACACAATAACTTGTACCTTTAAGTTTCGTTTACTTAGTTAATCACAATATAGTTTCTAATTTTAGTTTGACTAATCCAACTGTCCTTGGAATGATACACGGAACTAAACCATTATTTATACTACTACACGATCGGGTACACTGCTCGTTAGTGTGTAACAATCTTTAATCGGTATTTTTCCATACTATTTCATATAACAATTTATATACAACGTTTTGCACATCAAGTTTTTGGCGCCGCTGCCGGGGAAAGTTTTGTGTCAAAATAGAATTGTTAACTAATTTGTGATTAAGTAGTTTCTTAATTATTTTAAATTATTTATAGTCTTTGATTTTTAGACTTATAGAATCGGTGTGTTTAATAAGTTTTGTTAGTTGTGTGATTGACAGATTTTAGGTTGCATATGCCACATACCCGAAGTTCAGATTCTCCATTACTTACACCGCTTACAGAACCTGATAGAAAGCTTGGTAGGATCCCAAAAGGAGTACTTGAACTTTTTGAATCTTCATCAAAGCATGAAACTTTTGATTCAGAATCAAGTACAACCAAGCCGAGATATTCTGAATTTGTTGAGGCCGTTCCTCCTCCAAAATTTGAAATGGAAGGAGAAGCAAGACCGGAGGTACCAAGACAATCAATGGCTACCAAGATGAAGGCAACCCGAACCGGACAAGGTAGTGCTATTACTCCGCCCACTGGTGAGGTAAATTTTGAAATAAAAGGACCTATTCTCCAAATGATTAATAACATGTGTCAATTTTGTGGTGGTCCGAATGAAGATGCAAACGAACATATTCGTCTTTTTTAAGAGATATGTCTTCTTTTCAAACTTAAACCAGACACTGACCAGGCCATATTTTCAAGAATTTTCCCATGGACACTCCACGGGGAAGCACGAAGTTGGTTAGATTCATTGGCCGAGGCTACGATAGAAACTTGGGATGGTATGTTGGAATAATTTCTTAAAAAATATTTTCCAGCTTCTAAGTCCGCGAGACTCTAACACGAAATTAACCAATTCTGTCAAAAGCCGATGAAAACCTTGTACGAAGCATGGAATCGATTTTCCAAAATGCTAAGAGGTTGTCCAAACCATGGTTTAGATACCTTCCAAAAAGTCCAAATCTTTTACAAGGGTTGTGATGTTGCAACCCGGATTTCCATTGATCAAGCGGCCGGAGGTTCACTTATGGACAAAACCGAGCAAGAGGCTTATGAGATAATCGAGAAGCTAGCCGATTATTCTCATGAGTGGCATCAAGAACGACCAATTACTCGTAATGCCCAAGTCCAAAGCGCCGGTGCTTATGATGACCTTAGTTCCCTAAGTGTGAAAATAGACGGTGTTGCTTGAAACATGAACAAAATCACCAAGGAAATTCATAGTATGAAAGTAGGTTGTGAATACTGTGGTGGTCTCCATTTAGGAAAAGATTGTGATGCCGGTTTAACAATGGCTCAAAAAGAAGAAGTGGCTTTCATAAGCCAAAGAAATAATAATCAATTTCAAGGAAGAGCCCAGTTTAACCGAAACTTCAACAACCCCTACAACCCTCAAGGTCAAAATTCCAATTACCAACAAGGGTCAAGTAGTGGGTTCCAACAACAAACTCCGGGTTTTTATCAAAAACCCCCAACAGGAAGATAAAAAGTCAAATTTGGAGAGTATGTTGGAAAAGTTGATTGCATCACAAACTCAGCTTGTCACAAACATAAACCAAACAAACGAGAAAAACGAACACCAGTTTAGAAACCAACAAGCCTCGATTCAGAATTTGGAGAAGCAAATGAGTGGTTTAGCTAGTTTACTTAGTGAAAGAAAACTAGGGAGTTTACCGGGCGATACCAATAAGAACCCCCGAAATGAACACGCCAATGTTATCACCACACGGAGTGGTTTAGCATACAAAGCTCCAAAGATGCCCAAAAATTCTGATTTCAATGTTCCGTTGAATCGAAATGATGAACCGGTTAAGGAGCCGGAACAAATGGTTGAAAAGGAAGAACGGGAGAAACCCGTAGTGAAGCCATATCAACCACCGCTCCCATACCCAAGGAAGCAACAACAAGAAAGGCTAGAAGCTGAAAGGTCAAAATTTCTAGATATGTTTAAACAAATTAACATAAATATGCCTTTCATTGATGTAATCTCAGGTATGCCCAAGTATGCTAAGTTCTTAAAAGACTTACTTACTAATCGTAAGAAAATGGAGGAACTTTCATCAGTCACCATGAATGCTAATTGTTCCGCAATCTTGATGAACAAAATACTAAAGAAGTTAGCAGATCCTGGAAGTTTTACCATACCATGTCTCCTAGGAGATTTGGAATGCATTAAAGCATTAGCAGATTTAGGGGCTAGCATAAATTTAATGCCTTATTCATTATATGTTAAGCTAAACCCCGGGGTACTAAAACCAACCCGAATGGCAATTCAACTAGCGGACCACTCTGTTAAATTCTCTCGTGGGATTTTAGAGAATATGTTAGTAAAAGTAGGTACCCTAGTATTTTCGACCGATTTTGTAATTTTGGACATGGAAGAGGACACACGTGTGCCTCTTATATTGGGTCGACCTTTCCTCAATACCGCTAGAGCTATGATAGATATTCATGGGCAGAAATTGACCCTTAGTATTAAGGATGTTAAGGTTACCTTTTCCGTTGACCATGCCTTGCAATACCCTGAGTCTACTGATGACCAATGTTATTATTTGTAAACCGTAGACGCATATTCGGAGTTGTTGCAGGAATTTCCAGAATTGCAAGGTTCGGGAGAATGCATTTTGGCAGAAGGTGATGAAGAAAATATGGTGGAAGAAGTGGAGATGTTGATCACCTTGATGGCTAACGGTTATGAGCCAAATGATGAAGAATACAGAAAGTTGGATTTAAAAAATGAATACCTATGTAAAACATCGATTGAAGAACCTCTCATTTTGGAACTCAAGCCACTTCCAAGTCACTTGGAATATGCTTACCTTCAAGAGGATTCTACTCTCCCGGGTATCATTTCATCCGAACTCTCTGTATGTGAGAAGTCTAAACTTGTTTCCATGTTAAAAGCCCATAAACTGGCTCTAGTATGGAAAATTCATGACATCAAGGGTATAAGTCCCTCTTATTGTACACATAAGATATTAATGGAAGATAACTATAAGCCATGTGTACAAAGACAAAGGCGACTGAACCCTAATATGCAAGAGGTCGTTAAAAAGGTGATTGTCAAACTCCTAGATGCGGGTCTTATTTACCCAATTTCGGATAGTCCTTGGGTGAGTCCGGTCTAATGTGTACCCAAAAAGGGTGGCATGACCGTTATCACCAATGAAAACGATCAATTAATTTCCACTAGGACTATCACGGGTTGGAGGGTATGCATTGATTATAGAAAATTAAATGATGCTACCCGAAAAGATCACTTTCCCCTTCCTTACATTGATCAAATGTTGGAAAGGTTGGCAGAAAAGAACTTTTATTATTTTCTTGACAGTTTCTCGGGATATTTCCAAATCCCTATAGCACCCGAGGACCAAGAGAAAACCACCTTTATATGCCCTTATGGTACTTTTTCCTATCGCCGTATGCCCTTTGGCTTATGCAATGCTCCTGCTACCTTTCAAAGGTGTATGGTAGCTATTTTTTATGATATGATTGAAGACTTTATGGAAGTATTCATGGATGACTTTTCAGTCTTCGGTGATTCTTTTGATTCATGTCTTCATAATCTTGAGCGTATGTTGATTAGGTGTGAAGAATCTAATCTTGTACTTAACTGGAAAAAATGCCATTTTATGGTAAGAGAGGGCATTGTTTTAGGTCACAAAATTTCCTCTGCGGGACTGGAGGTGGACAGAGCTAAAGTGGAAGTCATAGCCAAATTACCACCACCGTCAAATGTGAAAGGTGTAAGAAGTTTTCTGGGGTACGCCGGTTTCTACCGTCGGTTCATTAAAGATTTTTCTAAAATTGCGACCCCGATGAACAAACTTCTTGAGAAAGACGCTCCATTTGTCTTCACGGACGAGTGTCTTAACGCCTTTAACCTCCTTAAAGCAAAACTCACGCAATCACCCATTCTCATATCGCCAAATTGGTCAATTTCATTCGAACTTATGTGTGATGCCAGTGACTTTGCTATTGGTGCCGTCTTGGGGCAAAGAATTGAAAAATATTTCCAGCCCATTTATTATGATAGTAAGACATTGCAAGGAGCCCAACTTAATTACACTACCACTGAGAAGGAACTCCTGGCAATTGTCTTTTCGTTTGATAAATTCAGATCCTATTTGGTACTAGCAAAGACGTTTGTCTATACAGACCATTCAGCATTAAAATACTTGCTTGCTAAGCAAGATGCTAAACCCCGGTTAATACCTTGGGTCTTGCTTTTGCAAGAATTTGACATTAATATTTAAGACAAAAAGGGGGCCGAAAACCTAGCTGTCGATCACCTTTCTCGACTTGAGAACCCGAATCTTGAGGTTCTCCATGAGACTGTTATCCAAGATAACTTTCCGAACGAAAATCTCATGAAAATTGAGAAAATTGATGATCCATGGTTTGTTGACATAGCCAACTATCTTTTTGGAGGGTACTTAGAAACCGGTTGGTCACATCAGAAAAGAAAAAAATTCTTTAGTGACCTGAAATACTACTTCTGGGAAGACCCTTATCTTTTTAGGCGTTGCACGGACGGTATGATTCGGAGGTGCGTTTCGGGAAAGGAATGCACTCAAATTCTTCTTGATTGTCTCCGTGGTCCAACGGGTGGGCACTTTGGTCCCCAAATTACGGGGAGGAAAGTTTACGAGGCTGGTTTTTATTGGCCTACAATATTCAAAGATGCCCACGCCGTTTGTAAGGCTTGTGATGCGTACCAACGGGCCGGTCAAATCACTAAACGGGATGAAATGCCTCAACAAAGCATCCAAGTATGCGAGGTGTTCGATGTTTGGGGAATTGACTTTATGGGGCCTTTCTAAAATCTCATTCTTATCTCTACATACTTGTAGCCATTGATTATGTTTCCAAATGGGCGGAGGTAAAACCTCTCCCCACAAATGATGGCCGAGTTGCAGTAACCTTTTTAATGGAACTTTTCTCAAGGTTTGGCATGCCTAAAGCCCTTATCAGTGACCGAGGTACCCACTTTTGCAACAAGCAATTAGAAAAGGTGTTGAAAAGATATGGAGTAATCCATAAAATTTCAACATCTTATCATCCCCAAACAAGTGGGCAGGTGGAGAATACCAATCGATCGTTAAAACGCATACTTGAAAAGACCGTTGGTGCGAATCCAAAAGAGTGGTCAGTTAAGTTAAACGATGCATTGTGGGCCTTTCGCACGGCCTACAAAACACCTATTGAAACCACTCCTTTCCGAATGGTATACGAAAAAGCATGCCATCTCCCGTTAGAGATTGAGCACAAAGCGCATTGGGCGCTAAAGGCATGTAATTTGGATTACCAAGAGGCGGGTCGGTTACGTTTGACTCAGTTGAATGAATTAGATGAGTTGAGGCTTGAAGCCTATGACAACTCTCTAATTTATAAGGAAAAGACCAAAAAATAGCACGACAAGAGATTGAAAAATCCAAAAGAATTCATGGAAGGAGATCGTGTCCTTGTTTACAATGCCCGTTTCAAGTTATCACCAGGAAAGCTTAAGTCCCGATGGTCGGGACCATTTGTTATTAGAAAAGTGTACCCTTATGGTATAATTGAAGTGGTGAACTGAAAGGGCGAAATTTTTAAAGTGAATGGCCACCGGGTCAAACATTATGTCGATGGTCCCCTGGAAATCGAAGACGAGGTTAACCTCAACTTCGAGAACATAGCCTAAATCAAAATGGGGACGAGTTGGGTGAACGACTCATTAAAGAAAGTTCACGCGTGTAAATAGTGTGAATCGAGTATTTTTTGATTGGTTTGATTTGTTTTTAATGTACAAAATGATCTATGATGATGATATGAGCTTTTGTGTGTTGAAAATGGGAATTTTTATGAGTTTTATGAAGATTTTGAGCCTCCAGACCATTGGGACGCCGTCCAAATAGCCTTGGACGCCGTCCAATTTTAAAGGATTTTCGAAAAAAGAGGTCAGTAGGTTTTAGTGTAACTGGACGCCGTCCAGATTTTCTGGACGCCGTCCAGCTTTTCTTTACTGGACGCCGTCCGGATTTCTGGACGCCGTCCAGCTCTTTAATACTGGACACCGTCCAGAATGTTGGACGCCGTCCAGAATGTTAGACGCCGTCCAGACACCTGACTCAGAAAAAAAAATGCGTTTTAAAGGTTATCCAACCCATTTTTCAACCACACACACTTTAAACTCAGTTTTTCTCTCCCAAAAATGAACCAACACGTAAAAACCCTAATTTCTTACTTCAAATTCGTGCATTCTTCTTTCAAATTCAAGATTGAATCATGTTTTCTAGGGTATTGCTAATCTCTTTTCATACTTTTCTTTCTCAATTACTTGATTTGTATGTCTATATGCATAAATTAGTGAAAGATAAGTGTGGGGTGTTTGATTTGCATGATTCTTGTTTAGATTAACATGCCTTAGTTGTTTAAATACCCATTATGTCTTGATTTTGCAATAATTACATATTTAAGGGGTATGCTCATGATTCTAGGGTTTGTGATAATTAAATCCAAAATTAGGGTGGTTGATTCAAGATGTTGAGTTTGTTTGTGATGTTTATGAAGCTTGTGAAGTATTTAATTGTTGTTGATGATATAGATGTTAATTTGGCCGGGTCATAAATTGAATTTTAGTGAATTTCTAGCATGCTTTGAATTGTGATGTTCTTATGAAAGATGTATGCTAGTTTCTCACATGTTTAAGCCTATTGAAGTGGATTGATGGTATGGAATGCTATAATGTAGTTGCGTTATGTGAAGATTGTGGTCATTTTGAGCTAAATTATGATAACTAATGCTATGATTGTAATGAATATCATTAGAATGCAAGTTTAAATGTCATGACCTATGAACGAAACATGCTTGAGTCCTAAGTTGATGCCTAATTATGAATTTTGTGATCCACATTTTTGTGAGAGTGTATTTGCTAGTTTATGTAGACTTTGGTTGACTGTGATCAATTATTCTGAACCTACGCTTTTACTTATATAAATCACAATGCTTATGAACTTTGAATGGCATGACTAATTCCCCTTGCTACTCGGTTATGTTTTTAGCTAACATTAACACAACGGTTTCTATGTTCTTTGTTTTGGTGTTATTATGTTTTGCAGGGACAATCTAGCAGGGGTGGACAACCGAAAAGGGGCAGAACATCAAGAAACATTCCACCACCACCACCAGTTCAACAACATTCATCATCATCATCTGGCGAAGAAGAAGACGCTCAAAATAATCCAATAGTTTGGTTAGAACATCTTCGGGACAATGATGATTACGGGGAAACGTTTGCTCGAATTACCCGTCGACCAATTAATGCTACATGGTATTTGGACTGGGCTCCTTTGATTGAGGCGGGTATGCATGCCCATGTTACTCGTTTGTTAGCTATACCATATAGTAACAGATTGACATACGCATGGGAACAAATTTTCAGTCTACACGATCAAGTATTTCCCGTGCTATGTAAAGAATTTTACTCAACTTTCCGATTCAACAATGTTCGCGATCCACTCTCGGAAGCTTTCTTTAGATTCCGGCTAGGGGATGATGAAAGAAGTTTGAGTAGTTTTGGGTTATGCAGAGTTTTGGGTATTTTTCACGAGCTTACTGACGCACAATTAAGGTAATATTTGGTAAGCTCTGAGTATCATGGGGGAGTGAGTTTTAATGAACAATCCTTTTGGAGAAGGATTAGAGGGCCAAATTCATCTAGCCCGTTCAAATCAAGCAGACACAGGTATACTGAAATAGCAACCCCTGACGATAAGCTACTCCATCGACTTATCGCATGTACCTTTAATGCGAGAGTCGAAGGACATGAAAAGGTTAAATCTCTGGATCTATGGATAATGAATCAAATAAAAAGGGGTTGTCACACCGATATACCGGGGTTAATTAGGAACTATTTACTGGGTATAGCTACGGATGCGCGAAGACAAACCGCTTTTAGGGGGCCACTACATTACGCGGATTGCTCGTCACTTTAATATTGATCTTAATCGCCTCATAGAATGTGACCATGCAATGAAACCCCTGAAAAAGGTTTCTTATGGTAAAGTCCAGATTTTGATGTACGATGGAAATAGGCGTTTGGTACCTTTTGTGGCAGGTGGCGCGAGTGGAAGTGGAGCGAATGTTCAACAGGAACAGCAAGAGGAAGAGGAAGCAGAAATGGAAACCCAGACAAATGTTCAAGGTCAAGGTCCTTGGTATCCGTCTCAATCTGGTTGGGATGATTTGGTCAATAATATGAACAGCATGAGGGTGAGTCAGCAAGGAATGGAGCAACGCCAGATTGCTCAAGTACATAACCAGGGATGGAACAGTTATGGTATTGATTGGAATAACCATAACACCGAGTTATATTTTTCCAACCCCGATCAGTACTATGGAACAACACGTCTGACACCCCAATACTACACTGATCCTGAAAACCCACCTCCGCCTTACCCAATTTATAATACAAACAATGCGATGCAGGATGCCAGGAACCGATTTGAGCTGGAATACCCGCGAGGACGCCGAAGCAGAGATGGCTCAGAAAACTACTTTTGGCCTTACGATAACTGAAGGCCTGCGAGCCAATGATCATCTTGTTACATTTTCAAACAATCTATTTATTTGTTATGGTGTGTATTAAAACAATATTGGTTTGTATTTTTAAACTAATTGTGTGGTTTGATAATGGATGTGATTGTAAAAACACCGTTATTTTTATTATTATTTGTGTGGTTTGTTAATTTGTGCAGTGTGGTTGAACTTCAAAGACTGGCATTAAGTTCAGCAACATTTGATATTATGATGTATGTATGTTGATAATCGAGGAATGGACGATGCTCTTATACTGGCAGAAAGTTCAGCGGCATTCGTCTACATGTTCCACGATTTACAGGTTAAAAATTTGAAAATTTCTACAATCACCCTATCACTTTGCCCTCTAAATTTAATCATTTTTCTGATTTCATGCAATCAGGGCCTTGCATGATCTTAAGTGTGGGGTGGGAGATAGAAATTTATCGGAAATTCGTTTTACAAAGATTAAGGCGTTTATGATCACAATTTTAAAATTTTCAGGTAGCCTTAGAAATGAAAATTGTCCAAAACCATTTTACATACATTGTGTTCTAAAACTAGAAAAGAAATGTTAAGTTATGTTTTAAATTTTTAATAGTCTTTGAAGTTGTACTATCATTCAATTATTTGAATGAAAACCCTACTAGTTTAGTAAAGCTAACTTGTAGGTCACTTGTACCAAAACGAGTGTAAACCGTGAGAGAGCGGTGATTGCATAGCGTGGTCGGAAATCGGACCTCGCGCTAGATCGAAAACTAAAACAGGACGATCCTCATTGTTTCTCCTAACAAGGACAATGTTGCGTCCGACCACTTTATTATTACCTATAGGATGTATCCATTCCATCCTCAAGGAAGTAAAGTCTTCCGGACGACACACTTACTGATTTGTTTCAGAAGTTGTAGTCCAGACCAGTTGTAGGGTGATGAAAAATCTTGAAAAGTCATTGCTAAAATCGACTGGAAATCTACCAGGCCTCAACGTCAAACAGGGAAACTGGTAGTCAAAGCTTATCTCAATGAGGGAGATTTGCTAGCCAAATGGGAAGCGCACCATGATACACGAAATGTCAGTGAATTGATCAGATTCCCAGTGGATAACCTCCGGAAAGGTAAAGATATCAGCATTTAAGCCTGATGAACCTCAATCTTTATGGTTGACTTAACGGATTAGATGATTACCTCATGATTATCGATGATATCTGGACGTAATGTGTATCCTCCTAAACGCATTATTTTCTTACCAACATCTAAGGATGTTAGGTACTGTGGGAGGGATTGGCTTGACCAATAGCGGGAAACCCGCACTCATTTTCCAAAAATTCAGAAAATCCGAAAGAAAAAAATCGGAAAACGTGCCTAGTGTAAAAACTAGCATTATATTTTCAAAAACATAAAACGTTTTTCATAAGGTCCTGATTTCCGTAGGATCAATTTTTCGGATACTTGGCTCTAAAACTCCCAAAAATATGTGCGTGTGTTCTCATTGTGTATATAGCGTGAGTTTGATTACAATAAAAGTGTGTGTTATACTTAAAGCGTGTGTTTCATATAGCGTGAGTTTGCGTTTCAAATAAACGTGTGTGTTTCATGTATTTTGCGTTACTTGTGTGATGTGTGTACTCTATATTGTGTAAGTGTGTTTGATATTTTTCTACTTTGTAAGAATGAATTGCTTGAGGACAAGCAAGGTTTAAGTGTGGGGTGTTTTGATATTGCTCAATTACATCATATATATATATATATATATATATATATATATATATATATATATATATATATATATATATATCTCGCAATATCGTGTAAAATACTCTCGAATCAAGGATAGTTAAGGCGGTTTCTACAAGTAATACACAAAGGTATGAAAAGTGTATCGGAAAGTGGTTTAAAAGAGTTTTGGTGAATTATGACCATTCTATAAGTTGTAATTTCATCATAGTTGATCCCGATACAAGTTATGGTCAAATTAGCGCTCTAAAACGATAAAACAAGGCTTCAGGTATGTTGGACGCCGTCCAAAAGGATTGGGACGCCGTCCAAATGAAGGGAGATTTGGAAAAAACGTTACAGAACAATTCAGCACAACTGGACGCCGTCCAGATTTCTGGACGCCGTCCAGCCCTTCATAACTGGACGCCGTCCAGAAAATCTGGACGCCGTCCAGGCCTTTACAACTGGACGCCGTCCAGAAATCTGGACGCCGTCCAGGCCTTTACAACTGGACGCCATCCAGAAATCTGGACGCCGTCCAGAAGTAGGTTTCAGCTACTTTTTGCTTTTGACCAACTTTCACCACTTTAAAAGTGTATTATTGAGAGAGATACGGAGAGTTACGATAGAGAGCATTTCCAAGACGATTTTAGGAGCAAAATTGGAGAATTCCAAGCTCTTGGAAGAGGCTTAAACATCCAAGAATCAAGATTCAACACCTTCTCTATTCAAGATTCATTCTCTATTAGGTTGATTTCTTGTTCTTCACAATGAATTCTACTTATCAATTGATTGTTATTTTGTTGGTTAATATGATTTTTGGCTAAACTCTATAATGTTTGTCTAGATTAATAACTGAGGTATTGGATGTAATCTTATGGATTGAATGTATTATGTGTGATTAGATTAGAGCTTGAATCAAAGAACCATGCTTATTGATGTCAAATGATTTGTATCTAGTTAATTGATATGTTGTTAATAATGAGAACTCTTGTTGATGTATCATATTGATTTACAATCAACTTGTCTTAGATTGATTTTTTACTAAACCGGACCAAGGGGGTAAATTAGATCAAAATGATTAGACGATATAGGAATGAATTGTGTAGAGCGAACGCAAAAGACAATTGTTATTCGAGTCTTTGATTTAGCTAATCAACTAGTCACAAACGAAAAGGTCTAGGTGATAGGGAACCCTCCACTTAGTAATTCTAGTTTGAGTACTTGCTAAAGAGAACTCTTGGCAAGTCGATTTGGGTGATTAGCATATATATCATAGTTATTTGGTTACAAACACGAGAACTATAGAGAAAAGGGAACCCTTGATCTTGTAATCGAGTTTGCGTGTTTACTAAGAGAACTCTTGGTAAATCTATTAGGTAACTTACACACATATTCATTTAATCGGGTCTTAACAATATAACTTACATCCAATACCGAGGGTAAAATGTCTAGATGAACATTTCGTATCTTTGATCTTAATCAAACTATCTTATTTACTTTCTTTGCATTTGATTTCATTATATAAACTTAAAAGACCAAAAATATTGTTTTTACTTTTAATCTTCTCTGATTTGGCTAAATCGTTAAATAGCCACAAAAACACAATATCTTGTACCTTTAAGTTTCGTTTACTTAGTTAATCACAATATAGTTTCTAATTTTAGTTTGACTAATCCAACTGTCCTTGGAACGATACAAGGAACTAAACCATTATTTATACTACTACACGATCGGGTACACTGCTCGTTAGTGTGTAACAATCTTTAATCGGTATTTTTCCATACTATTTCATATAACAATTCATATACAACGTTTTGCACATCAAGTTTTTGGCGCCGCTGCCGGGGAAAGTTTTGTGTCAAAATAGAATTGTTAACTAATTTGTGATTATGTAGTTTCTTAATTATTTTAAATTATTTATAGTCTTTGATTTTTAGACTTATAGAATCGGTGTGTTTAATAAGTTTTGTTAGTTGTGTGATTGACAGATTTTAGGTTGCATATGCCACATACCCGAAGTTCAGATTCTCCATTACTTACACCGCTTACAGAACCTGATAGAAAGCTTGGTAGGATCCCAAAAGAAGTACTGGAACTTTTTGAATCTTCATCAAAGCAGGAAACTTTTGATTCAGAATCAAGTACAACCAAGCCGAGATATTCTGAATTTGGTGAGGCCGTTCCTCCTCCAAAATTTGAAATGGAAGGAGAAACACGCGAAATTATTTTTCCACTTTTTAAATATAGAACAGTGCGCGGCGCGCACGGGCCATTCCAGCTTCTGTCCGGTTTGGTCATTTTTCAAATAAAGATCTCCCACTTCCCGACGTATTTAGACGAAACGCTTTTCACAACATGTTCAAATATGTAAAACTAACACATTTCAATGATAAAACAAGATTTACGAACCCGGGCCCACATATGGCCGAAATACGAGTTTCGTATAAAATATATAAGTTTCAACCGAATTAGTTTAAATTCCAAACGACACTATGAGCATGGTGTTTGGGGGTTAAACTAGCCAAATCTCAATCAAACTCCAAAGGCTATATGTCCAAAAGCGTCCCCTATCAAAACAAAGCGGGATCACTAATCCAAACGAACGCCCTTACCCTTGTCCACGCCGGAGCCTATAAAAAGATAACAATGAGAGGGTAAGCTATGAAACCTTAGTGAGTATAAACATACTATATACATACATATGCATAAAATGAATACGCATCGCCAACACACAAATAGTAAACACATACCGAAATCCGAGCATAACTAAGCAAAGTTATACCTAACGTGTCACCAAGCCAAATCCGCAATATTAGCTACAACATACAATAAGTATATATGTACACCTACATCAATTATAACCGAAACAACAAGGTTAACTCTTTAACCTTATACATATGAAGGTTGGCCGTACTACACAACCCTATGTAAATTTGTACTCCACGAGATTTACTACCTTCCAACAAACTACGATCGAGGATGGCAGAACTTCACATGCATTATGAATCTGAACTCCACGAGATTCATACCTCAACTAAAAGACTAAAGGGTGGGCGGAACTACACGCGCCCGAGTGGATCTGGACTATACAAGATGCATACCCTAAGTCATAACAATACAACTAGGGATGCCGGAACTACACACGACACCGTGAATCTGTACTCCACAAGATTCATCATGTAAAAGGGAATGTCTGTACTCCACGTGACACCGTGAATCCGTACTTCACAAGATTCAATATCCCTACACCTCACCATACATTCTCAACATCGACGGGTGTGACGACCCGGAAATTTCCGACCAAATTTAAACTTAATCTTTATATATTTATGACACGATAAGCAAAGTCTGTAATGTTGAGTCTCAAAAACTTTGGAACTATGTTCATATATTCAATTGACCTTTTGACTAGTTTCGACGATTCACGAACCAATAATTGTAAACATAAATGTAAATATAAATAAATAACTATATTAAATATATTAACGAACTATTTTCGTACATTCATTTGACTTCGATCATTCCCGACGATTCACGAACAATTTGTTTGTAAATAAAAATGTAATATATATATATATATATATATATATATATATATATATATATATATATATATATATATATATATATGTAAGTATATTCACAAACAATTGTATATAAGTAATTATGTAAATATGTATATAAATATAAATATAAATGCATATATAAAATTTTAAATTAATAAAGTACATTTTAAATAATTGAAATTAAAAATATAAAATAATATACAAGATAACTAAGTGATTGTTAAATTAAAACTATATATAATTTCTATAGATAATCTTTATGTATGGAGGAATATATATAAAAGATATAAATACTATATGTACATATTATCTAATTATTAAATATTACATAATTGTTATTCATTTAATATATAATATATGAGATTTGATAAGTATAATTTGTAATATCATTGTTAGTAAAATTATTAAAAAGTTTATGATTATTGTTATTATTTTTATAAAACAACTTATTATTATTACTATCGTTAATATTAGTATTAGCTATTTCATTATTATTATCATTAATTATTGTTATATTTGGTAATAATAATTGTATTATTAATTTAATGACATTATTAATATTAAATGTATTATTATTAATGTATTTATATATAATAATAATTAATATTTATTTTATAATAAAAATCAGGAAAAAAAAGGGGAAACAGTTGCAGTTTAATGTACCTATCAATCTGTAATGTAATTTTGTTTTTGTCTCTAGATTATTAAGTGTCGATCTCAAACTCACTGATATATTTCGATTTAGTTAACCATCACAATCAAATTTTACCCATTTTTCTTCATTCCTGTTTGCCATCGTAAAAATTGATTTCAATCACACTACCATACAAACAATTATGATCCAATTATATTTCTGCATCACTCGTTCAATCACATTACATAAGTTATTTACTGCAGTTCAGAATTTAAAAACAGAAAATATAAAAATACAGAAGTCGACTCTATTCTTGATAGCTTTTGATCAAAAGCTCTAATTCGTTTGAATTTTAGATATATATTGATGCAGTGTGGTTAGGATTAATCTATCGAAAGTATATGTAAGTTCACAGCCTTCAATTTCTTTTATTGGATTCAAATTTTGGAGTCAAACCTTTTAAACAAAAAGTCAAACGATTTGTTCTTCATAAAATTCGAGTTTGTTTTAGTGTTTTTGGATCAATTGATGATTCATATAGTTTCTATGAATGATTTGCTACTTATTTCGTGTAGTAATTATCAACAAAAACAACCTTAATTTCATAATCAATTTTAGAGTTCATGTTCTTGACCTGTGTTTAATCAAAAGCTCGAATTTAAATTAAATTTTAAAATCTATAAATGCAGAATGGTTATGAATCCTCAAACAAAACTATTTGAAAAGTTTCAATTTCCAATTCTTCGAATTGGGTTCGAATTTAATGGTCAAAGTTAAGAAGTTTAAAAGTCAACAATTGCTCTTTGATAAAATTCGGGTTACATGTTATAATTCAAGTTTAATTACCAATTTCAGAAGTTTTTATAAACAATTTAATAGCTATTTCATGTTGTATATATAATCTAAAAGTGTCTAAATCTTAAAAACGCGATTTGGGTTTTATGAAACTCATAACGAGCTGCTAATGATATTTTCTTTATTATTTTCTTTGTTTTAATTAATTCAACACACAACCTGAGTCATTTTTGTTTAGTATAGAGTTTAAAACAAATGATTTGTAATAATATTAAGGTTGATTGATTTCATGTCGATCGATTAAAAGAAGGAGAGAAAAGAAACAGAAGTATGAACGGGTTTTATAAATTCCATTGGATATGAAATCAAAAAAAGCATATGCGGAGGAGTGGTTTAGTGTGTTACGTTTTAGTGAGAGGTCACGGGTTCGAGCCCGGCTCGGGAAAATTTTTTTTAAAGGAGCCTTTCAAAGGTAGTTTCAAATTTTAAAAATTTATTATTATTATTATTATTATTATTATTATTATTATTATTATTATTACTATTATTATTATTGTTATTATTACTATTATTATTATTATTCCTTATTAATAGTGTTATTGCTATTATTATTACTATTATTATCATTATTATTATCATTAATTAGTATAATTGTTATTATGTAAGATATTATTATTAACAAAATGATTATTAAAATAATTTATGATATTATCATTATTATTACTAGTATTAGGATTTAAACATTATTAGTATTATCATTACTAATATTATTGATATTATTAGCATTATTATTATTGTGTTATTATTGTTAGTATTATTAAAATGAATTTAAGGTTATCAAACATATTAATATCACAATTATATACTAAAAGATGTTATATTAAAGATTAAGGAAATTGGTTACAATTAAAATGGATACATGTAAAAATTATAATTATTATTACAATTTAATGTTAAAAGAAACTATCGTCATTAGTTTATAAATTAAACGCGAAGGTTATGATTATTACAACTATGATTATACATGTTTTAATAATATCAATAAGATAATAAATATAGAAATTTTGAATATAAATATTATAATGGAAATGATTAAATTTTTAATTAAAGTATGTTTTAATGGAATTATTAAAAGTCTTATAATTATTGTTATCATAATTATCTTTATAAAACTTAGTATTATTATCATTATTAATATCATAATTTTTGTTAACATTATTATTATTATCACTTTTATCATTATTATTATATAGTATCAATATTATTACTAATACTAGTATTATTATAATTATTAATTTCATAAACAAATGATCTTCATATAAAAGATATATTTAATATACATAACTTAATTATATTAATATTACTATATATAAAATAAATATATAAAGATAAATAATGAAACGTATAAATTATTAAAAATAACAATTACATCACTAATAATAATATATAAATTTGTTCGATTACAAATATACGTTTTAATATATATACAAATGATATAGGTTCGTGAATCTGAGGCCAACCTTACACTTATTCAATGACGTTATATGTATTTTTACTATGAAATACAATAGGTGAGTTCATTTGATTTCCTTTTACTCTTTACATTTTTGGGACTGAGAATACATGCGCTGTTTTTACAACAGCTTTATTAAATGCTTTTGAAAATATATTTTGAACTGCGAATACATGAAATTCTTTTAAAAATGTTTGACGAGATAGACACAAGTACTTAAAAACATTCTACGAATGAGTTATGAGTACACCAGATATCACCCCTTTATAGTCTGGTAATCTAAGAATTAGGAAACCGAGCTCCTAATTGACGCGAATTCTAAAGATAGATCTATGGGCACTAACGAGCCCCAGTCAGAGAATTTGAACTGATTTAGTACTTCGAAATATGGTATACAACTGCCAGCTTTAAAAGATATGATCTGTTTGTGAGGTGTACACAACCATCATATTTAAAAGAGTGGCCTGATTGTATGCTTTTTGCATGACCGTACGGAATGCCGGTATGCGGGGGATATTCTAGATGCATTTTGTTAAGGTCGATTACCAGGTGTTTGTAGTTCGTATGAATGACTTTTATCGCTATGCCGTGTGAAATGCCTAATATGAGATTATGTATATGAAAGATATTATAAATCGCGAGGCAACCTACGAGGGAGAAAAGGATACGAACCTACTCTGCTAAGCATTATGAAATATGGTTTTGTACATGAGATAGGTGTACTGTATTTAAATCTTGTGGACTATTAAAATGATGAATTTTATTGTTTACGATAAACCTATGAACTCACCAACCTTTTGGTTGACACTTGAAAGCATGTTTATTCTCAGGTATGAAAGAAATCTTCCGCTGTGCATTTACTCATTTTAGAGATATTACTTGGAGTCATTCATGACATATTTCAAAAGATGTTGCATTCGAGTCGTTGAGTTCATCAAGATTATTATTAAATCAATTATAGTTGGATATATTATGAAATGGTATGCATGCCGTCAACTGTCAATGAAATGAAAGATTGTCTTTTAAAAACGAATGCAATGTTTGTAAAATGTATCATATAGAGGTCAAGTACCTCGCGATGTAATCAACTATTATGAATCGTTTATAATCGGTATGAACAGAGCATTTCAGTTGGTATCAGAGCGGTGGCCTTAGCGAACCAGGTCTTGCATTAGTGTGTCTAACTAGTAGTTGTTAGGATGCATCAATGAGTCTGGACTTCGACCGTGTCTGCATGTCAAAAGTTTTGCTTATCATTTCTTGTCAAAAATTATCTGCTTATCGTTCTTAGTCTAGACACATCTTACTACATTGATTGCATGAACATTGTATAGACAAAAATTCATATCTTAGCATATCTATTATTGTAGACTTTTCTTGATAGCTTCTGTAGATTCCTCCGTAACTTATGGGATTTTAGTATTATATATGCATATGTAAATTATGTATTTCAGGGTACTAATCTACATCCTATAATCTATTTCTTATCGAAAATCCTTCATCTGATCGTACGAGATGAATCCCTCAACCAGTTCGATTCCTCAGATTCCGATAGCCATTCCGATAGTTATTCCGACAGCTATTCCGACATAGATGTTCACCTAAGCTCCGGAAACAGCGTCACCGGAATGAATCAACCAATCAGCCATCATCAATTCTGGATGAATTGGGGCTGAGTTCGTAGTCAAATTAACCAATGGAGACGAGAAGAAGGCGATCCTTTCCACCCACCAACCTGCACTCTTGATGAAGAACTCGAAGCATTTACCAGCGAACCAGTTCGAAACACCATCTTCACTTTCATTTCCAGAGTATCTCGCCACGATTATATTCTATCTAAAATTCTAAACCTTATTCATTCGCTCGTCCCGACCGACAATCATCCCGGAATAATATAAGAAGTCAACGAACTTTGCGCTCGAATAATCAATTTGGAGAATATGGTGCAAAATTTACCAGCTTCAGCAACATCATCGGCAACAACAGTACCATCAATAAACAGCACCAGTACCATCAACAATCCATGCCACAACATCTCATTCTGTACCTCGAGTATAATCATCGTTCTACGTATCGTTCTACATCAATTTATCTTTGTTCTACATGGCGATTATGTAATCTCTAATGTTTTAGAGGTTATGTATTCTAGTTCAAATGGTAAATCAAATAAGATTAATATCTTATTGACTCATTAAATCCATGATTACATCTGAAGAAAATATATATGTATATATGTTTTCATAAAGATTGTAATTAATAATTCTTTTGTACAAACTGTTAACGGTGAAAATATTTTAACGGGTAGGTAATACCCGAGGAATATTTAGATTTCACATTAATAAGTTACACTGTACATTCTTCGAATCTGATTCAACAATCAATTACTATCCTACTTACAACCACCGATATACGTATCCGTTCACCGCAGAATAACCATTTTCATCCAATTTCATATTTGGATTTTGATTTACCAGAATCCAACAAGTGGCATAATGAAGAAAACGTTGGACAAAATAAAATTTGTTAGAAATAAACAAATTAACTATGAGCAATTTTGTTAAGAATCCACGCTAACTGTTCCTAGCTAACTGATTACATTTTATTTATCGCAATTTAATTATCGCAATTTATATTCTCGCAATTTTATTTATCGTCATTTAATTTCTGTTATTTCTTTTACGCACTTTAAATATCGGGACACGTATACAAGGCTTTGACATATCATATCGACGCATCTATATATATTATTTGGAATAACCAAAGACACTCTATATGCAGTAATGCTTGAGTTAGCTATACAGGGTTGAGGTTGATTCTACAATAATATATATATACTTTGAGTTGTGATCGAGTCTGAGACATGTATATAACGGGTCACGATAAGTATTAATTAATTCGAATATTATATATTAAACTATATATGAATTATTGAATTACTAACTGGACTGCTAACTGTGGACTATCAACATTGGACAATTAAAATGAATTAAAATATTGATTATAACATATTAAACTAAACACTTCTTCAAGTTTGCCACTTGATTTCATCTTAAACCTCATTTGTATCTTGACGATTACAGTCTGCGTTCAAACCTTTCATGATTCTTGAAAACACCTCAATCGAGAGGATGAACCAACCGCACTTCATCTACGAGAGAAAAGATTGATGCATATAGTTACGCATCTGAAAAACTCTCGTAAACTGAGTAAACGTTCAACACGTAGCTGTGCTAATTCCTTAGCATTATTATTACCTAAAATAACCTTGCAACTCCTGTTCGAGATAGCCAGTTTTGTCACAGCTTCGGCAAGTCAACTTCGACTTTTCATTCGAAACAACCTTATTATAATCTTGATATATATGCGTGCTCTTTTATTGTTATCAGGGAATCCTTTATATTCCACCATATTACCAGCAAACGTACCAGCAACCTCGTTGCTCTTTGGTTTAAATCTCTCCAACAAATCACTAAATTTGTTCATTAAAACCCTATCATATACTCATCCGCATATTGTAACGAGAATTACCATACCAATTACCGAGAATTAGTAAACAGTATTTTGAATCTCGCAACGTTTCTACATCAAAAGTTATATGTATACATATAACCTTTAACTCTTAGAATTATGATCTTCCATTCTGAAATTCTGAAAAGCACCTAGTCTGCGAATTAATACTCGGAATGTTGAAAAGCTGAATGAAGCAGCAGAAACTGTAGACAACCGTAAACAAACTAAATCGTCGGAAGTTGGATGATAAGGAATAGTATGTTGGCAAAGTTCAGAAATGTTGGAACTGGGAAACGGATTAAGCAAACCATGAAGGAGACTGTGAACAAATCACAAAGACTAATCCTGCCTTTAAATAATCCAAATGATTCGGTATCTGCTGAAGTCATTAACGAATACCTTGCTCCTGACTCTAAACCTTTACGGATAAATCTTCTTCATCATCCTTTGATATTATAAATTCTAAGATATCATCGTATCTTTCATTAAAAATATCCTTGATATTTCTGAGATATTTTCATAACTATTCTTATCTGAAATCATTTATCTCTTCGCGTTATCTATATTACATCATAAAGGAAACTGTTTAGTTTCTATATTCTGTAAACCTTTGAGTTGAAATTATGAATGTTTTGAAGTAGTGTTGGAAATTGATGCATGAGTTAGTATAATATAATGACACTTGATCAACGTGATTATATTTCAGTAAGTCATGCTGAGTTTCTAATGAAACGTGATGATTCACAGACCATAACGTCATCATGTGCCATGTTACACGACTTTTACATTCTACTTGATCTCCAAACATATCGGTAACATGTTTTCCTGATTATTCTATCTTTTCTCGTGACTTCTGGTAATTTAACAAGTTAGATCATGCTATTACCAGTTCTTTCTTAGAACGATAGCCATGATCATTCAAAATTTGAAGATTTAACCTACGAATCCGAGACGTCTTAATCGCTTTACTTAAAGTCAAGACGAATCTTATTTTCCACATTTCACTCTTTTGTGATAACTTCACTCGTACGTTTAGAGTAATCGAATTGTTTCATTCATATTACTCAATGATGATAAAACTCTATTTATCAACTCATATTCGTCATGAAAACATATTTATTATTAGCAATGACCATCCCAATCAAATTTCGGGACGAAATTTTTTTAACGGGTAGGTACTGTGATTACCCGGAAATTTTTGACCAAATTTAAACTTAATCTTTATATGTTTCTGACACGATAAGCAAAGTCTGTAATGTTGAGTCTCGAAAACTTTGGAACTATGTTCATATATTCAATTGACATTTTGACTAGTTTCGACGATTCTCGAATCTATAATTGTAAACAGAAATGTAAATATAAATAAATAACTATATTAAATATATTAACGAACTATTTTCGTACATTCATTTGACTTCGACCATTCCCGACGATTCACGAACAATTTGTTTGTAAATAAAAATGCAATATATATATATATATATATATATATATATATATATATATATATATATATATATATATATATATATATATATATATATATATATATATATATATATATATATATATATATATATATATAAGTATATTCACAAACAATTATATATAAGTAATTATGTAAATATGTATATAAATATAAATATAAATGCATATATAAAATTTTAAATTAATAAAGTACATTTTAAATAATTGAAATTGAAAATATAAAATAATATACAAGATAACTAAGTGATTGTTAAATTAAAACTATATATAATTTCTATAGATAATATTTATGTATGGTGGAATATATATAAAAGATATAAATACTATATGTACATATTATCTAATTATTAAATATTACATAATTATTATTCATTTAATATATAATATATGAGATTTGATAAGTATAATTTGTAATATCATTGTTAGTAAAATTATTAAAAAGTTTATGATTATTGTTATTATTTTTATAAAACAACTTATTATTATTACTATCATTAATATTAGTATTAGCTATTTCATTATTATTATCAATAATTATTGTTATATTTGGTAATAATAATTGTATTATTAATTTAATGATATTATTAATATTAAATGTATTATTATTAATGTATTTATATATAATAATAATTAATATTTATTTTATAATAAAAATCAGGAAAAAAAGAAAAAAGGGGGAAATAGTTGCAGTTTAATGTACCTATCAATCTGTAATGTAATTTTGTTTTTGTCTCTAGATTATTAAGTGTCGATCTCAGACTCACAGATATATTTCGATTTAGTTAACCATCACAATCAAATTTTACCCATTTTTCTTCATTCCTGTTTGCCATCATACAAATTGATTTCTATCACACTACCATACAAACAATTATGATCCAATTATATTTCTGCATCACTCGTTCAATCACATTACATAAGTTATTTACTGCAGTTCAGAATTTAAAAACATAAAATATAAAAATACAGAAGTCGACTCTGTTCTTGATAGCTTTTGATCAAAAGCACTAATTCGTTTGAATTTTAGAAATATAATGATGCAGTGTGGTTAGGATTAATCTATCAAAAGTATTTGTAAGTTCACAGCCTTCAATTTCTTTTATTGGATTCAAATTTTGGAGTCAAACCTTTTAAACAAAAAGTCAAACGATTTGTTCTTCATAAAATTCGAGTTTAAATTAATAAAGTACATTTTAAATAATTGAAATTAAAAATATAAAATAATATACAGGATAACTAAGTGATTCTTAAATTAAAACTATATATAATTTCTATAGATAATCTTTATGTATGGTAGAATATATATAAAAGATATAAATACTATATGTACATATTATCTAATTATTAAATATTACATAATTATTATTCATTTGATATATAATTTATGAGATTTGATAAGTATAATTTGTAATATCATTGTTAGTAAAATTATTAAAAAGTTTATGATTATTGTTATTATTTTTATAAAACAACTTATTATTATTACTATTATTAATATTAGTATTAGCTATTTCATTATTATTATCAATAATTATTGTTATATTTGGTAATAATAATTGTATTATTAATTTAATGATATTATTAATATTAAATGTATTATTATTAATGTATTTATATATAATAATAATTAATATTTATTTTATAATAAAAATCAGGAAAAAAAAGGGGGAAACTGTTGCAGTTTAATGTACCTATCAATCTGTAATGTAATTTTGTTTTTGTCTCTAGATTATTAAGTGTCGATCTCAGACTCACAGATATATTTCGATTAGTTAACCATCACAATCAAAATTTTACCCATTTTTCTTCATTCCTGTTTGCCATCGTACAAATTGATTTCAATCACACTACATACAAACAATTATGATCCAATTATATTTCTGCATCACTCGTTCAATCACATTACATAAGTTATTTACTGCAGTTCAGAATTTAAAAACAGAAAATATAAAAATACAAAAGTTGACTCTGTTCTCGATAGCTTTTGATCAAAAGCTCTAATTCGTTTGAATTTTAGAAATATAATGATGCAGTGTGGTTAGGATTAATCTATCGAAAGTATCTGTAAGTTCACAGCCTTCAATTTCTTTTATTGGATTCAAATTTTGGAGTCAAACCTTTTAAACAAAAAGTCAAATGACTTGTTCTTCATAAAATTCGTGTTTGTTTTAGTGTTTTTGGATCAATTGATGATTCATATAGTTTCTATGAATGATTTGCTACTTATTTCATGTAGTAATTATCATCAAAAACAACCTTAATTTCATAATCAATTTAGAGTTCATGTTCTTGACCTGTGTTTAATCAAAAGCTCGAATTTAAATTAAATTTTAAAATCTATAAATGCAGAATAGTTATGAATCCACAAACAAAACTATTTGAAAAGTTTCAACTTCCAATTCTTTGAATTGGGTTCGAATTTAATGGTCAAAGTTAAGAAGTCTAAAAGTCAACAATTGCTCTTTGATAAAATTCGGGTTACATGTTATAATTCAAGTTTAATTACCAATTTTAGAAGTTTTTATAAACAATTTAATACCTATTTCATGTTGTATATATAATCTAAAAGTGTCTAAATCTTAAAAACGTGATTTGGGTTTTATGAAACTCATAACGAGCTGCTAATGATATTTTCTTTATTATTTTCTTTGTTTTAATTAATTCAACACACAACCTGAGTCATTTCTGTTTAGTATAGAGTTTAAAATAAATGATTTGTGATAATATTAAGGTTGATTGATTTCATGTCGATCGATTAAAAGAAGGAGAGAAAAGAAACAGAAGTATAAACGGGTTTTATAAATTCCATTGGATATGAAATCAGAAAAAGCATATGCGGAGGAGTGGTTTAGAGTGTTACGGTTTAGCGAGAGGTCACGGGTTCGAGCCCGGCTCGGGAAAAAAAAATTTAAAGGAACCTTTCAAAGGTAGTTTCAAATTTTAAAAATTTATTATTATTATTATTATTATTATTATTATTATTATTATTATTATTATTATTATTATTATTATTATTATTATTATTACTATTATTATTATTCCTTATTAATAGTGTTATTGTTATTATTAATATTATTATCATTATTATTATCATTAATTAGTATAATTGTTATTATGTAAGATATTATTATTAACAAAATGATTATTAAAATAATTTATGATATTATCATTATTATTACTAGTATTAACATTTAAACATTTATTAGTATTATCATTACTAATATTATTGATATTATTAGCATTATTATTATTGTGTTATTATTGTTAGTATTATTATTATGAATTTAACGTTATCAAACATATTAATATAACAATTATATACTAAAAGATGTTATATTAAAGATTAAGGAAATTGGTTATAATTAAAATGGATACATGTAAAAATTATAATTATTATTACAATTTAATATTAAAAGAAACTATCGTCATTAGTTTATAAATTAAACGCGAAGGTTATGATTATTATAACTATGATTATACATGTTTTAATAATATCAATAAGATAATAAATATAGAAATTTTGAATATAAATATTATTATGGAAATGATTAAATTTTTAATTAAAGTATGTTTTAATGGAATTATTAAAAGTCTTATAATTATTGTTATCATAATTATCTTTATAAAACTTAGTATTATTATCATTATTGATATCATAATTTTCATTAACATTATTATTATTATTATCACTTTTATCATTATTATTATATAGTATCAATATTATTACTAATACTAGTATTATTATAATTATTAATTTCATAAACAAATGATCTTCATATAAAAGATATATTTAATATCCATAACTTAATTATATTAATATTACTATATATAAAATAAATATATAAAGATAAATAATGAAACGTATAAATTATTAAAAATAACAATTACATCACTAATAATAATATATAAATTTGTTCGATTACAAATATACGTTTTAATATATATACAAATGATATAGGTTCGTGAATCCGAGGCTAACCTTACACTTGTTCAATGACGTTATATGTATTTTTACTACGAAATACAATAGGTGAGTACATTTGATTCCCTTTTACTCTTTATATTTTTGGGACTGAGAATACATGCGCTGTTTTTACAACTGCTTTATTAAATGCTTTTGGAATTATATTTTGAACTGCGAATACATGAAATGCTTTTAAAAATGTTTGACGAGATAGACACAAGTACTTAAAAACATTCTACGAATGAGTTATGAGTACACCGGATATCACCCCTTAATAGTCTGGTAATCTAAGAATTAGGAAACCGAGCTCCTAATTGACGCGAATCCTAAAGATAGATCTATGGGCACTAACGAGCCCCAGTCAGAGAATTTGAACTGATTTAGTACTTCGAAATAGGTATACAACTGCTAGCTTTAAAATATATGATCTGTTTGTTAGGTGTACACAACCATCATATTTAAAAGAGTGGCCTGATTGTATGCTTTTTGCATGACCGTGCGGAATGCCGGTATGCGGGGGATATTCTAGATGCATTTTGTTAAGGTCGATTACCAGGTGTTTGTAGTTCGTATGAATGACTTTTATCTCTATGTCGTGCGAAATTCCTGATATGAGATTATGTTTATGAAAGATATTAAAAATCGCGAGGCAACCTACGAGGGTGAAAAGGATACGAACCTACTCTGCTAAGCACTATGAAATATGGTTTTGTACACTAGATTGGTGTACTGTATTTAAATATTGTGGTCTATTAAAATGATGAATTTTATTGTTTACGATAAACCTATGAACTCACCAACCTTTTGGTTGACACTTGAAAGCATGTTTATTCTCAGGTATGAAAGAAATCTTCCGATGTACATTTGCTCATTTTAGAGATATTACTTGGAGTCATTCATGACATATTTCAAAAGATGTTGCATTCGAGTCGTTGAGTTCATCAAGATTATTATTAAATCAATTATAGTTGGATATATTATGAAATGATATGCATGCCATCAACTGTCGATGAAATGAAAGATTGTATTTTAAAAACGAATGCAATGTTTGTAAAATGTATCATATAGAGGTCAAGTACCTCGCGATGTAATCAACTATTATAAATCGTTGCGATGTAATCAACTATTATAAATCGTTTATAATCGGTATGAACGGAGCATTTCAACGGGGTTGGCCAAAAGTGCCAATGTGAATCCTTAACTCCAAGGATTCACTACCCCCAAGGGTGTACCCCAAAACGCATAAGCGTACGACATGGACCCGATCAACTCCCGGAGACCATTATCCCAAACGTATGTAGAGTGAATCCGAGCACGGACCACTCTACCAACCCGCACCCATCCTATGCATACATACGAATATAATATATTTACACTCACCTAGTCGTCTTGATGAATGCTTCCGAATAATCCGCAACACGTCAATGGAAAGTACCTATTCCATTATCACAAGACAAGCAACACAATTAGGATGGATTTACAAACCAACCCAATTCAACACTTAGTGCAATTTCGACCAATTGCACTTCCAAGCACAAATCGCGCCCAAACTAACCAATAATCACTAACACAAGTGAAAATGGTCATAATACGCCAATTAAACCCAAACACAAGTGTTAAACACTTATCATTCTCAAAATCACCCGTAAACTCTAATTTTGACTCATTTCAAAATTAGTCTTTCAAATACACTAAAGTGGGTTCCAAAACTTCCATAATCACTAAACCTAGTGATTAAAATCAATTACAAATCTTAATCATGACCAAGTTGGTTTTCAACCCAAAACCCACCAACAACAACAATAAACCCGATTACTAGCATCAAAGAACTCACTTCAAGAGTTTAAATGGGTATCTCAACAATTCAAGCTCAAACCCAAACTTTGAATATCAAATCAAACAATGAAATTCGGAGTTAGAACTTACCACAACAACCAAAACGTAGCTAGGAACGAGGTGAACAACTTTAACACTCGAGCTTTTGATCAATTCGAGCTTCTTCTTCTCCAAAACCCCAACTCTCTCTCTCTCTAGAACTCTCTCTCTCTCTCTCTCTCTCTCTCTCTCTAAGATAGTTGAGAGTGTTTGTGGATGTGAAAGTGATCCAAAATTGGATCCAATCCAGCTGATATGGAATGAGATCCGTCCTCAAGTGAAAAGACCAAAAAGCCCCTCATTTAACTCTAATTAAAACAAAACAGGAAAACTGTCCCAGGTGGGGTGCGTCTAATGACCCGTCCTAATCCATTAGAACGAATACATTACATTTGGTCACATCGCGAGGTACTTGACCTCTATATGATACATTTTCAAACATTACATTCGTTTTTTAAAAGACAAACTTTCATTACATCGACAGTTGACGGCATGCATACCATTTCATAATATATCCAACCATAATTGACTTAGTAATAATCTTGATGAACTCGACGACTCGAATGCAACGTCTTTTGAAATATGCCATGAATGACTCCAAGTAATATCTCTAATATGAGCAAATGCACAGCGGAAGATTTCTTTAATACCTGAGAATAAACATGCTTTCAAGTGTCAACCAAAAGGTTGGTGAGTTCATATGTTTATCATAAAACAATAAAATTCATCATTTTGATAGACCATAAGATTTAAATCATGTATGGTACAAATGTGCCCGAATCCTATACCCACATGTAATGTACATGCGATATCTTTTAAATACAGTACACATTTCTCGTGTACGAAATCATCTTTCATAAATCTTAGTAACCGTACACATATCTTGTGCACAAAAATAACATACACATAACCTGTGTATAAAATCATTCTCTCGATACATAACATTCACTTTTCATTGCTTTCATAGCTTGGCTTGGTAACCGACCTTAACATATAATGCGCATAATAATATCCCCAAAACAGAACATCTCGTCTGTATAATAATCATATAAACTTCGAAGTACTAAACACCACGCCCACTAGCCCTTCCGTCTAGTGAACATTCTGGGTGGGGGTGTTAAACCCGGTAGCTACCTTTAGGATTCGCGTCAATTAGGCGTGCACTAATTCTCAAAATTAGTGATGTTCCCTAATTCTTAGGTTACCAAGCAATAATAATCAGGGGAAAAATATTCATATCAATTGTGGCAATTATCACGTCCACATAATTCAATAGTGGCAATTATCACGTCCACATAATTCATTCGAGGAATGTTTTGCTTGTGTCTATCTCGTCAAATATTTATAAAAGCATTTCATGTATTCGCAGTTCAAAATGTATTTCAAAAGCATTTAATAAAGCAGTTGTAAAAGTAGCGCATGTATTCTCAGTCCCAAAAATGTAAAGAGTAAAAGGGAATCAAATGAACTCACCTAATGTATTTTGTAGTAAAAATACATATGACTATATTGAATAATGCAGGGTTGGCCTCGGATTCACGAACCTATATCATTTGTATATCTATTAAAACATATAATCGTAATCGAACAAGTTTAATAATTCGTAATCGAACAAGTTTATATATATTATTATTAATAATATACTTGTTATCTCATATGTTATATAGATATAGATAATTTAATATATTTAGTTTATATATTTATATAGCTAATATAACAATTTATTTTAGGGTTTATACATGATAAAAATATATATTTATCTATATAATGTTAATATGTAGTTATATGAGATGTTAATATCGTTATAGTATATGTACTAAATATATTTTGTATAAAAATATTTATTTGTTAAAAATGATAGTTTTTATATTAATGAGTTACTAATAATAATAACTTTATTAATAACGATAATAATAATAATAATAATGATAATAATAATAATAATAATAATAATAATAATAATAATAATAATAATAATAATAATAATAATAATAATAATAATAATAATAATAATAATAATAATGATATCGTTAATAATGATAATAATAATCCTAAACATGTTAATAATAATAACACACATATTAGTAATGATATTAATTTTAGTAATAACAATATATATCATCATTGTAATTATAATAATTTATATTTACTACTTGTATTAGTAATACTAATAATAATTTTAATAATTTTAATACTTATGCAAGTGATAATAATAATAATCTTTAAAACACTAATAATAGCAATAATAACAACACTAACAATAATAATAATAATAATAATAATAATAATAATAATAATAATAATAATAATAATAATAATAATAATAATAATAATAATAATAATAATAATAATAATAATAATAATAGAAATGGAAATAAAAATATATATACCCTTTTAGAACTTCTACCAAAAAGAAAAGCCCACGACGGGACTCGAACCCGCGACCTCACGTATACCCGAACACCTCCTAAACCGGCTGGGCTACTGCCCATTTTCTGAAATATTGCAGAACCTAATTGTATATAACCCGTTTTCAAATGTTTTTCCCGAATTCCTTCTTCTTCACAAAACAATAATCGACCAAAGTTCCATTCTAACATTTGACGTATTTCATATTTAAATTTCAGGAATTATAACTAATATTGAAATGATTAGAAGTGTTTGAATTGATTAAAACAACAAAAATTTAAAATAAAACTGAAACAGAAAGAAAAAAATAAGAACACTTTAAATCGAATTTTACATTAGAGGTTGTTATAGATCATTATTACTAAAGGAAAAAGGTTTTAAATGATCTATAGAAACTTTAGGAACTATCAATTTCATTAGAAACGATTTGCAAAACCTCAATTTGATTCAAGAACACGGTTTGACTTTTTGGAAAAATAAGTTTTGGCTTCAAAATTTGTACTCGTTAAAAAGAGTTGGCTTATGAAACTTTGCAGATAGTTAAAAGAAACGATTCCTATCATGACTACGTTTCTAGATTTTGAAGTCAATTATGAAATCATACTTTTGTAAAAATAAACTTAAGAACAGAGGACCGAGGTATTTTCCTTTATTCTTCTGTTTTCAGAATTTGAATTGCAACTGGTAATAGCAGTGAATGATTGATAGTAATGTGGGAATTGATTTACTTGTGTTCAATTATGAAATATCGATCGTTAACTTAAAAAGAGAAGTGAGTCGACAGGATTCTCAACCAGACAGAGAAAAAAATAAATCAGAATAATTAAATAAAAAGTGAAGTCGATGGATAACAGCTTTTGGTGTATATGCAAGATTTAATTCGATATGTAATCAGTTTTGGAGACAACGAACAAAAATAATTACAGGTTGATGGCTACAGATAACAATTCTGTACGATTTCCACATTTATATTACTTATATAATTGAAATTAATATAAATAATAATAAATAAATAAATATATTAGTAATAGTAATAATTATATAAATAATAATTGTAAATAATAATGATACTATTAATAAAAAAAATGATAATAATTATATTATTAATGATAACAATAATAAATTGTATTATTTTCTATTAATAACAACTATGATATAAAAGTATTAATAATAATATGATAATATAGTTAATAACAATAATGATAATCGTAATAATACTAATAATGACATAACAAATTACATGTAACGAGTTTTATGTTTATAACTTTAATGTTGCAAACAATATCTATAATACCAATTAATGTATTAACTATATTTTAACTTATAACTTAATATATTACAATTATTAATTATATATTTTTTACAATATATTATATAGTAATTTATATATAGAATATTTAATATTTATTATCTACAATATGATAATAACTATAAATAGAAATTATATATATAGATTCATAGTAATATGTATGTAGTTATATATATATATATATAAATATATATATATATATATATATATATATATATATATATATATATATATATATATATATATATATATATATATATATATATATATTCATTTTTAATATTAACTTATTTATTTTAATTATTATTTTACATTTTTAATCCTAATTAATTAAAGTGTATTTTTATTTATGTAATGTATTATATACTCTCTTATATTTATATTTATGAATATATATATATATATTTATTTATTTACAGACAGTAGTTCGTGAATCGTCGGTAATAGTCGAAGTCAAATGATTTCATAAAACAAATTCAAAATTTTGAGACTCAACATTACAGACTTTGCTTATCGTATCTGAAACATATAAAGATTAAGTTTAAATTTGGTCAGAAATTCTCGGGTCGTCACAGTGCGCGGCGCGCACCCTTGACCTTGTGCGGCGCACACAGAGGTCAGCACAGTTTCCAAGCTTTACTTTTACACCACAGTTCACACACTTTATGTACATCGTATATACACTATGTACAATAAATATTTGGGTCTTACAGTTTTCAAGATTAGTGTGATGATTCCGGGTAACACTAGGGCTTCGAGTACTTGTTTTACTCTCCGATGGCAAAGAAATTTGCGACTGACTGGCGGTACGAACCAAGTTTCTTCTCGAGTAGCCGCGGTTTTATTTCTTACTCGTATAGTGGGAGCGTGCTTGGGATGAGAAGATGGGTTCGTGAAATTCATAGCTATGAGGAAGTCAGTGTACCAACGAGAAAGCGGAAAGTTGAAAAGTTAGTAGATTTCGAGGTTGTGACTCTGTTCTCACTGGAGCCTTGATGAAGAGTCTACGAGGGCATCTGTTGGATTTTCTGGTTGCTGGAAAGGAAAATCATAGATAGACGGTGAAATCCTGTACGAGGGTGATCATTGACATGTGTGTTCGGGATTGGACATGTCTAGAGTGATTGGTGAGGCGGTATAGTCTCGTGAAGAATCTTATAACTGAAGAGTCGCATACTTCAGTTGGTCTTCTAGTGTAAGAAGATGATCTTCGTGTTAGAAGATGGTGGCGATAGAAACCGAGATGGCTCAAACTTGTAAGTAAGAGATTGGATTATCGCTCATCGGTGTTTTTTGGTGTCGAAAGACTTTACTTGCTCGTGGGTTAACGAGTGAAGTGCGGCGTGATTCGAGTATCTCATCCGGCGGTATCAAAAGGAGTTGGTAATCGGCTAATCTGGAGTTATTGTGGGTTTGTTTAACATAGTTGTTGGGTTGATGAAGATTGGGTGTTGTTTAACGTCTCTTCGAGTGAGAGATTGTTGGAGTGTGAAGCGAGTTAAACAAGAATGTGAACAGGGGTCAAGTTGGAAAAAAAACTGTTTTGGTTTTTGCCTTGGAGGCGCGGCGCGGCCCTTCTTGGGTGCGGCGCTGCTAGTGTATGACGAGGAAGTTTCTAAAAACGTGTTTTCTTGTTCCCACTGCTATTTTTTGTTGAGTTTTGCATATTTAAGCATCTTAATGTAACCCTAACATATGTGCACGAAAATTATAGCGAAGAATCTCTGGTTTGCGCCCGTAGAGTAAACTATTCTCCGTGTTTTGGAGTTGGGATATAACCACGTTAAATCTCGTGTCGTTTACATTTATCGTTATGCTTTATTTTATCGTTATCGTTCGTGTGTTTGGTGATTGGTTTAAATCACCGATCTTGTTTGGGTCCATAATTCCTAACAAATCATCGGTGAACATGAACGTTCATGTTCACCGATGATGATTTATCTCTGAAAATGGTAAATTATGTAAGTTTTTTGTTCTTCTTTTAAAATTTGTTATTCAATATGAACATATTTTTTTTTTCTTGAATTATGAATTACCTAATAAAGTAATAAGTATTGTTGTAATTAACTAATTTTTTATGGTTCTTAATTTGTATGTTATTTTATTTATTCTGATAACATAAATAAGATAGACTTAAGTATTGTTATATTATTATTATCCGTTAAACATTTTGTCAACTTGGTTTAGGTACTTGAATTTTTTAAGATCGGTTATGAAAAAGACAATTCTTTGGAATGTGCATTAATATATATGAAGTTAAGAGGAAAGTAATGAGAGTAGTCTCAACACTATCGTTCAAGCCTCCACCCAGCCTTCAGCCCACCTGGACGCCATTGGCAGCAAAATGTCCATCCATACGTCCAGCCTTCAGCCCACCAGTTCGTCTTTTTCTAGCAGATTTTTGGACGAATGAAGGTGAAAAAAAGGTTAGCATGACTTGTACATTTTGTTTCATTATTTGTACCATACAATATTTATATAGTGGGTCCTAATTTATTTGAGGAAGCATGTCATTGTTGATAGTGTTTGATCATGAGTTAGTCATGGAAAAAAAGTGCTGATGTGGCGCTAATATGACGACTAGTTCTGGAAAGGAAGAATGTCACCATTGAGACCTCTCTGAAAAAAAAACAATTCTTTGAAAAATGATAACTTTATATTACCTCTCTCTAATTTAGGGATGACAATGGGCTAGAAAAAACCTGTGACCCGCGGGTACCCGATCCGCGATGGGTGGGTAAAATCATTAAATCTTACCCGCGGGTACGGGTACGGGTACGGGTAAAAATTTATATCCGTCGACGGATCGCGGGCGGGTCATGGGTATATACTACTCGTCACGGGTAAAACCCGACTCGTGAATACATGAGACTTTTCTTAATTTAACCACGAATTAATACTTACAATTATTATATTTAAAAGCTATTTTAATATTATTTAAATAACAATTAAAAATATAATATTATATACAAGTAAAAACTTAATTTTGACGTCATGATATACATATGATTTTATAATTAATAAAATTGTTTGAATTTTCTAATAAAAAATTGTATATTATTATTACCCGCGGGTCACGGGTATCCGCGGATCACGGGCATGGGCGAAAAGTTTTTACCCGTGAGCAGGTAACGGGTCTCAACGTGCAAAAAAGAAACCTGACAGGCGGGTTGCGAGTATATAGAACCCGCGCTCATTACCCGCGGTCGTCATCCCTACTCTAATTACATACATTGAGTATGATGAAAATAGGGACACAAACCCCTTTTCTCTTTCTAGCTCACATGTACAGGAAAAGTAAGAACTACAGGCTTATTTTCTTTAATTCTTCTTCCAATTACAAGTATATATAAATATAATAATTAGTAAGTGGAGCATTATCCTATAACCATCATTAACTATAAAGTGGGTCACATTTCTTGTTGAGAATATTGTGGTCTTTCTTTGACTCATCCCACATCCCTTGTTTCTCGAAGAAGGCTACGACCGGTTCATTGCGGGAGTCTCTTTATGTCGATCAAGTTTCTTTCTCTTAAAAAAAATAAATAAATAAATAAAATCAGGAAGGGCCTGCTACTTCAACTCGAGAAAATTGGATTGTGTAAACTTAGATTGTGGATGTGTAAATGGGCCTTGAAATCTAGTTCCAAGTTTTGGCCCAAATTTATACCAAGAAAATGCCTAAAACAAGGTACATTAATTAAGACCCACATTTTTCAAACAAACTATAACGCTTCGTTCTAAATGAAATATTTTGCCAAATGCACTCGTAAGTCGCAAGGTAAGGAATTCTTTTGTAAAAACACGATCAAAGTCATCGAAGGGTTACTCCAATTCGAAAAATACAAAAGCAACGCCTATTTGAGACACATTAGAAGAGAAATTTGTCACATGAAGCACGCTACCAAAGTTCGAAGCGATCTCCTTGATGTTCTCCGGTGATAAGAAATTAACAGGAATCCCGAAAATGGATAACCATGAAAAACGAACAAAAAGATCGGACCTTGATGTAAAGGGTTCAATCAACAACAAATCATCCTTCCCTAGATGATAATTTATCCAAACTCTCGACGTCACTACAAATGACAATAACCCCAAAGGGACCCCAACTATAAACGGAATATATGCCAAACAAGCCACAATCTTATCGTTTGAAATGGGTCGATAATCAACCAACAACGTGCTAAACTTCAACCAATTAACGAAATTAAAATTAACAATAAGGCTAAGTTTTCCTGCTACTTCAACTCGAGAAAATTGGATTGTGTAAACTTAGATTGTGGATGTGTAAATGGGCCTTGAAATCTAGTTTCAAGTTTTGGCCCAAATTTATACGAAGAAAATGCCTAAAACAAGGTACATTAATCAAGACCCACATTTTTCAAACAAACTATAACGCTTCGTTCTAAATGAAATATTTTGCCAAATGCACTCGTAAGTCGCAAAGGTAAGGAATTCTTTTGTAAAAACACGATCAAAGTCATCGAAGGGTTACTCCAATTCGAAAAATACAAAAGCAACGCCTATTTGAGACACATTAGAAGAGAAATTTGTCACATGAAGCACGCTACCAAAGTTCGAAGCGATCTCCTTAATGTTCTCCGGTGATAAGAAATTAACAGGAATCCCGAAAATGGATAACCATGAAAAACGAACAAAAAGATCGGACCTTGATGTAAAGGGTTCAATCAACAACAAATCATCCTTCCCTAATGATAATTTATCCAATCTCTCGACGTCATTACAAATGACAATAACCCCAAAGGGACCCCAACTATAAACGGTAGTAGCTAAAGCGCGCATATATGCCAAACAAGCCACAATCTTATCGTTTGAAATGGGTCGATAATCAACCAACAACGTGCTAAACTTCAACCAATTAACGAAATTAAAATTAACAATAAGGCTAAGTCGTAATAACAGAGCAGGAACATGATTAGTTTGCACACATTTGGGCCGAAAGAATGAGTTCGTTTCACCCATCCAACGAAAATCAGTTTGTAAAATAAGGAAACGCTGTTAAGAGTCTGAACCGTCACTCCAACGAGTTCCCTAGTGGCTAGTTTCAAATTTCACAAAGGCATAACGACGATCGGCCCAAGATTTTAGTTCGACGTTAAATCGAATTTTTCCGAAGGCTTCTTGCAAGATAATCTTATCGAACCTCACACCCAACCTTCCAACAACTGTACACCCAAAGTCCTCATTGAGCTTTGAAGTATTATTGCGATATCGAGAGAAACAAGCCCGGTTAAGACTATGGGAGACCTGGGCCAAGGCCCAGGGCAAATTACTATATGGGGTAGCATTTTTTAATCTGTTAGGCCTTTATCTTATAAATGTTGGGCCTTCAAAATAGTCTGGGACATCAAAATATTCGCTAGTAACTATTATCACTTGGGCCTTCCTTCGAATGAAACTCGCCCACAACCATAATTAATTAATTATTAATTATATAATACAATTAATTATAATTATTAATATATAAACTAGTGAAATGACCCGTAGAATCACGAGTTTGTTTAAACGAAACTGTTTAATGATATATTTTAGGTATTAAGTGAATTTAAACGCTAAAGTCATTTGGTTTAATGACCCGACGGATTCTGTGACGACCCGGAAATTTCTGACCAAATTTAAACTTTATCTTTAAATGATTTAATGTTTTCGACATGATAAACAAAGTCTGTAATGTTGAGTCTCAAAGTTTTGGAACTATATTCATGTAATCAATTATTCTTTGACTATTCTCGAAGATTCACGAACAATATATATATATATATATATAAAACTTAATGTGCATATATATATATATATATATATATATATATATATATATATATATATATATATATATATATATATATATATATATATATATATATATTGTTGAGTCCCCAAAATAATTAAGGATTTAATTATGACAAAACAATATTTATTTGCACTAAAGTGTTATGTGCAGCCAGCACACGTTTGTTTATGTATAGTCAGCTAATATAGCTGTGTCGAGTGTTTAGTATGCTGCCTAGTCTATCAGCACAAGGTAGATATGTATTCTTCGAATCAGCACAGGATGTGCACCCAGCAAATCAAGAATATCAAGTGACTCAGCATATGAAGGACCAGTAAGTCTGGATATTAGCATACAACACAAGACAGCCATGCTCCATTACAAGCATGGTAGTTTCCCAGAGTGGTCTACATCAACGCACTATTCAACAGAAGTCGAAGACAAAGTTGAACAGAAAAGGACAGGAGTCGGCGGCTGACAAGTGACCTTACAAGACCACGTGGGAATGCAGAAGTGGAACGCATGTGCAGACATGTGTTATACTTTAATCATACCTAGGGAACACAACATTCCATTTGTTTAAATCAAATGGTAGTGCCAAACCGAATGGGTGTGTTCCAGCAAATAGCTACCTAAGAGGAAAGAAGGAAAGCACGCCTTCTGACACAATTGTCCCCACAAGTACAAAGCATCCAATGTACTAGTGGACAATAGACTAATTACACAGTTAATAGAACTACTATATATATTGTTGTATCCACTATTGTAAAAAGTAGTGGTGTGGGTTTATCTGTTAGAGTCAAAACCGTGTAATAGCTTTAGTTTATCTCTTAGCTATAATCTAGGTAATCTGTATCAACCAACTATCATTTCCGCCAAGGATAGTTGTGATTCTTTCTGATTTAATCAATAAAGAATAACAGTTGAAAATTACCTGTGACTCTATCTTATTTACTACAGAATACTAAACGTGATTAACTGACTAGTTAATTAAGAAAAGAATTGTATTCACCCCCCCTCTACAATACTCCTGTTGTTATTAAGGGACCAACAACTGGTATCAGAGCTTCAGTCTTGATAATTAATATCTTGGATCTGAATTCTCTTATGGCTTCGTATTCAAACTCAGCTTACCTTGAGAATGGCTCATCTAACAGACCACCTAAGTTTGATGAAGATGAGTATGAAACCTGGAAGGCAAGGTTCATGCTCCATCTTGAGTCTGTGGATTCACTCATGCCTGGAATTGCCAAAAATGGCCCTTTTGTTCCCACTGAGACAGTTGGTAGTGCACCAGCAACAGCTGACACTCCTGCCATCCCTGGCAGAGAGGTTATTCTCACTCCCTCTAGATGGGATGATGAGGATAAACGTCGAGTTGGTCTTGACCCTAAAATCAGAACCCTGTTAGCCATAACTTTGCCTAACCCACTGTTCAAACTGATCAAGGGAAAAGAAAATGCTAAGCTTATGCTTGACTACCTAGATGTCACCTATGAGGGTATGGGAGAAGTTAGGCAGAACAGGATGATTGCTCTTAAAAGAGAATATGAAATGTTCTTTGCCTATAAGAATGAAACCCTTAAGCAAACCTTCATTAGGTTTAACTCTTTGATAGCAGACCTGACCACTTTAAATGTAACCTACACTGAATTTGAACAAGTGAACAAATTCATTGATGCACTGCCATGTAAATGGAAACCTGTTACTGACCCATTAAGAACCACACAGACCCTAAAGAACTTTAACCTGTCTTCTCTCTACAGTTCCCTTTGGAATCATGAGAAGGCAGAAGCCAAGTTTGAACTTAACATGAAAGAAAACTTTAGGTCTGCCCCCACCACTTCAAAATCATCTAAAAATGATGATGCTGCTCTTATTGCTGCTGCTAAATGGAAGAAAGCTCAAAAAGCTTTACTGGTTCAAAAGTTACTGGCAGAACAAGAGTCAGCTGATAGTGTTGAGGAAAGTGGTACAGGGTCTGAAGAAAGCAGTACAGATGAAAGTGATGTAGAAGGGTTTGCTGAAGGTATGGCTCTGCTGGCTAGGCAGTTCAAAAGGTTCAATCGTAGTAGAACCAGCAAGTCATACAAATGGAGCAAAAAGCCAAATGCTAGGTACAACAGCAAGTCAGTCAAGGGTCCTAAATCTGAGTGCTTTAATTGTGGGAAGGTTGGACATTTTGCTGCTGAATGCATGTCCAAGAAACCTTCCACGTCACATGCTAACTCTTTCTCAAAAGCTGATAAGTACAAAAACAAGTACAAAGCTATGAAAGCTCAGATGAAGGAAAGTGCAAAGACTGACAAGAAGGGTAAACAGCCAGAAAAGGTTCTAGTTGCTGAACATCATGACTGGGATGAAGCCAGCACGTCCTCATCTTCTGATAGTGATACTGATGATGATGGTGCTGGTTATGCTACTGGTAAAAAGCTGTGTTTGATGGCCAAAGAGGTCGAGGAGTCTGATGAGGATGATGGTGGTAGTACGTTTTTGGCTGATATGAGGGAAGCTGATCAAAACAGAGATTCTCCTCAATGGAAAACTGAAATGATGTATAAGGTTGATAATTTTCGAACTTATACTGATGATGAAAAAGCTGAAATGTTTGACTACCTAAGAATTGATTTATGCAGAAGCTGCAAACGTGAAGAGAGTTTGAAATCTAATAACAAATCTTTAAATGAAAAAATCAAAGGCAAAAATGATGAAATTAAGATCTTAAAAGATACAATTTCCAAACTTGAAAAACAAAACTTTGCTTTAGAAACTCTTCACGTTGAGGCAGCAGAAGTCAAGACCCAGCTGGACAATCTCAAAAGAGTTGTTGCTTCATGGTGCACATCTGCTCAACGCACAGCTAAATGTGTTAACGAGCAGGTGCCTGCCCAAGTTCAAGCCTTCTTTGCTGGTGACTATGCTGCTGCTGCTGCTATTGCAGAAGTTACTTTCATGGACCCGATTCTTGAAACTGATCCTGAAGCTGTCTTGCCAAATACTTTTGCCAAGATAGTTGAAGGTAAAAAGGTTGTGACAAACAAATTTGTTAGACCTACTGTGTCCCCACCACCTGCCATGAAAGAAATTTTGGAGGATGAAGTTAGAGCAAGAGAAGCCAGTAACTCAATTGATGAGACTACTGACCCCTCAAGCATTCACTACATGACTCCGAAAGAAAGACGTATTAAAAGGGAAATCACTGAAAACAATTTGAGAAAAGTTAAACCAACTGATTCCCCTTCGTGTTCGAGTTCTACCAGTGCTAAGCCAGCTGATGATGAATCTACTGGTCACCCAGTAGCTGTAGACAAGCCAGTGAAACGAAATACTGGCAAATCTAAGGCAGCAATTAAGATACCTACTGGTTCATCAGCATCAGAAGACAAGCCAGCAACTTCCCACGCTAACTTGTCAAATGATAAAGGAAAGACAGTTCGCCATGGTCATGGTACTGGTTCCAAAAGGAAAGCTGCCCATAAGGGAAAAGCAAAAATTGACTCGACTGATGAGCTGTCTATCACTGAGATAATGACAGCCAAGCTTGACCAGCTAATTGAGGCAGTAACTAAAAGTCGACCCGATCCTACTGCCCTTATTAGAACTGTGCATGACCAGCCACAAAAGCCAAAAGTGAGAAAATGCTACAAATGTGGCAGCAAAGCTCACCTGGCTAACCAGTGTACTCAAACCCAAACCCCATCTGCTGCTTCTTCTAGCAAGCCAGTAGAAAAGAAGAAGTCATCAAAGGTGACTCCTTCAGAACCCATCCTTGGATGGGTTCCCAAAAAGAACTAATCTCTAAGTTATTGTGCAGGGCATTCAAAACAAGCAAATCTGGTATCTCGACAGTGGTTGTTCGAGACATATGACCGGAAGTAAGTCCCTGCTGATGGACTATCAGGAAAAGGATGGTCCAGTTGTTTCGTATGGAGATAATTCGTTGGGTTACACAAAAGGTTTTGGTACTTTGACAAATGGGAATGTCACGTTCTCAAATGTTGCATATGTAGTTGGGCTTAAACATAACTTACTCAGCATAAGCCAACTGACAAGCAAGAATAAGATAGTCCAATTCAGAAAGAAAATTGGTACTATTTTTGATAAGACAGGGAAGCCACTGCTGACTGCAAAACGTCATGAAAACATGTATCAAATTGACATGAACACAGCAGTCACAACAACTGATACTTGTTTCTATTCGAAGGCAGCAGACAACCTGAAGTGGTTATGGCACAAGAGACTCTCACATCTCAACTTCAAAGATATTCACAAATTATCCAGTAGAAGTTTGGTGTCTGGGCTACCCACAATGTCTTATGTGAAGGACAGATTGTGTCCTGGTTGTGAAAAGGGGAAACATCACCATGCCTCGTTCAAATCCAAGCAAATCTCATCTGTTGAGAAACCATTTCACTTACTTCATATGGATCTATTTGGTCCAGTGAATGTGGCCAGCTGTAGTGGGAAGAAGTATACACTGGTTATTGTTGATGAATACTCGAGATACACTTGGGTGTTCTTTCTAAGGCAAAAGAGTGAAGTTGCTGATGAAATCATCAATTTTATCAAAAGAATGGAGCTTTTGAATGGGCAACTAGTGAAGCAACTAAGAAGTGATCATGGTACAGAATTCAGAAATGCTACATTAGAAGAATTTTGTGCTGACAAAGGTCTTTCCCAAAATTTCTCTGCTGTGAGAACACCTCAGCAAAATGGTGTTGCAGAAAGAAGAAACAGAACTCTCATTGAAGCAGCAAGATCTATGTTGGCTGAGTCTGGGTTGAAGAATTCCTACTGGGCAGAAGCTGTGAATACTGCCTGTTTTACCCAGAATAGATCTCTTATTGTGAAAAGACATCAGAAAACTGCTTATGAAGTTCTCAAAGGAAGAAGACCCTCAATTTCATTTCTTCATGTATTTGGCACTCCCTGTTACATTCTAAATAATAGGGATCAGCTGGGAAAATTCGATGCTAAAGCTGATGAAGGTATATTCCTTGGATATTCCAACATGTCAAAGGCATATAGAGTCTACAACAAAAGAAGAGGTTGTTTTGAAGAATCCATTAATGTTACATTCGATGAAACTGCCTCTGCTTCATCTACTGATCGTGAAGATGAAGTGTTACTGTTTGAAGAGCCTACTCAGCAAGCTCTTGATGATGAAGAGCCAGCAGCACAACCCTCACCAATCCATGCTGCTGGGTTCTCTGATGATGAAATGGAACATTCTGTTCCATCTGTGTCTAAACCAAGTGGACCTACTGGCTCTACTGAAGTGCTGCAACTTGAGCCTAGGTCTGCTGGTTCTGAGAGATCACAAGTTGGTACTGATTCTACTGATATTGATCAGCAACCTTCTGTTGCTGCTCACTCATCTGAACCAGCTGATGATCAAGATGCTGTGTGTTCTACAACCAGCTCACCTGTTCATAACACCAAATGGACAAGGGAGCATCCGATTGAGCAGATTATTGGTAATCTTGCGAGTGGTGTTAAAACACGGAGGCATGCTACCAGTAACTTTTGTATGCATGTTAATTTTGTGTCTACCATTGAGCCCACGTGTCCTGAGGAAGCACTTCAAGATCCTAGCTGGGTTGGTTCAATGCAAGAAGAAATTACTCAGTTTGATAGGAACAAAGTGTGGACATTGGTACCTGAACCTGAGGATAAGACAAAGAAGATCATTGGTACTAAGTGGGTATTTAAAAACAAGATGGATGAAGATGGTGTCGTTATCAGAAACAAAGCAAGATTGGTTGCTCAAGGGTTTAGACAGGAAGAAGGATTGGATTATGGGGAAACTTATGCACCAGTGGCTAGGATGGAAGCTATCAGATTGTTCTTAGCATATGCTGCTAGGATGAACTTTAGAGTATTTCAGATGGATGTTAAATCTGCATTTCTGAATGGGAAGCTGCAAGAAGAAGTTTATGTCAAACAGCCTCCTGGTTTTGTAAGCAGTAAATATCCAGACCATGTCTACAAGTTAGACAAAGCTCTTTATGGCCTTAAACAGGCTCCAAGAGCATGGTATGAGACACTTCATGTGTATCTCACTGGTATAGGTTTTAAAGTTGGAACAATTGATACCACTCTATTCTCAAAAGAGATAGATGGTGATCTCTTGTTGGTACAGATATATGTGGATGATATTATTTATGGTTCTAAAAATGAAAAACATTGTCAAGATTTTTCAAAACGTATGTCAAAGGCATATGAAATGAGTTTACAAAGAGATCTGCAATACTTTTTAGGATTGCAGATCAAACAACTTGATGATGGAATATTCATAAGTCAAGATAAATATATCAAAGATATGTTAAAGAAATTTGGTCTGACCTGTTTAAAAGACATAGGGACTCCAATGGCAGCATCCATTAAAATAGATGCTGATCCAAATGGTGAACCAGTCAATATCACTGAATATAGAGGTATGATTGGATCCCTACTTTATCTCACAGCCAGCAGACCAGATATTATGTTCGCCACATGTCTCTGTGCCAGATATCAAGCTGATCCTAAAGAGTCACACTTGCTGGCAGTAAAAAGAATATTCAGATACCTAAAAGGTACTGCTAAACGTGGTCTTTGGTATCCCAAAGACCAGGATTTTGAACTAATTGGGTATTCAGATGCTGACTTTGCAGGGTGTAAAATAGACAGGAAAAGTACTACTGGTGGGTGCCAGTTACTGGGTAGTAGGCTAGTCAGCTGGACAAGCAAAAAGCAAAATACTGTGTCCACATCCACTGCTGAAGCAGAATATGTCTCTGCTGGTAGTTGTACTGCTCAAGTACTGTGGATGCAAAGCCAGCTAAAGGACTATGGTATTCATGTTACAAAAACTCCAATCTACTGTGACAACACCAGTGCAATTGCTATCACCAACAATCCTGTGATGCACTCAAGGACTAAGCACATCGATGTTCGGTATCATTTCATAAGGGATCATGTTCAAAAGGGTGATGTTGAGTTACATTTTATTTCTACAGACCAGCAATTAGCAGACCTATTTACAAAGCCATTAGATGAGAAACATTTTAACTATCTCATCTCTGAGCTGGGTATGCTTGAGCTTTAAATAAAGGACAACTTTTGTTGGTGTGCTGGTTCTACAACGTGTAGGGCAAACCAGTAAGTCACATTTATTTACTTACTGCCTACATGTCAAACAACCAGCACAGCAAGGTCTTTTATATTTTGGTTACTTAAATGTTTTAAATGAAATAATAAATAGCTCTCCAAATTTAATGATTCCGTAAAACTGGAAACTCATTTACTTCCAATGATTTAAATTAAATTCATGACATATTAAATGTAACAAAAGTATTTTGTATTTAATACAAAAAAAAATATTTTTGAGGTTTTAAATCAATTTGTTTGAAATAAAATCTGATGCATTTAATGCTGTATGGGAGTAATGAGTGTTTAAGCCGTATAAATGTCATGTCAACCGTCTGTCTCCCTTTGAAAACGTGCCAGTCTGTCACATCTGCCCACGCGCCTGCAGATGACAGTAATTTTCTCTCTCCTGCACTTTTTCACCCACTCACAACGGATAAAAGTGTGTTTCATCTTACAAAATAACCTTCGGTTATTCATTTTTCAAAATACACACACTTTTACTCTCAAAATCTTTTCAATCTTCAAATCTTCATCCTACACTCATCAATGGCAGAACAACAACAGCAATCACCACGTGCTGCAAGCCAGCAAGAGGAACAACAGCAACAACAACCTCAAACAGTCGAACCACAAACTGCCCCACAACCGGCACCGGCACCGGAGGAACCGGTGGTTCAAGAACACGTCGTTCAAGGACCACTGTTCAATCTCCACCCCAACCTAATTAGGGCTCCAAATGCACCTGATCACTCTCTGATTCGCCTATCTAGAGGCAATGCTGCACATGCCCTCTCTATTCCCAAATCGAAGGTTAACAAAGGGTATGAGGCCCTCATCGAATACATCCGTCAATCACCTCTGGCAAGAGCCATCACCGGTGTACCTTCCCGATTCTATGCTGCCTGTTTGGCACGATTTTGGTATACTGCCACTGTTGCCACCACTCCCGGCAACGTTCCATGTATTCGTGGCATGGTGACTGAAACCCTAAATTGCTCTGTCACCGTCGAAGCTATTAGACGTGCTCTTCAATTGCCCGGTGGACCATTTGTTGCTTCACCTACTAGTGACGAATTAAGAAGGGAGGTGTTGGAGACCATTGGGTTTGCTGGACCAGTGGCACATACACCGTTGAGAAAGCATATGCCACCTCTGTGGTACTACTTCTTTGGGTTGATGACTCAGTGCATGAGTCAAAAGTCAGGAAGCTTTGACCAATGCTCAGATTTTGAGCTCAAGCTTGGTCATGGGTTGTTGTTCAACAGGAACATCGATTACGCCCTTGAAATTTATTTGAGGCTAAGGGAAATGGTGACTGCTAGAGTAAGAACCAACTTGATTCCATTTCCACGATTCTTAAGCCTGGTATTTGAAAGTGAACTGGGTGAAGCTTATCAGCAAATTGCTGATCAATCATTTGAGGTCCCAGTAAAACAAGGGGGTATGCCAAAGGTTGTACCTGCTGCTCCATATGCTGAGTTGACACCAGCAATGAACGAGTATCTTGCTGCTCGTCGTGGAGCCACCCAATCGACTGCCTCTGGTTCTGCACCAGCTGAGGGGGAGGGTCCTCAGCGAAAGCCAGCAACGCGAAGGAAGCAGCCAGCTACCTCAACTAGTACAGCCACCGTCTCATATACTGGTAAAGTAGTAGTTGTATTAGAATCTAGTGCTCTCTAATCATAAAGAACAGCCCTAGTCTTATATACTGACTACCCAATTCTAGTGTTGGAATCCGTTGCTCATCTATTTCTTGGTAACAGGCAAACCTAAGCGTGCTAAAGCTGGCTCCAAGCGAACCACAGGGGAGATTGCACCAGTCTCAGCTGCTGCTCCTGCAAAGGATGTAGCTATGGAACCTGGTGCGTTTCTAGACCAAACAGCAGATCAATCTAACTTAATTGAAAATTTTTTAACTGCTGACTTGAAAAATGTTGAGGGAGTTAACGGTATAACCCTGGCTCCCAAGCTGACTGGTTTTAAAACTGGTGTCAAGAAGAGTAGCAACCCATACTCGTCTAACCAGGCACTTCCACATTTTTCTGAAATGAACTTATTGCAATACTCTCTGCTGACAGTACAACCAGCAGAGAACATAACTGACCCCCAAAGCAGGCTTGAGCTGGGTCTTCATCGTGTTGAACCAGCTCAGGTGACTGCACAGCCAGTATGTTACTCAGATACTGATAAGAGTCGCACTCCTACATCATTACCAGCCAGATCTCTTACACTATCTGGGTCAACATGTGTTGCCAATGAGTCAGCAGAGTCACCGCTGTACTTACAGACACCTTCTTCTGTCTCATTCGAAGGGCTGACCAAATCACAAGTCTGTCCCCAGAGACCAAAAACAGAGGCAATTGTTGAGTCAAATTTATTTGGTTCTACAGTTGCTAACATAACTTGTTCTATTGTTTCAGTTCTTAGCAGGGTAGATGAACAGGCAGAGGGGGAGCAAAATAAAGATGTTGTTATTCCTACTGGTGATATTGCTGCCTCTGCTACTGGTGTTGGTGCCACTGATTCTGTTACTGGTGGTGCTGATGCTAGTACTGTTGATTCTGCTGCTGCTGGTGTGGAAGATGTTATCATGAAAGAACCTCCTGTTCTTGAGAAGGTTATTGACAATATTGTCAAGGATGTTCTTCTTGATGAACCTGTCACCCAACCAAGAGTGGACCCTGCATTAATGTCTGATGAGCCTGCTGATTCTTCTGATTCTTCTTCTATGGAACGTCAAGTTCTTACAGAATCGGCAGTTCGTCATCCTATTGGTCCGATTTTGGTTGCTACTGAGCCAACCGCTGAGGTTGCTGATGTTAAGGATGCTGGTACCTCTACTGACACAACGATTGATTCGACTAAGGCTTCTGTTACTGAGGAAACAAAGCCATATGTTGTGCAGGCACCAGATCCAGATGAAGTTGTTCCTAACTTCATTTTCAAGGGAGCTTCAATTTCTCCCAAGATTGCTATGCTGGTCGATCAGCTGACCCTTGATCCCGAATCTGCGATAGTCTCAGCCAGCAGATTACCTCGTGAAGAGATGGTTGAGCTATTATCTCAGCTTGATAGACCAGCTAGAGAAGAAATTTATGAGAGGATAGCCCTGCTGGAGCAAATCAATGAACAGCCTTACTATCATGTTTTTGGTATGGCTCCAGCTGCTTCGCCATTTCCTGGTACATGGAGGCCTCTCAAGTTTGTCATCGATCCTGCTACTGGTAAGTGTGTTATGCAAAATGTCCCTGATTCGCCAGTACCTTCTTCTTCCTCAGCTTCTTCCTCCTCATCTTCTTCTGATGAGGATGCTGATGAAGGTACTGGTAAGGGCGAACCAGTCACTCATGATAACGTGACTGGTTCCAAAGACAAACCAGTGGATCTTACTGATGACAATGCTGATAGTAATGCTGACAAGGATATCAGTGGTTCTAAGCCTTCGGGCGAAGGTAAAAACGATGGTGATCATGATGATGAGTCAGCTCCTGACCTTCCATCTCCACCACCCCACGGTGATACTCCTCTGTTAGCTTGTGCTGACCAACCTTCAACCTCTGCATACTTAAAGTTCAATGCAGATGAGGTTGCTGATATTTCCACCTTTGCTGTCTATAAGACACTGCAAGGGATCACACCAAATTTGGAGGAAACTATTCGCAGAGCTATTGTTGATAGTGTTTCTGCTGCTGTCAGATCTGCTGGAGAGGCTGTTACAACTCCTATTGATCTTAAACTCCAGCAGGTGTGTGCTTTTGCTGATGTGGCAGTCGAAGCAATCACAAAGCACCATGAAGATGAAGAGGAGCTTCAAAGGCGAATTATCTCTCACAATGAATACTGTGAAAATATCACCCGACTCCAAGCTGATTTGGATGCTGCTAACTGCAGAAATACTTTCTTAAATGAGGAGAACAGGGTGTTACACGAGAGATTGGAATCGCAGGAAGCTCAAATGGCTAACATGATTCCTGCTGCTGCCTATGTTCAGATGGTTGAAAACATGCAACGAATGGCTGCTTTGCAAGGTGATGTTCGGGCCATCGTTGAACAAATGGCTATGGGTGTAGCAAGGAATGAAGTTAGATCCTCCAATCTTCTGCTACGACAATTTGGTGTGGATCCTGGTGCCCATCTTACTCCAGAGGTTGCTGAGTGGAACAATTTTGCCTTCTCTGCTCCTCAGTCAGACAGTGATCTTGATGCTACTGTCTCCCCTTCTATTACTGCCCGTGCTGATGACAAAAAGGGGGAGAAAAAGTCTCAAAAGAAATCTAAAAAGAGAAAACAGTCTGAGGGGGAGCATGAACATGAAAAGGCTCCTAAACAACCCAGGAGAGATGGAGATGGTGATGGTGATGGTCAAGACACTGGCCCTAAGCCCAGCAACGCTCATACTGAAGCTGGTGGTGCACAGGCAACTGGTGGTACTCAACCCAGTGTGTCTGCCACACCAGTGGATGATATTGGTTCTGGCAGTAAGCCCAGTGATGTTTCTGATATGGCTGTAGCTGAAGCTTTTGTGCTGTCTCAATCTATTGAACGTAAAATGAAGAGGAAGTTAGAGAGACATCAAAAGCGACAGCAGGAACTAAATGATGCCTTCAATGCCAAGTTTGAGGCCTTTGCTGATCTTAAACGTCGTAAGATTATGCACAGAAGATGGCTGAGTCCAAAAGCATTGGAAGTCGATGATGACCTGACTGCCTTTGATAAACACAGAAAAGAGGCAAGAAAAAGAAATGCCAAGTTCATGGTCAAATTCGACAAACAGAGGGCAAAGCTGTATGCACAGAGAGCAAAAAGAATCAGGAACATGACTCCTGCTGAGATGAAGGATTACCTTGATTCTACTGGGTCAACTGGTGGAGTTAGAGCTGATATTTTCATGAAATGGGTTGATGCTATGTTAGAACCCAGCTCTACTCCTCAACCAGCATCTGCTGCTCAGCCAGCTACACAACAAAAACAGCCAGCAGAAACAATCATCCTTAGTGATGATGATGTTATTAGACAGGGGGAGCATCTTGCTATTGTTCCTTACCTGCCTCCCATTCAACCAGTATCGACACAAGAACCATCAGCTGAACCCAGGCCTATTGACAAATACAGGGTGAAATCTGCTCCTAGGGACAATCAGCCCCTGAGGAAAGGACCCCTATTCGAGGCAGCTGATGAAGGTACTGATGTGGTTGAGCCAGCTGATACTAATCAGTCAGCTGGCATTGAAGACACAGCAAGGAGTGCTGTGATAGAAGACCCAGCCAGAAGTGTGCTGCTGGGTAGTACAAGTGTTGAAGACCCAGCAAAGTCGGTTGAGCTGGGTGCTAAACAAGTAGGTGATGAAACGGTTGATCCTGCTCACTTCACAGTCTGGGGAAGAGACGGGCAAACATTTGTTCTATCTCCTCTTCCTCCCCAGATTCAAGTTTACTTTGACAGAACACAGGATAACCGGGTCAATCAGCATCCAGTTAGTTCATCTGGCAGCTATGAATCATCTATGTATCCTCCATCTTCCCCAAGGGTTCATGACAAACATATCACTTGGGAAGATGACTCAGTAACCCATGGTGAGCCGAACATCAGAAAAATGAACCCAGATGAAAGAGATGCCTACAGACTTCAGATCACTGTTCCAGAGTTGCTTGAACAAAGACAAATTGAACTTAATGAAAGAATTCGTTAAGTCAGGCTACTGCATCACCCTCTTGATCAGCCACACTATATTGCTGCACTTAACTTTGGCGTTGACATTAGGGTGTACTTGAATAACAGTGGTCTCAGGCTCTCCACTACTGATGAAAGAATTCATTTTGAAGATGCTCGCCAGCTGGGTATGGATATAAGGGAGTATTGTGCTGCCCTTAGTACTGAAGAGGGTAGAAAGATGGTTGAAGCAGTAAGATCCCTGAACATTTCATATGATGATTATCTGATGGGTTTAGCTGCTGAAAGGGAAGCCAGAGAAGCTGCTGATGCTGAACTTGCTGAACGTTCAAGGCTTCAGGATATTGAAGACAGATTGGCTGCTGACAGAAAGCAACAGGCTGAGTCCCTCAAACTAGCCAGAGCCATTGTCAAAGAACAGGATAAGGTTTTTGATAAGATAGAAACTGCTGAGAAAGTACCTACCACTGCTCCTGTAGTACCTGATCACAATATTGAGTTTCCTGATACTTACTATAAGAGCAGGTATGGTAATGTGATGAATAGAAGATCTAATCCCTGCAGAATTATCAAGGTAAACAGGGGGACAAAAAGGGCTTTTAATGTTGTCAGGGAGAACAATGTTCAAGAAAGGATCAGTTTTGATGACTTAAGAACTCTTGGATTCAGTGAATGGATAGAAATCTTGGAGTATTTCATTGGTAAACGTGAGAGTGCTATCAGGAGTGCTCTTAAGACTGAACTCCAACAGCTGTTCAAGAAGGCAACTAAGTTTGGGAATGCACCAGTAGTTGATGTTGATGAATTTCTTGCTCAAAAGCCTAAAGGGAAGCAACCTACTGGTGAAGGACCAACTGGGAGAAGCCGAATTGTTCTACCTCCTTCCATCCCTGTTTTTGACCCTGCTGAATTACCTCTCCTGTTCCCTGAAGCCTGGAAGATTAAACAAGAGGAGCTATCTGATGAAGAAAGAGAAAGAGAAAGGGATAAAGATAGATAGTCTCCTATGTGCTTAACTTGTATCTTTGTAATTTACTTTTTATTTTTTGAATTATCTTGTAATTATTGTATATATCTGATGTAATGTAAGTAAAGTGAGTTTATCTTCAAAATCATATCAAATTATAAGATATAGATAACTCATCAAAAGATCCCAAAACAAACTTAAAGGGACGAATTTACTGTCTACTCTCTCTAGGTCCCTAAGTGCTGGCTTTAGTGTTTTCTCTTCAAGTCATAGGTTTTGTCATCATCAAATAGGGGGAGATTGTTGAGTCCCCAAAATAATTAAGGATTTAATTATGACAAAACAATATTTATTTGCACTAAAGTGTTATGTGCAGCCAGCACACGTTTGTTTATGTATAGTCAGCTAATATAGCTGTGTCGAGTGTTTAGTATGCTGCCTAGTCTATCAGCACAAGGTAGATATGTATTCTTCGAATCAGCACAGGATGTGCACCCAGCAAATCAAGAATATCAAGTGACTCAGCATATGAAGGACCAGTAAGTCTGGATATTAGCATACAACACAAGACAGCCATGCTCCATTACAAGCATGGTAGTTTCCCAGAGTGGTCTACATCAACGCACTATTCAACAGAAGTCGAAGACAAAGTTGAACAGAAAAGGACAGGAGTCGGCGGCTGACAAGTGACCTTACAAGACCACGTGGGAATGCAGAAGTGGAACGCATGTGCAGACATGTGTTATACTTTAATCATACCTAGGGAACACAACATTCCATTTGTTTAAATCAAATGGTAGTGCCAAACCGAATGGGTGTGTTCCAGCAAATAGCTACCTAAGAGGAAAGAAGGAAAGCACGCCTTCTGACACAATTGTCCCCACAAGTACAAAGCATCCAATGTACTAGTGGACAATAGACTAATTACACAGTTAATAGAACTACTATATATATTGTTGTATCCACTATTGTAAAAAGTAGTGGTGTGGGTTTATCTGTTAGAGTCAAAACCGTGTAATAGCTTTAGTTTATCTCTTAGCTATAATCTAGGTAATCTGTATCAACCAACTATCATTTCCGCCAAGGATAGTTGTGATTCTTTCTGATTTAATCAATAAAGAATAACAGTTGAAAATTACCTGTGACTCTATCTTATTTACTACAGAATACTAAACGTGATTAACTGACTAGTTAATTAAGAAAAGAATTGTATTCACCCCCCCTCTACAATACTCCTGTTGTTATTAAGGGACCAACATATATATATATATATATGATTTCAAGTTATTTAGTAAACGATAGTAACATTCGATTATTGATTCGATTGATATTTAGATAAGTTAACTAAAACGTTTAAGATGAACCAGTAAAACACTAATTTGCTACAGTATTTTCGAATTGCTACAGTACCCGAAAAGCTACAGTGTTTTCGAAAATCACTATTTGCTACAGTAACTTTGCTACAGTAAAACGCTATTTCAAAATGAAAATGTGTATATGTATATGTATATACTACGAGACGATGATTTATAGAAGTAAATGACCAAAACACTCGAAAGTTTAAGATATACTTTGAGTGGTATAGTTTAGGGATAATTTAAGGCTATATTTTGACAAAGGTACGTGACAAGAAACGTAAAATGCAAGTTTTCTAAGTGTACGAAAGGACATTCGAAAAACCGAAACCGGGACATAAGTCGAGTGACGACGTACGACTTATCGGAACAAAAATTTCAAGTCAACTATGCATGTGAATTTAATATAATATATAATTAATTATATAAATTAAATATATTATATTTATAATTAAATAATATGTCGATAAACTAGAAGTTAAACGTTCCTGAGCTGGATTAATAGGCCATGCGATCGCATGGCCAATGCTCATCAAACCCATGCGATCGCATGGGGGAGCTGGTGACAAAATGTGCTATAAAAGCACTCGATCTGGTTCCAGTTTTATCAATCTATATTGAAATGTCCCGTTCTTATTGATTAAAAACGTTCCATATTAATTGATTTCGTTGCGAGGTTTTGACCTCTATATGAGACGTTTTTCAAAGACTGCATTCATTTTAAAACAAACCATAACCTTTATTTCATCAATAAAGGTTTAAAAAGCTTTACGTAGATTATCAAATAATGATAATCTAAAATATCCTGTTTACACACGACCATTACATAATGGTTTACAATACAAATATGTTACAACAAAATAAGTTTCTTGAATGCAGTTTTTACACAATATCATACAAGCATGGACTCCAAATCTCGTCCTTATTTAAGTATGCGACAGCGGAAGCTCTTAATAATCACCTGAGAATAAACATGCTTAAAACGTCAACAAAAATGTTGGTGAGTTATAGGTTTAACCTATATATATCAAATCATAATAATAGACCACAAGATTTCATATTTCAATACACATCCCATACATAGAGATAAAAATCATTCATATGGTGAACACCTGGTAATCGACATTAACAAGATGCATATATAAGAATATCCCCATCATTCCGGGACACCCTTCGGATATGATATAAATTTCGAAGTACTAAAACATCCGGTACTTTGGATGGGGTTTGTTAGGCCCAATAGATCTATCTTTAGGATTCGCGTCAATTAGGGTGTCTGTTCCCTAATTCTTAGATTACCAGACTTAATAAAAAGGGGCATATTCGATTTCGATAATTCAACCATAGAATGTAGTTTCACGTACTTGTGTCTATTTTGTAAATCATTTATAAAACCTGCATGTATTCTCATCCCAAAAATATTAGATTTTAAAAGTGGGACTATAACTCACTTTCACAGATTTTTACTTCGTCGGGAAGTAAGACTTGGCCACTGGTTGATTCACGAACCTATAACAATATATACATATATATCAAAGTATGTTCAAAATATATTTACAACACTTTTAATATATTTTGATGTTTTAAGTTTATTAAGTCAGCTGTCCTCGTTAGTAACCTACAACTAGTTGTCCAAAGTTAGATGTACAGAAATAAATTGATAAATATTATCTTGAATCAATCCACGACCCAGTGTATACGTATCTCAGTATTGATCACAACTCAAACTATATATATTTTGGAATCAACCTCAACCCTGTATAGCTAACTCCAACATTCACATATAGAGTGTCTATGGTTGTTCCGAAATATATATAGATGTGTCGACGTGATAGGTCGAAACATTGTATACGTGTCTATGGTATCTCAAGATTACATAATATACAATACAAGTTGATTAAGTTATGGTTGGAATAGATTTGTTACCAATTTTCACGTATCTAAAATGAGAAAAATTATCCAATCTTGTTTTACCCATAACTTCTTCATTTTAAATCCGTTTTGAGTGAATCAAATTGCTATGGTTTCATATTGAACTCTATTTTATGAATCTAAACAGAAAAAGTATATGTTTATAGTCGGAAAAATAGGTTACAATTCGTTTTTGTAAAGGTAGTCATTTCAGTCGAAAGAACGACGTCTAGATGACCATTTTAGAAAACATACTTCCACTTTGAGTTTAACCATAATTTTTGGATATAGTTTCATGTTCATAATAAAAATCATTTTCTCAGAATAACAACTTTTAAATCAAAGTTTATCATAGTTTTTAATTAACTAACCCAAAACAGCCCGCGGTGTTACTACGACGGCGTAAATACGGTTTTACGGTGTTTTTCGTGTTTCCAGGTTTTAAATCATTAAGTTAGCATATCATATAGATATAGAATATGTGTTTAGTTGATTTTAAAAGTCAAGTTAGAAGGATTAACTTTTGTTTGCGAACAAGTTTAGAATTAACTAAACTATGTTCTAGTGATTACAAGTTTAAACCTTCGAATAAGATAGCTTTATATGTATGAATCGAATGATGTTATGAACATCATTACTACCTTAAGTTCCTTGGATAAACCTACTGGAAAAGAAAAAAATGGATCTAGCTTCAACGGATCCTTGGATGGCTCGAAGTTCTTGAAGCAGAATCATGACACGAAAACAAGTTCAAGTAAGATCATCACTTGAAATAAGATTGTTATAGTTATAGAAATTGAACCAAAGTTTGAATATGATTATTACCTTGTATTAGAATGATAACCTACTGTAAGAAACAAAGATTTCTTGAGGTTGGATGATCACCTTACAAGATTGGAAGTGAGCTAGCAAACTTGAAAGTATTCTTGATTTTATGTAACTAGAACTTGTAGAATATATGAAGAACACTTAGAACTTGAAGATAGAACTTGAGAGAGATCAATTAGATGAATAAAATTGAAGAATGAAAGTGTTTGTAGGTGTTTTTGGTCGTTGGTGTATGGATTAGATATAAAGGATATGTAATTTTGTTTTCATGTAAATAAGTCATGAATGATTACTCATATTTTTGTAATTTTATGAGATATTTCATGCTAGTTGCCAAATGATGGTTCCCACATGTGTTAGGTGACTCACATGGGCTGCTAAGAGCTGATCATTGGAGTGTATATACCAATAGTACATACATCTAAAAGCTGTGTATTGTACGAGTACGAATACGGGTGCATACGAGTAGAATTGTTGATGAAACTGAACGAGGATGTAATTGTAAGCATTTTTGTTAAGTAGAAGTATTTTGATAAGTGTATTGAAGTCTTTCAAAAGTGTATAAATACATATTAAAACACTACATGTATATATATTTTAACTGAGTCGTTAAGTCATCGTTAGTCGTTACATGTAAGTGTTGTTTTGAAACCTTTAGGTTAACGATCTTGTTAAATGTTGTTAACACTATGTTTATAATATCAAATGAGATTTTAAATTATTATATTATCATGATATTATCATGTATGAATATCTCTTAATATGATATATATACATTAAATGTCTTTACAACGATAATCGTTACATATATGTCTCGTTTAAAAAATCATTAAGTTAGTAGTCTTGTTTTTACATATGTAGTTCATTGTTAATATACTTAATGATATGTTTACTTATCATAGTATCATGTTAACTATATATATATCCATATATATGTCATCATATAGTTTTTACAAGTTTTAACGTTCGTGAATCACCGGTCAACTTGGGTGGTCAATTGTCTATATGAAACATATTTCAATTAATCAAGTCTTAACAAGTTTGATTGCTTAACATGTTGGTAACATTTAATCATGTAAATATCAATCTCAATTAATATATATAAACATTGAAAAGTTCGGGTCACTACAGTACCTACCCGTTAAATAAATTTCGTCCCGAAATTTTAAGCTGTTGAAGGTGTTGACGAATCTTCTGGAAATAGATGCGGGTATTTCTTCTTCATCTGATCTTCACACTCCCAGGTGAACTCGGGTCCTCTACGAGCATTCCATCGAACCTTAACAATTGGTATCTTGTTTTGCTTAAGTCTTTTAACCTCACGATCCATTATTTCGACGGGTTCTTCGATGAATTGAAGTTTTTCGTTGATTTGGATTTCATCTAACGGAATAGGGAGATCTTTTTTAGCAAAACATTTCTTCAAATTCGAGACGTGGAAAGTGTTATGTACAGCCGCGAGTTGTTGAGGTAACTCAAGTCGGTAAGCTACTGGTCCGACACGATCAATAATCTTGAATGGTCCAATATACGTTGGATTTAATTTCCCTCATTTACCAAATCGAACAACGCCTTTCCAAGGTGCAACTTTAAGCATGACCATCTCTCCAATTTCAAATTCTATATCTTTTCTTTTAATGTCAGCGTAGCTCTTTTGTCGACTTTGGGCGGTTTTCAACCGTTGTTGAATTTGGATGATCTTCTCGGTAGTTTCTTGTATAATCTCCGGACCCGTAATCTGTCTATCCCCCACTTCACTCCAACAAATCGAAGACCTGCACTTTCTACCATAAAGTGCTTCAAACGGCGCCATCTCAATGCTTGAATGGTAGCTGTTGTTGTAGGAAAATTCTGCTAAAGGTAGATGTCGATCCCAACTGTTTCCGAAATCAATAACACATGCTCGTAGCATGTCTTCAAGCATTTGTATCATCCTTTTGCTCTGCCCATCAGTTTGTGGATGATAGGCAGTACTCATGTCTAGACGAGTTCCTAATGCTTGCTGTAATGTCTGCCAGAATCTTGAAATAAATCTGCCATCCCTATCAGAGATAATAGAGATTGGTATTCCATGTCTGGAGACGACTTACTTCAAATACAGTCGTGCTAACTTCTCCATCTTGTCATCTTCTCTTATTGGCAGGAAGTGTGCTGATTTGGTGAGACGATCAACTATTACCCAAATAGTATCAAAACCACTTGCAGTCCTTGGCAATTTAGTGATGAAATCCATGGTAATGTTTTCCCATTTCCATTCCGGGATTTCGGGTTGTTGAAGTAGACCTGGTGGTTTCTGATGCTTAGCTTTGACCTTAGAACACGTCAAACATTCTCCTACGTATTTAGCAACATCGGCTTTCATACCCGGCCACCAAAAATGTTTCTTGAGATCCTTGTACATCTTCCCCGTTCCAGGATGTATTGAGTATCTGGTTTTATGAGCTTCTCTAAGTACCATTTTTCTCATATCTCCAAATTTTGGTACCCAAATCCTTTCAGCCCTATACCGGGTTCCGTCTTCCCGAATATTAAGATGCTTCTCCGATCCTTTGGGTATTTCATCCTTTAAATTTCCCTCTTTTAAAACTCCTTGTTGCGCCTCCTTTATTTGAGTAGTAAGGTTATTATGAATCATTATATTCATAGATTTTACTCGAATGGGTTCTCTGTCCTTCCTGCTCAAGGCATCGGCTACCACATTTGCCTTCCCCGGGTGGTAACGAATCTCAAAGTCGTAATCATTCAATAATTCAATCCACCTACGCTGCCTCATATTCAGTTGTTTCTGATTAAATATGTGTTGAAGACTTTTGTGGTCGGTATATATAATACTTTTGACCCCATATAAGTAGTGCCTCCAAGTCTTTAATGCAAAAACAACCGCGCCTAATTCCAAATCATGCGTCGTATAATTTTGTTCGTGAATCTTCAATTGTCTAGACGCATAAGCAATCACCTTCGTTCGTTGCATTAATACACAACCGAGACCTTGCTTTGATGCATCACAATAAATCACAAAATCATCATTCCCTTCAAGCAATGACAATATAGGTGCCGTAGTTAGCTTTTTCTTCAATAACTGAAACGCTTTCTCTTGTTCATCATTCCATTCAAATTTCTTCCCTTTATGCGTTAATGCAGTCAAGGGTTTTGCTATTCTGGAAAAGTCTTGGATGAACCTTCTGTAGTAACCAGCTAGTCCTAAAAACTGGCGTATGTGTTTCGGAGTTTTCGGGGTTTCCCACTTTTCAACAGTTTCTATCTTTGCCGGATCCACCTTAATACCTTCTTTGTTCACTATGTGACCGAGGAATTGAACTTCTTCCAACCAAAATGCACACTTTGAAAACTTAGCGTACAATTCTTCCTTCCTCAATACTTCTAACACCTTTCTCAAATGTTCACCGTGTTCTTGGTCATTCTTTGAGTAAATAAGTATGTCATCAATGAAAACAATGACAAACTTGTCAAGGTATGGTCCACACACTCGGTTCATAAGGTCCATGAACACAGCTGGTGCATTAGTTAAACCAAACGGCATGACCATAAACTTGTAATGACCGTAACGTGTTCTGAAAGCAGTCTTTGGAATATCATCTTCTTTCACCCGCATTTGATGATACCCGGAACGTAAGTCAATCTTTGAATAAATAGACGAGCCTTGTAGTTGATCAAATAAGTCGTCGATTCTCGGTAGTGGGTAGCGGTTCTTGATTTTAAGTTTGTTCAACTCTCGGTAGTCGATACACAACCTGAATGTACCATCTTTCTTCTTGACAAACAAAACAGGAGCTCCCCACGGTGATGTGCTTGGTCGAATGAAACCACGCTCTAAAAGTTCTTGTAATTGGCTTTGCAGTTCTTTCATCTCGCTGGGTGCGAGTCTGTAAGGAGCACGAGCTATTGGTGCAGCTCCTGGTACAAGATCTATTTGAAATTCAACGGATCGATGTGGGGGTAATCCCGGTAATTCTTTCGGAAATACATCGGGAAATTCTTTTGCAATGGGAACATCATTGATGCTCTTTTCTTCAGTTTTTACGTTCTCGACGTGTGCTAGAACAGCATAGCAACCTTTTCTTATTAGTTTTTGTGCCTTCAAATTACTAATAAGATGTAGCTTCGTGTTGCCCTTTTCTCCGTACACCATTAAGGGTTTTCCTTTTTCTCGTATAATGCGAATTGCATTTTTGTAACAAACAATCTCTGCTTTCACTTCTTTCAACCAGTCCATACCGATTATCACATCAAAACTCCCTAACTCTACTGGTATCAAATCAATCTTAAATGTTTCGCTAATCAGTTTAATTTCTCGATTCCGACATATATTATCTGCTGAAATTAATTTACCATTTGCTAATTCGAGTAAAAATTTACTATCCAAAGGCGTCAATGGACAACTTAATTTAGCACAAAAATCTCTACTCATATAGCTTCTATCCGCACCCGAATCAAATAAAACGTAAGCAGATTTATTGTCAATAAGAAATGTACCCGTAACAAGCTCCGGGTCTTCCTGTGCCTCTGCCGTATTAATATTGAAAACTCTTCCGCGGCCTTGTCCATTCGTGTTCTCCTGGTTCGGGCAATTTCTAATAATGTGGCCCTGTTTTCCACATTTATAACAAACTACATTGGCATAACTTGCTCCGACACTACTTGCTCCACCATTACTCGTTCCGACACCATTTGTTCCTTTCGTTCTATTAACCCCTGGTCCGTAGACCTCACACTTCACCGCGCTATGACCATTTCTTTTACACTTGTTGCAAAATTTGGTGCAGAACCCCGAGTGATACTTTTCACACCTTTTGCATAGCTGCTTCTGATTGTTGTTGTTGTTGCGGTTATTATTGTTGTTGGGATGATTGTTGTAGTTGCTGTTGTTGTTGTTGTTGTTGTTGGGCCATTTGTTGTAGTTGCGATTGATGTTGCGATTGTTGGGATAATTGTTGCGATTATTGTTGTAATTGCTGTTGTTGTTGTATTGGTGATTCTTATCACCGTTTTCCTCCCACTTTCTTTTGACTTGCTTCACATTGGCCTCTTCAGCAGTCTGTTCTTTAATTCTTTCTTCAATCTGGTTCACTAGTTTGTGAGCCATTCTACATGCCTGTTGTATGGAGGCGGGCTCGTGTGAACTTATATCTTCTTGGATTCTTTCCGGTAATCCTTTCACAAACGCGTCGATCTTCTCTTCCTCATCTTCAAATGCTCCCGGACACAATAGGCACAATTCTGTGAATCGTCTTTCGTACGTGGTAATATCAAATCCTTGGGTCGTAACCCTCTAAGTTCTGTCTTGAGCTTATTGACCTCAGTTCTGGGACGGTACTTCTCGTTCATCAAGTGCTTGAATGCTGACCACGGTAGTGCGTACGCATCGTCTTGTCCCACTTGCTCTAGATAGGCATTCCACCATGTTAACGCAGAACCTGTGAAGGTATGCGTAGCGTACTTCACTTTGTCCTCTTCAGTACACTTACTTATGGCAAACACCGATTCGACCTTCTCAGTCCACCGTTTCAATCCGATCGGTCCTTCGGTTCCATCAAATTCCAAAGGTTTGCAGGCAGTGAATTCTTTGTAGGTGCATCCTACACGATTTCCTGTACTGCTAGATCCAAGGTTATTGTTGGTATGTAGCGCAGCCTGTACTGCGGCTATGTTTGAAGCTAGAAAAGTACGGAATTCCTCTTCATTCATATTCACGGTGTGTCGAGTAGTCGGTGCCATTTCCTTCAAAATAGTCAAATGGAACAAGTTAATCATACAGAATATTAAGAGTAGTTAATAGTATTTCGTAGCATAATATGAACTCATTTATAAAAGCTTTTTCTTCATATTAGCGTTTTATAAGTTTAAATTCGGGTAGTACCTACCCGTTAAGTTCATACTTAGTAGCTAATATACAATTCAACTACTACAATTCTATATGAAAAACTGATTATAATAATATTTCACTTTCAAACTTTTACACAATATTTTACAAACTTACAATACCGCTTATTTTACATATAGCATGAAATATAGCACACAATAAATTTGATACAAGATGGTTGTGAAGATAATTCTAGCTAGTACACAAGTCGTTCAGCAAAGGCAATAAAGACACGTAATTCATACGTCCAGAAACAAGTCATGCATTCTGGTTTTGCTAGGATTACTTCCCATCCTTGGTCTTGTGGAACATAACCGTTATGGCCGTTGATAAGACAGCGTGTTGTAACGTCGTCAAAGGGACGAGGGTTACGTAATGTCCAACAGTCTCGTAACAATCTAAAAACCTCATTTCTTACCCCAATTACCGACTCCGTCACTTGTGGGAACGTTTTGTTTAATAGTTGTAGCCCGATGTTCTTGTTCTCACTTTGGTGAGAAGCGAACATTACTAATCCGTAAGCATAACATGCTTCTTTATGTTGCATGTTAGCCGCTTTTTCTAAATCACGAAGTCCAATATTCGAATATATTGAGTCAAAATAATTTCTTAACCCATTGCGTAAAATAGCATTTGGGTTCCCCGCAATATATGCGTCAAAGTAAACACATCGTAACTTATGAATTTCCCAATGTGATATCCCCCATCTTTCGAACGAAAGCCTTTTATAAACCAAGGCATTCTTGGAACGTTCTTCGAATGTCTTACAAACTGATCTCGCCTTAAATAGTTGTGCCGAAGAATTCTGACCGACTCTAGACAAGATTTCATCAATCATGTCTCCGGGTAGGTCTCTTAAAATATTGGGTTGTCTATCCATTTTGTGTTTTTATACTGTAAAATAGACAAGAGTTAGATTCATAAAAAAAATACTTATTAATACAAGCAATTTTTACATATATCATAAAGCATAAGCACACTATATTACATATATTACACCACACGAATACAACTATCTTATTCCGAATCGCTTGTTTCTTCTTCTTTGGTTTTGGTTCGTTTTGCCAAGTTTCTAGAGATATATGATGTTCCCCTAATACGAACCGTCGTTTTCCACATTGGTTTAGAAAAACCTGGTGGTTTAGAGGTTCCCAGGTCATTGTTACAACTTAAGGACTTAGGGGGTTGACGATACATATAAAGTTCATCGGGGTTGGAATTAGATTTCTCTATTTTTATGCCCTTTCCCTTATTATTTTCTTTTGCCTTTTTAAATTCAGTTGGGGTAATTTCTATAACATCATCGGAATTCTCGTCGGAATCCGATTCATCGGAGAATTGGTAATCCTCCCAATATTTTGCTTCCTTGGCGGAAACACCATTGACCATAATTAACCTTGGTCGGTTGGTTGAGGATTTTCTTTTACTTAACCGTTTTATTATTTCCCCCACCGGTTCTATTTCTTCATCCGGTTCCGATTCTTCTTCCGGTTCCGACTCTTCTTCCGGTTCCTCTTCGGGAACTTGTGAATCAGTCCACGAATCATTCCAATTTACATTTGACTCTTCATTATTATTAGGTGAGTCAATGGGACTTGTTCTAGAGGTAGACATCTATCACATAATATCAAACGCGTTAAGAGATTAATATATCACATAATATTCACATGTTAAAAATATATAGTTTCCAACAAAATTTGTTAAGCAATCATTTTTCAAGTAAACACGGTCGAAGTCCAGACTCACTAATGCATCCTAACAAACTCGATAAGACACACTAATGCAAAATTCTGGTTCTCTAAGACCAACGCTCGGATACCAACTGAAATGTCCCGTTCTTATTGATTAAAAACGTTCCATATTAATTGATTTCGTTGCGAGGTTTTGACCTCTATATGAGACGTTTTTCAAAGACTGCATTCATTTTAAAATAAACCATAACCTTTATTTCATCAATAAAGGTTTAAAAAGCTTTACGTAGATTATCAAATAATGATAATCTAAAATATCCTGTTTACACACGACCATTACATAATGGTTTACAATACAAATATGTTACAACAAAATAAGTTTCTTGAATGCAGTTTTTACACAATATCATACAAGCATGGACTCCAAATCTCGTCCTTATTTAAGTATGCGACAGTGGAAGCTCTTAATAATCACCTGAGAATAAACATGCTTAAAACGTCAACAAAAATGTTGGTGAGTTATAGGTTTAACCTATATATATCAAATCATAATAATAGACCACAAGATTTCATATTTCAATACACATCCCACACATAGAGATAAAAATCATTCATATGGTGAACACCTGGTAACCGACATTAACAAGATGCATATATAAGAATATCCCCATCATTCCGGGACACCCTTCGGATATGATATAAATTTCGAAGTACAAAAGCATCAGGTACTTTGGATGGGGTTTGTTAGGCCCAATAGATCTATCTTTAGGATTCGCGTCAATTAGGGTGTCTGTTCCCTAATTCTTAGATTACCAGACTTAATAAAAAGGGGCATATTCGATTTCGATAATTCAACCATAGAATGTAGTTTCACGTACTTGTGTCTATTTTGTAAATCATTTATAAAACCTGCATGTATTCTCATCCCAAAAATATTAGATTTTAAAAGTGGGACTATAACTCACTTTCACAGATTTTTACTTCGTTGGGAAGTAAGACTTGGCCACTGGTTGATTCACGAACCTATAACAATATATACATATATATCAAAGTATGTTCAAAATATATTTACAACACTTTTAATATATTTTGATGTTTTAAGTTTATTAAGTCAGCTGTCCTCGTTAGTAACCTACAACTAGTTGTTCACAGTTAGATGTACAGAAATAAATCAATAAATATTATCTTGAATCAATCCACGACCCAGTGTATACGTATCTCAGTATTGATCACAACTCAAACTATATATATTTTGGAATCAACCTCAACCCTGTATAGCTAACTCCAACATTCACATATAGAGTGTCTATGGTTGTTCCGAAATATATATAGATGTGTCGACAAGATAGGTCAAAACATTGTATACGTGTCTATGGTATCTCAAGATTACATAATATACAATACAAGTTGATTAAGTTATGGTTGGAATAGATTTGTTACCAATTTTCACGTAGCTAAAATGAGAAAAATTATCCAATCTTGTTTTACCCATAACTTCTCCATTTTAAATCCGTTTTGAGTGAATCAAATTGCTATGGTTTCATATTTAACTCTATTTTATGAATCTAAACATAAAATGTATAGGTTTATAGTCGGAAAAATAGGTTACAAGTCGTTTTTGTAAAGGTAGTCATTTCAGTCGAAAGAACGACGTCTAGATGACCATTTTAGAAAACATACTTCCACTTTGAGTTTAACCATAATTTTTGGATATAGTTTCATGTTCATAATAAAAATCATTTTCTCAGAATAACAACTTTTAAATCAAAGTTTATCATAGTTTTTAATTAACTAACCCAAAACAGCACGCGGTGTTACTACGACGGCGTAAATCCGGTTTTACGGTGTTTTTCGTGTTTCCAGGTTTTAAATCATTAAGTTAGCATATCATATAGATATAGAACATGTGTTTAGTTGATTTTAAAAGTCAAGTTAGAAGGATTAACTTTTGTTTGCGAACAAGTTTAGAATTAACTAAACTATGTTCTAGTGATTACAAGTTTAAACCTTCGAATAAGATAGCTTTATATGTATGAATCGAATGATGTTATGAACATAATTACTACCTTAAGTTCCTTGGATACACCTACTGGAAAAGAGAAAAATGGATCTAGCTTCAACGGATCCTTGGATGGCTCGAAGTTCTTGAAGCAGAATCATGACACGAAAACAAGTTCAAGTAAGATCATCACTTGAAATAAGATTGTTATAGTTATCGAAATTGAACCAAAGTTTGAATATGATTATTACCTTGTATTAGAATGATAACCTACTGTAAGAAACAAAGATTTCTTGAGGTTGGATGATCACCTTACAAGATTGGAAGTGAGCTAGCAAACTTGAAAGTATTCTTGATTTTATGTAACTAGAACTTGTAGAATATATGAAGAACACTTAGAACTTGAAGATATAACTTGAGAGAGATCAATTAGATGAATAAAATTTAAGAATGAAAGTGTTTGTAGGTGTTTTTGGTCGTTGGTATATGGATTAGATATAAAGGATATGTAATTTTGTTTTCATGTAAATAAGTCATGAATGATTACTCATATTTTTGTAATTTTATGAGATATTTCATGCTAGTTGGCAAATGATGGTTCCCACATGTGTTAGGTGACTCACATGGGCTTCTAAGAGCTGATCATTGGAGTGTATATACCAATAGTACATACATCTAAAAGTTGTGTATTGTACGAGTACGAATACGGGTGCATACGAGTAGAATTGTTGATGAAACTGAACGAGGATGTAATTGTAAGCATTTTTGTTAAGTAGAAGTATTTTGATAAGTGTATTGAAGTCTTTAAAAAGTGTATAAATACATATTAAAACACTACATGTATATACATTTTAACTGAGTCGTTAAGTCATCGTTAGTCGTTACATGTAAGTGTTGTTTTGAAACCTTTAGGTTAACGATCTTGTTAAATGTTGTTAACCCAATGTTTATAATATCAAATGAGATTTTAAATTATTATATTATCATGATATTATCATGTATGAATATCTCTTAATATGATATATATACATTAAATGTCTTTACAACGATAATCGTTACATATATGTCTCGTTTAAAAAATCATTAAGTTAGTAGTCTTGTTTTTACATATGTAGTTCATTGTTAATATACTTAATGATATGTTTACTTATCATAGTATCATGTTAACTATATATATATCCATATATATGTCATCATATAGTTTTTACAAGTTTTAACGTTCGTGAATCACCGGTCAACTTGGGTGGTCAATTGTCTATATGAAACATATTTCAATTAATCAAGTCTTAACAAGTTTGATTGCTTAACATGTTGGAAACATTTAATCATGTAAATATCAATCTCAATTAATATATATAAACATTGAAAAGTTCGGGTCACTACATATATCTCTCGATATCTCTCTCTATGTATATATTTATATTATTATTATTATTATTATTATTATTATTATTATTATTATTATTATTATTATTATTATTATTATTATTATTATTATTAAGATTAATATTATTATTAATCTTATCATTATTTGTAGTATTAGTATTATTATTATTTATACATAAAATACTACGACGAGGTCATGAGCGTGTCACTTTCAAAACTGGTTTTCTAACGGGATAGAGCTAAGGAAACTATGGGTTATAGCTATGGAGATTAATGGTAATATTCATGTGTACTGTTCGCAAGTCAAACCTAGTGTTTATCATCTCTGTTGCGTCTACGTACTTTCCTGCAATATTGAATCACAATATTGATACGTGAGCATTCATATCTTATCTTTTATATATTAATAGTGCATCCCTGACTAGTGCTCGAGTATATATGTTTATGCATGCTTGTATGCTAAATTTCGTCGTTAAACAGTTTATGATGAATTGCGAATTAAATATATATATATATACTGATAAAAGGTATATGATATGCATGTTTTTGGAAAGCTGGCGAAAAATCAATAACTTTTCATTTAGAAATCGCGTAATTTCGATGAACGAATCAAAAGATATGGTCAACTGAATTATGATTGACGTTAATTGGAATTGCTTTTGAATCTGCAATTAATATTTAAATAACTTGTTTGTAAGATTGATAAATTGGATTTTTGAATATTACCAACCGAGTAAATGAATCCTTATATAAGGTACGTCTCGTTTTGTTGAACTATTGTCAAAATTGACCTTTTGAAATGACTGTTGATAACTTTTGTATGTCGATCTCAAGCATTAGGATTGTGATACACTATGACCTGACCTAGTTTGATAGACATTTATTGACCAACATATGTTCTCTAGGTTGAGATCTACGGTTATTTGGTATTCCAAGTTTCGGTCACATTTCGGTGAACGACTTTATGTGCTGCTAAGGCGAGTTTCATTTGCTCCATTTTTAATTGCTTTTGCAATCTATATTTTTGGGCTGAGAATACATGCACTTTATTTTAAACACAATGGATACAAGTACATACTAAATTCTACACCGAGTTTGAACCGAAAATCCCTTAGCTTTGGTAACTAGTAACTGCCGGTTATAAGAACTGGTGGGCGCGAGTAGTTGTATATGGATCTATAGGGCTTGACATCCCCGTCTGTTCCAGGTATAGAAACCCTAGCCTAAACTATAAAATAGACGTATGCTATTTGAGTTTAGTACACGTTGGTTTGCGTGTATTGTACATGTTGGTTGCATGTATGTTAAAACATGGGTACTTATTATATATACGTTAAAGTTTAGTTACCAGGGTGCTCAATCTTGTAGAATATTTTGATAAACGTTTCTGGATGAAACAACTGAAATCTTGTGATCCACCTTTATGTACAGATTATGCAAAACATTAAAACTATGAACTCACCAACCTTTGTGTTGACACTTGTTAGCATGTTTATTCTCAGGTTCCCTAGAAGTCTTCCGCTGTTTGCTTATATGTTAGACAAGCTATGTGCATGGAGTCTTACATGGCATATTTTACAAAGAAACGTTGCATTCACCAAATCATCACCATGTATCTTATTTTGACTACATTGTCAATGAAAGTACTATTGTAAACTATTATTTACGGTGATTGTCTATATGTAGAAATCATCAGATGTCGGAAACCTTTGATTTAAATATTCATTTATGGTGTGTCTTTTCAAAAGAATGCAATGTTTACAAAACGTATCATATAGAGGTCAAATACCTCGCAATGAAATCGATGAATGACGTGTTCGTCCATATGAATTTGGAGCGATCGTCACAGTTGGTATCAGAGCGTTGGTCCTAGTGAACCAGGTCTTGCATGAGTGTGTCTAACTGATAGTTGTTAAGATGCATTAGTAAGTCTGGACTTCGACCGTGTCTGCATGTTAAAAGTTTTGCTTATCATTTCTTGTCGGAAATTACATGCTTATCATTCTTAAGTCTAGACACGTTTTCCTGCATTTATTGCATAAATAGTGTATAGACAAAAATTCATATCTTAGCGTATCTGTTACTGTAAACTTTTCCTGACATCTTCCGAAAATTTCTCCGTGATTTATGGAATTTGGTATTATATATACATATGTAAATTATGTATTGAAGAATACCAAACTAAATTCTATAATCTAATTCATATCAAAAATCATCTCCCTAATTATACAAGATGGATCCCGTATCTAGTTCAAATTCCTTAAACTCCGACAGCTATTCCGATATGGATATTCACCTGAATTCAGAAGACAGTGTAACCGAAATGGATCAACCAATCAGCCATCACCTATTCTGGATGAATTGGGGATGGGTTCGTAGCCTGCTTAGTCATTGGAGACAAGAGATCCCTTCCATCCACCACATTGCCCTCTTGGCGAAGAACCTGAAGCACTTACCGGCGAACCTGTTCGAGGCACCATTTTCTCTCTCATTTCAAGAGTATCTCGTCACGATAATATACTATCTCAAATTCTGAATCTCATTCACCCGCTCGTCCCAACCGAAAATCATCGCGGTGTAATAGAAGAAGTCAACGAGCTTCGCGCTCGGGTAGTGGCTTTGGAGAACATGGTACAAAGGTTACAAGCACCAGCAGCAGCACCGACAGCAATAGTACCACCATCAGCAACACTAACAGTACCATCACCACCACCAACAACAACATCCACATTCCACACCTCAACATCACAATCTGTACCTCGAACATCAACGTCATACGCCCCATAGATACCAAGGAATACCAACAACAACAAACGATGAAGTATTGATTCATAACTTCATCGAAGAAATATTTTGCAGAGAATATGTAGTTTCTAAAAGTTTTAGAGATTATATATTCTAGTCCTAGTCAAAAACCAGATGAGATTAATATTATGTTAACTCATTAAATCCATGATTACATCTAACGAAAATATATATGTAGGTATATTTTCATAAAGATTGTAATTAAGAAAAATCCTTTTGTACAAACTATTAATGGTGAGAATATTTTAACGGGGAGGTAATACCCGAGAGATATATAAATTCACAATTAATATGTTACATTCTTCGATTCTAATTTAACAAATCATCAACTATACTCACTACTTTCATAACGATATACATTCTTTCCTATAAATCAAAACACCTATTCGCATTCAAATTTGATTACATATTCTAATTTTGAAAAATCAGAATCCAAGCCAAGATTTAACAGAAAACATCATTCTTAGATCTCTACATCTTTCAAAGCTATACTTTGACTTCAAAACTGTGCAAGATCCTTTAGCATTGTAATTACCGAAAATAATCTTGCAAATCCCTTTTCAAAGTATTCAGTTTTATCACACTTCCAACCAGTCAACTTAGATTTTTCAGATTAGCCTTATTACCTTGACATATACGTTCTTATTACCGGGGAACCTTTTATGTTCCACCACATTAGCAGTAAATTTACCAACAACTTCATTGATCCTTGACCTTCCGAAAAATCATTATACTCATTAAAACCCTATCATATACTCATCCACATCTTGTAACAATAATTACCATACCAACTACCGGGAATTAGCAATCAGTATTTTGAATTTCGCAGCAATTCTACACCAACAGTTATATATATACATATAATGTCTACCTCCTAGACTTACTTACTTTGAATGTGAAGTTTCTGGAAGAAAAAAAACACCTCAAACTGCGAAACTAGTTCTCCGAATTTTGGAAAAATGCTGACGAAGCCGCAAAAACTGTAAACGACTTTAACAGTCGAAAGTTTGATGATAAAGAGTAGTGTGTTGGAAAAGCACAGAAAAAGAGAAAGTTTGGTACTAAAAAACGGATTGAGCAAATTATGAAGGAGGTTGTGGAAAAATCACAAAGACTAAACCTGCCATCAAAGAATCCAAATAATTCAGTATCTGCTGAAGTCATTACCGAATACCTTGCTCCTGACTCTAAACTATTACGAACAAATCTTCTTCATCATCCTTCGATATTAGAAATTCTAAGATATCATCATATATTTCATTATAAATATCCTCGATATTTCTGAAGATATTTTCGTAACTATTATTATCTAAAATTATTCATTTCTTCACGCTATCAGTGTTATATCATAAAAGAAACTGTTTCAGTTTCTAAATTCTGAAAATTTCGAAAAATGGATTTTTTGAAGTAGTGTTGGGAACTGAAGCATGAGTTAGTATAATATAATGACACTTGATCAACGTGATTATATTACAGTAAGTCATGCTGAGTTTCTAATGGAACGTGATAAAGGTTCACAGATCATACCCTCATCATGAACCATGTTACATAACTCTTTCATTCTATTTAACCTTTAAACTATCAAGAAAATATTTTTTTGATGATTCGGTCTTTTCCGGATATTCTGGTAATTTGACAAATCAAATCGTGCTATTACCTTTCCTTTCTGCTTTGTATATTATGATCATTCAAAACTTCATACCTATGAATTCTGGACCATTATTCGCTTGACTTGAAGTCGGGAAGGAAAAACGAAAGCATGGAGCTCCTAAATATAAGAAAAAATATAAAGCCTGACAACAACACATATATTACAAACCATGTATATCAATGCGTATAGCAATATAAATACACGGGAGAATGAAAAATACTATAACCCCAAGGTAGTGGTAGAAGAAAATAACTTCCTCTGGTGGTAGATGAAAAAGAAGAATGACAGATATGAAAGTTAGGAGTATATCAAGAATCAGAACTGGATGAAGCATTTCACAATCTTTTGGAAGAATGAAATGAGGAAGAAGATATAGGAGTAGTGAAAATAATGAAATGGAAGTGATTAATTTATAGCGAAATAACAGACAGAGCAATTGAGGCAGATGACCGCATTTAATTAAAGAAGATCTTAATCTCCTTAATTCCCGAAGAATCAAATCTTATTTAGATTATGAAGATTTTCTATTCCTTAAATTCCAGAAAATCAATCGTTACTACGTCAAAAGATAAGACGAATCCCTAGTTTCTCATTTAAATCTTTTACGATAACTTCCCTCATACGCTTCGAATAATTGGATTGTTTTATCCATATTATTCAACGGTGATAAAACTCTAATTATCAACTCATATTTGTCATGAAAATATTTTTATTGTTAGCCATGACGACCTCACTCAAATTTCGGGACGAAATTTCTTTAACGGGTAGGTACTGTGACGACCCGGAAATTTCTAACCAAATTTAAACTTTATCTTTAAATGATTTAATGTTTTCGACATGATAAGCAAAGTCTGTAATGTTGAGTCTCAAAGTTTTGGAACTATATTCATGTAATCAATTATTCTTTGACTATTCTCGAAGATTCACGAACAGTATATATATATATATATATATATAACTTAATGTGCATATATATATATATATATATATATATATATATATATATATATATATATATATATATATATATATATATATATATATATTTCAAGTTATTTAGTAAACGATAGTAACATTCGATTATTGATTCGATTGATATTTAGATAAGTTAACTAAAACGTTTAAGATGAACCAGTAAAACACTAATTTGCTACAGTATTTTCGAATTGCTACAGTACCCGAAAAGCTACAGTGTTTTCGAAAATCACTATTTGCTACAGTAACTTTGCTACAGTAAAACACTATTTCAAAATGAAAATGTGTATATGTATATGTATATACTACGAGACGATGATTTATAGAAGTAAATGACCAAAACACTCGAAAGTTTAAGATATACTTTGAGTGGTATAGTTTAGGGATAATTTAAGGCTATATTTTGACAAAGGTACGTGACACAAAACGTAAAATGCAAGTTTTCTAAGTGTACGAAAGGACATTCGAAAAACCGGAACCGGGACATAAGTCGAGTGACGACGTACGACTTATCGGAACAAAAATTTCAAGTCAACTATGCATGTGAATTTAATATAATATATAACTAATTATATAAATTAAATATATTATATTTATAATTAAATAATATGTCGACAAACTAGAAGTTAAACGTTCCTGAGCTGGATTAATAGGCCATGCGATCGCATGGCCAATGCTCATCAAACCCATGCGATCGCATGGGGGAGCTGGTGACAAAATGTACTATAAAAGCACTCGATCTGGTTCCAGTTTTATCAATCTATATCTCTCGATATCTCTCTCTATGTATATTATTATTATTATTATTATTATTATTATTATTATTATTATTATTATTATTATTATTATTATTATTATTATTAAGATTAATATTATTATTAATCTTATCAATATTAGTAGTATTAGTGTTATTATTATTTATACATAAAATACTACGACGAGGTCATGAGCGTGTCACTTTCAAAACTGGTTTTCAAACGGGATAGAGCTAAGGAAACTATGGGTTATAGCTATGGAGATTATGGGTAATATTCATGGGTACTGTTCGTAAGTCAAACCTAGTGTTTATCATCTCTGTTGCGTCTACGTACTTTCCTGCAATATTGAATCACAATATTGATACGTGAGCATTCATATCTTATCTTTTATATATTAATAGTGCATCCCTGACTAGTGCTCGAGTATATATGTTTATGCATGCTTGTATGCTAAATTTCGTCGTTAAATAGTTTATGATGAATCACGAATTAAATACATATATACTGATAAAAGGTATATGATATGCATGTTTTTGGAAAGCTGGCGAAAAATCAATAACTTTTCATTTAGAAATCGCGTAATTTCGATGAACGAATCAAAAGATATGGTCAACTGAATTATGATTGACGTTAATTGGAATTGCTTTTGAATCTGCAATTAATATTTAAACAACTTGTTTGTAAGATTGATAAATTGAATTTTTGAATATTACCAACCGAGTAAATGAATCCTTATATAAGGTACGTCTCGTTTTGTTGAACTATTGTCAAAATTGACCTTTTGAAATGACTGTTGATAACTTTTGTATGTCGATCTAGAGCATTAGGATTGTGATACACTATGACCTGACCTAGCTTGATAGACATTTATTGACCAACATATGTTCTCTAGGTTGAGATCTACGGTTATTTGGTATTCCAAGTTTCGGTCACATTTCGGTGAACGACTTTATGTGCTGCTAAGGTGAGTTTCATTTGCTCCCTTTTTAATTGCTTTTGCAATCTATATTTTTAGGCTGGGAATACATGCACTTTATTTTAAACACAATGGATACAAGTACATACTAAATTCTACACCGAGTTTGAACCGAAAATTCCTTAGCTTTGGTAACTAGTAACTGCCGGTTATAAGAACTGGTGGGCGCGAGTAGTTGTATATGGATCCATAGGGCTTGACATCCCCGTCTGTTCCAGGTATAGAAACCCTAGCCTAAACTATAAAACAGACGTATGCTATTTGAGTTTAGTACACGTTGGTTTGCGTGTATTGTACATGTTGGTTGCATGTGTGTTAAAACATGGGTACTTATTATATATACGTTAAAGTTTAGTTACCAGGGTGCTCAATATTGTAGAATATTTTGATAAACGTTTCTGGATGAAACAACTGAAATCTTGTGATCCACCTTTATGTACAGATTATGCAAAAAATTAAAACTATGAACTCACCAACCTTTGTGTTGACACTTGTTAGCATGTTTATTCTCAGGTTCCCTAGAAGTCTTCCGCTGTTTGCTTATATGTTAGACAAGCTTTGTGCATGGAGTCTTACATGGCATATTTTACAAAGAAACGTTGCATTCACCAAATCATCACCATGTATCTTATTTTGACTGCATTGTCAACGGAAGTACTATTGTAAACTATTATTTACGGTGATTGTCTATATGTAGAAATCATCAGATGTCGGAAACCTTTGATTTAAATATTCATTTATGGTGTGCCTTTTCAAAAGAATGCAATATTTACAAAACGTATCATATAGAGGTCAAATACCTCACAATGAAATCGATGAATGACGTGTTCGTCCATATGGATTTGGAGCGATCGTCACAGATTCCGACTAAGAAACTTCTCTTTGTTATAAAAGCCTACATAGTTGCTTTTATTGAGACGTATATATTTCGCATACATATATAACGTAATTAATCTCATTAAAATACTCATATTTGAATTTGAATAATAATATAATAATAATTAATAATTAATGAGAGTGGATTTTTTCTCCAAAAACATGAAATAAATAAATAAGTATATTTAATTTAATTAGTCATTAATTAGATTAACATCACCTTAAGAGTTTAGATTTTTTTCTTTTTCTTTTTAATTTTTTCTTAACAAAGAAATTAGCCTAATAATGACATTATCATTGTAGGATTTTAATTTTTAATAGAAACTATAGATATATAATGTAATATTCTATCATGTATAGTACGATAAAAATTAAAAATGTTGGGTTAGACTATACTCAGTCTTGTAAATCTCCTTATTTTTTCCCGAGATCTCTCCGAGATCTCGTTTTTGGAAAGCCGCCGAGACGAGATGTCCATCTCCCGAGATTTCTCGGTCAACGGGGTTAAAGTTGGTCAAAGCCACGATTTCTCAAAATTTCTCGCTCATTTCTCGAATTTTCTCATAAAATCTCGTAATATTTCGGATTTTCTCGCTCATTTCTTGGATTTTCTTGTAAAATCTTATAAAAATGTATATAAATATACATATATTGATTTATTTGTATATATTTATATTATAAAAATTAAAAAGTTAATGTAAGTCAATGTTCGAGATCTCCCCGAAATTTTTCCGAGATGCCGAGATCTCCCAAAAAATGTCGAAATAGATCTCCTCGAGATCCGAGATCTCCAACCTTGACTATACTTGTCTTGGTCTGTTACGATTTGTTGATTTATAATGAGTCAGTAGGGCATTAACTTAATTCATTTGTACCGTTGCAAATTAAGGCAAACAAAGAACCTTTAAAAGAACTATCTGTTTCTCAATTCTCATGAGACAATTTTCACATAATCTGTTATACCCTTCTTCATATTTTTGTTCTCTTCAATTTTAATCCGTGCGATCAGGTTTTATCTTTGCATAATTCTAATTTTTTTAATATATTTTTTTAACCTAATTTCTATTGTGTCACCTCGTTGACAACCATGAGGTGCCCATCTGTGACGACCTGGAAAATTTTGAATAATTTTTAAATCAAACTCTCGATACGATTTAATATTTTTGACACGATAAGAAAAGTCTGTTAGGTCGAGTCTCAAAATTTTTGAACTGTTTCATATATTCAATTAATCTTCGACCATTCCCGACGATTCACGAACTTGTACTTGTAAATAATACGTATATGTGTGTGTGTGTGTGTGTGTGTGTGTGTGTGTGTGTGAGATATATATTAAATGTATAAGTATCAAATATACGAATAATGTTATCATATAATGAATGATATAATTACATAATTAATAAATTGTAATATTAATATATTAAATGTAGTTACAAGTTAAAATATAATTGTTACACTAATATTACTAGTTTATAACCCGTGACTTCGCGGGTTTTTTAAAATAAGAATATGAAACCTCTTTTGAGAGGTGTCAGAAATGTTTTAAATAAAATGCATAATTGGAAAAACAATAAAAAGATAAATATGATTGAATATACCTCATAACATTAATTTTATAGCAAGTAAAAATCCAATGAACAGTAGACAAACAAAAATGGACATTTCATTTTTGAGTACGCGATTGCGGAGCAGAGTTTAGTGATCCTAATTGACAATAAAGATTATGCAAATCGCGCCCAGGCAACTTTCGTTCAACATAGATATAGTAGTAGAGATCTTCGTTTCTTGAACATTTGTTGAAGATTGAAGTTCGTTAATCTCCATACTTTGCGATTCAATGAGGTACAGATATGTCGTTATAAGCTATAAGCTGTAATATATGTTAGTGCAATATTTATAGAAATTACAAAAAATTGAACATATATTAATAAATTGATTATTGCGTAATAAAAAGATAATTGTATTGTATAAAAATAGATAAGTATTGTAATCAGCAACCATTATATCCGAAGTTAAAATGTTACTTGATATACAACACACATTTAAAAAACCAACATTAAACAAATCTGGAAAACATTAAGCCAAAAAATGTCACTCCACATAACTAAAACAACAGCTGAATAATACCAGTAGTAACAGCTGCGGTATCATCCATCGATCGTTCACCAATTGAGGCTCCACATATACGCTGACCGAGAAAAGGAGAATCCACTACATGAACGCTTTTAGGTACAACCTATGTAGCCACAACGGAAGCAGAAGCATGGCACACTAAATTCACACATAGACGAACTACCTAGTTTATTATTCCACTGTAACAAATGCCTACTGATGAACTGCATAAAGTATCAAGAGAGGAACCAACCAAATCTAAACTGAAAGATGCAAATATAGCCACAATTTGATGTTATATATCCCAAACAGAAATTGTAATTAATGCTACCGAAATCTAGCTAAAGGGCATAAACATACCACTTGTTCAACGCTGATTATAAATGGACGGAAATCATCAGATTTAGCAGAAGTTGGAGAAAGCTCGGACACAATTAGTCTCACAATTTGTATATAATTTATCCAGCAATCATCTTTGAGATGAAACTCCACTACTCAATTCCACTGAACATGCTTAGTAATGTACATTGATCACACAAACTCATAGAACTATCAGTGATAAAATATTAATGTAACCCGACACGCTTAGAGTAGATATATTGATCCGAAAGTCCTCAAATTCATAACCTTTTTCACATTCATCTACCAAAACCACAAAAAGAAAAAACATTAATTTTCATAATTAATAAAAGCATTGGGTGAAATTATACAATATCAAATAATATATTTATTGTTCTTGGCAAGATGATACATTTATTTGATACAGAAAAATTAAAAACTTCAAACAAACCTTTTTCGAGTACAGATCTTGAACAACCCTTAATCGACGCAGTCGTTGATTTCCTTATTTTGGCATATAGATCTCTAACATCTCTGGATCCTGCAAGTATGGTAGCATCTCCATTTTCTCTTCTTGCAAGTACGGTTTATATATTCGCCTACCAACCTTGTCGCCAGAAATTTCAATGATGCATGCGACTTCTCTTGCCAACACAAACAAACACATAGACATGAACAACGAAAACGAAAAAGAACGTTAGCCAAACAACTATATTCACAATAAGGGTTCCATGTGAGAATTCAGATTGCCCATACAGAAGGTTGCCCATATAAAGTTTAGAGAATATAAAAAAGACTAAAGCGCTACAAAATCAAACATTAAACAAACGACTATTATTCTCAATAACACATCTAGATGTGGTTCATTTGGGTGGGTTTTCATCACTACAAAAAGTTGAGAGAAAAAATCATCATTCAGTCATCAAAGTCATTAATCTTAAGACAGAAGATCAAAGGATGACTGAAAACGACTATATTTCAATTTGCAATTAAACCATATTATCATTCACTGAAATGACCGAAGACATAGGCATACCAAATTGAAGAGTAACCATTTCTCTGTGATCTTTATGCTTTTATTAACGAAAGCAGTTTAAAAGCTTCTAGCCCAACACAGCTATGTCCCTCTTGATCATTAAATTCATTCTTTTCTCTGTGCACTAAGGATCTTTCCTATGAAGGGGGATAAAAATAATAATAAAAGCTTAAAAAGAGTTGAGTTTACAGATATTTATTCATTCAGATATTCATATATTCTCTTCATTAAATGATATGCAAAATACAAATATCATAAGTTTATGAAGAGAAATAATGAAGAGTACCAGTTTACAGATTTTTTTCATGGGGTGTAGTCTAAAACAGATGCTTCACAACTAAACTTCGGTAATTTGTGTGGTCGACCTATACATAATAACCAAAGAAACACAATTAATAATCAATAATATGTATAAATATTATTATAGCTTATAACATTAAAAAGATCAAAGAGTAGTATTAGGGTTTTAAAAAAATAAACCTGTACTTTTCCAGCAATTAGACAAAGATCTGGCGAATCTTGAGTATTCAAATTGATTGAACCATAAGAACCCTAATTTGATTATTAAACGGGAATGAGCGCTTTTGATTATCTGATTATCGATTGCAATCTAAGAACCCATATTTTTCTGATTCCTAATTGAATAAATTAGCCCAAATTGCATCGTCAATTATCTGCTTTTGAGTTACCGATTCATAAGGATATCAACAAATCGATTCAACATGTGCTAATCCTAATGCTTCGTTAACCCTAGATTTGGATTCCTAATTGAATAGCTCAAATTGCAATTTTGTGATTTGAAGATTGAAGACCAATATTTGTTTGAAGATACTTGTAGCGTACTAAGTTTCCAGAGTCAGAGAAGAGAGAAGTGTGTGTGTGATGAAGGTGAGACTACGATTTTCCGGTACGTTAGTTTGGAAGGGTGATTTTGTCAGGTAACAATTGAAAATGAGGAGAGAGAGAGAGAAATGTTAAGTGATCAATGTAATTAAAGGTTGTTGAAAGTTGAGAGTTTGGGCATGTTTGGCACAAAGCTTTTTGAAGCTTTTAGCTTTTAATTTTTATGAAAAAGCTTCTAATTAATAAAAAGCTCCGTTTGGTCAAAGAGCTTTTAGCTTTGAGAGATGTTAAAAATCTCATATTTTTAAACGCTAGCTTCTCAAGCGTTTCAATTTTGAGAAGAGCTTTTTGTTTGTTAATTACACAAATACCCTTTCCAATACTTTAGCATACTCCCACTGTTAATAATCCTCCACGGTTAGGATTTGCCTCATATAAATGTAACTCACTTCTAGTGGGTCTCCTAGTGTATATCTTTAATGCTTCTTCCCCATTTTAATAAACATTTTGCTCTTCAAGAAAAGAAAAAAAGTAACGGAATAACTCTAAGATTACATCTAATGTTTACTGAGTACAAATTAAAAGAGAACATGAGATGAGTTTAATGATGTTAATAATCATGACACACGCACCGAAGGACTATTTTAAGGAAGAAGGAATGAGATGAAACATGTTCGTAACAATATTGCTACTTCAATATGGAATGATCGTCTTTAATAATTTAGTAGTATTATATATGTTTTCGGTTATTAGTAGTATTATATACGTTTTCGGTTATTTGGTAATGACTGTTGTATTAAACTAAAATAATGATATTTAAGTATTTTTTCTAGTGTCCATTTTTGTCATTTTACTTATTTTATAACAGCTCCAGCTTCTTTGACAAACAATTAAATACATTTAAAAAGCTTCAGCTAAACGCTTGCTGCTAAACGCTTGCAGCTAAACGCCTGCAGCTAAACGCCTGCAGCTTCCAGCTAGTTTTGCCAAACATACCCTTTATCTAATGGTCCTTCTTCCTTCATTTAAATTTTTTAAACGTTGATTAGGTGAAACCAACTTTGTTATTATATAGAATATAGAATAGAATATAGAATATAAATATAGATATATATTATTATACTTTCATTATTAATATAAAAATTAGTATTAGTTATTTTATTATTTTTAATATATAATATATGAAAGTTAACACATGTAATTTGTTATATCATTATTATTACTAAAAATTATCATTTTTATTCCAAAATTATTATTATCATTATTTCTATTACTTTTAATCATTATTCTTATTATTATTAGTATTATTATCTGGATATTATTAATATTATTATTATTAATATTCCTAATTGTTTGTTAATACAAATTATATATAGTAATGAAATATAAAAACAGATATATATATATATATATATATATATATATACAGATACATTATATGAATCAGTATTATTGTATTTAATAACACAATTAACACATAATCAAAATCAATTTCCTATCAATATCTGAACTGTGTAATTTGTCTGCTAAATATCTGTAAATGGTACGAATCAATTTGCTATCACTCTCAGCTTTATATTTTTTTTTCTGACTTCTTCTACTAGAATATCATGTCGAGATCTTCTTCAATCTAAAACAATCCTTCACTATCTGCTACAATTCAATCGAAAGGAATCAAACAGACAGATTACAAATTCAGTTAGGAGTCTAGATCACTTGTTAATTTTTTTTTTTCCTTTTTCTTCTGTCTTCTACTCCTGCTCGAATATAATTGTCGACCACAATCTTTACTACAGACAACAATTCGCAAGATTAGAAGTAAAGTTAAAAACTCTGTATCCATGAAAACAATAATTTGCTATATGAAAAAGATATATATTAATGTACCCGATTGATTCTTCTATCGACTCAATCAAAGCTACGAAACAAACTGTAATCGAATCTTGTGTTGTATATATCGTACGAATCTGTTACACTTTATTTTCTACTTTATATATTTTTGTTTGTTTCTTCTTGGGCTTGATTCTTCATATCGATAACACGAGCATATTATATAATACCACGATCAATACCCAAACTGTCACCACCTTAACACTCATCGAAACATCACCTAAACGTCTTCGATCATCTTTTATTGTTACTAATTCGTTGTTACTAATGGCACTATAAACAATCACCAAACAAACACCATTTAATCACCATGTTCACCACCCTAAAATCGTGAAACCATTTTCTTTTCTTGTTTCATACGTGAACCACATCCTCCCTTACTACCATCAACAACCATCTTCAATCAAAACCACTTATATTTCTAGCCGACTACTACTATTTTCTGTTCTATAAATTAAACCCAAACAACACCCACTTAAACCTGTCAATACTACTCTAACCTGCTATTGATAGACCAAAACAGACTGTTGTTCGCAACTGTAAATCAAATCAAAAATCACCTACGATCACCCATTGATCACCTTCAAAGGACACCACCACGAACCACCTTAACAAATATGTTGTTGCAGTACCGCCACCTTCAAACTGTCTTTTTCTTCTCTCTCTCTCTCTCTCCTAGTCTCCATTACCGCTACCATGATTTCTGTGTCCTGACCTATTCCATCGAACACCAACACATCTATCATCTAAAACTACTACTACTACACTCTTCTTGATACACGAACAAGACCCCAAACCCATTTAACCGTCACCTTTCATCACCTTGAAGCTAATCACGATCACCACCTCCATCCCAACCCAACACCACCGTGAGCTCACACCACAAACCACTCACCATCAATCCATCACATAAAATCAAAATTGATTACAACTATCATGATTGTCGTTTCTTATTCGAACAATACCATCAAATAAACCAACAACAATTACTGCTATATCACTATTGTTGCTGCTAAATGTTTCTGTTGTCTGTATTTGAAACTAACCAAGAAAGAGATAGGAGAGGAAGAGAATACGGTAAGATGATAGACAATTATGAAATTAAGTTATGATAAATATAACGACCTGATCTATAAAGAAAATAGCACTTACAAATTATTTACACAAAGTATTGCTTTTCTAGAAACGGTGTGCTATGATTAGGTTCATGGAAAGAGACGTAGGGATAAGGATAGCAGCATAATGATATATGATATCACGATTATACAGTGGTAGGGTTACTATATCGACATCCAAGAACCCCACCTGCTTTTAGTTTAAAACGTGTACAAGGATTATTGGTTGGGTCGACAATTGATAAACCATATGGACCCAAGTCTTATTTAAAAATCGTAAGACTTTAATGACTGCTATATTTTTTTTTTCATCGAAACAAGGCCATGAAACAAGGGATACCGTAAACCCTTTTGATGTTAATTGGGCCAGATGAAGATTGTGCAGGTGGGCTGATCTTGGGCCTTTCAATCATTGGGCTACCATATTAGTTTGGGCCGAATTAATACAAATCTGTTACAGCAGCAAACTGTCTCTCATAATTTTTTTTCGAGTAATGATGATGATAGAAGTTGAGTCATAATGAAGGATAATTATAATTATGATTATGATTATGATAATGATCGTGATATGATTATGATGATGATATCACGAGTTAAAGGTGGTGAGTGAAAACGATGATGCTTATGATTTTAAGATCACGATTTTTATGTTAGGATATAATAATGAAGATGATAACACAGATTGATACATGATAAGTAAATAAATAGGCGAGTTATTACAAGGAAACAATAACGGTTCATTGGTTTAGAAGGGTGTTTATGGAGTGAGAGATCTCGAGTTCGATACCTGGCTGTGACATTCTTTTTAGAAAAAGAAGGAGAGGAAATAGGGAAAAACAGAATATTATGGGTTAAATAAAATTAAGTATGATTATACAACAGAAAAACAAAAATGGAGGAATGGTTAAGGATGTTATCGGGTTAGCGAGAGGTCGTGGGTTCAAACTCGGACTTGGGCATTTTTCTTTTAAGGGCTACTTCTTTGAGGTAGTTTACTTATTACTTATTATTATTATTATTATTATTATTATTATTATTATTATTATTATTATTATTATTATTATTATTATTATTATTAAGGTTACTAAAATCATTATTTTCAATATTAACATATAACTATTATTATTATTATTATTAAATGATAGTATTAGTATTATTATTAAAATTATTATCATTATAATTAGTATTATTATTATTATTATTATTATTATTATTATTATTATTATTATTATTATTATTATTATTATTACTAGGATCATTATTATTATTACATTCTATATTTTTATATAAAATAATATTATTGATAATATTAACTAAGTTACATATATAATAGAAATATATTTTAATATATTATAGATAATACTATAAACACATATATAAATATAAATATTAATTTTAATACATTATATATAGATAACATTAAAGTTATGATTTAATATAACTAAACTATTATAATAAAAGATATATATGAGACATATGATTTATAACATTAATAATTATATATAAATTTGTTCGATTAAAATTATATGTGTTAATATATATAATTGATATAGGTTTTGAATCCGAGGCCAACCCTGCATTGTTCAGTTCCGTCGTATGCATATTTTTACTACAAAATATCGTATCGTGAGTTCATTTGATTCCCTTTTACTTTTATATTTTTGGGACTGAGAATACATGCGCAGTTTTTACAACTGTTTTATTAAATGCCTTTGAAATCTATATTTTTGGGACTGAGAATACATGAAATACTTTTATAAATGTTTGACGAGATAGACACAAGCAAAACATTCCTCGAATGAATTATTATACAGACGGAAGTTCTGATGATTATTATTGAATTAGTTGGACGTTATAATTGCCACTAATTGATGTGAATATTTCCCCTTGATTGTTATAGCTTGGTAACCTAAGAATTAGGAAACGGGTATGGCCCCTAATTCACGCGAATCCTAAAGGTAGCTACCGGGTTTAACACCCCCACCCAGAATGTTCACTCGACGGAAGAGCTAGTGGGCGTGGTGTTTAGTACTTCGAGGTTTATATATTTATTACAGACTGAAAGTTCTGTTTATTTTGGGGATATTATTGATGCGCATTATATGTTAAGGTCGGTTACCAAGCCTAGCAAAGAAAGAAAAGTGAATGTTATATATCGAGAGAATGATTTTATACACAGGTTATGTGTATGTTATTTTGTACACGAGATATGTGTACGGTTACTAAGATTTATGAAAAATGGTTTCGTACACGAGAAAGGTGTACTGTATTTAAAAGATATCGCATGTACATTACAGGTGGGTATAGGATTCGGGCCCATTTGTACCATGCACATTTAAATCTTGTGGTCTATCAAAATTATGAATTCTATTGTTTATGATAAACCTATGAACTCACCAACCTTTTGGTTGACACTTTTAAAACATGTTTATTCTCAGGTTTGAAAGGAATCTTTCGCTGTGCATTTGCTCATTTAAAGATATTACATGAAGTCGTTCATGGCATATAGAGGTCAGAACCTCGCAATGGGTGATAATGCTAAAAACGAACATATATTTCATAGCATTATTCCTCAAGAAAGACAAGCTTTTAGTTGCAATTGTTCTATTTACAAGTGATATTCGTTTAAATAATAAAAGGTGAAGACAAAAGACAGATTCGACGATTTGAAGACGCAAACGACCAAAAAGCTCAAAAGTACAAAAGACAATCAAAAAGGTTCCAATTATTGATAAGAAACGTCTTGAAATTACAAAAGTACAAGATTCAAAACACAAAGTACAAGATATTAAATTGTACGCGAGGACGTTCGAAAATCCGGAACCGGGACCAGAGTCAACTCTTAACGCTCGACGCAACGGACTAAAAATTACAAGTTAACTATGTATATAAATATAATATAATATATAATTAATTATATTAATTATATATATATTATATATATATATTAAAAACCGTCGGCAGCAAGAAACTCCAAGGGTGTGAGCTGTAAATACATCTCCGCGACTCGCGGAGTTTTAAGGGCATTTTGCCGCGAGTCGCGGAGCCCCAATTTTCAACTCTGGCTATAAAGCCAACCGAATTCTGATCAAATTTCATATCTTATTTCATCTCTCTCAATATATACGTAATATATATATATATATATATATATTTATATTTTAATTTTAATTTTAATTATAATTCTAATAATAAGGGTATGTTAGCGAATGTTGTAAGGGTGTAAGTCGAAATTCTGTCCGTGTAACGCTACGCTATTTTTAATCATTGTAAGTTATGTTCAACCTTTTTATATTAATGTCTCGTAGCTAAGTTATTATTATGCTTATTTAAAACGAAGTAATCATGATGTTGGGCTAATTACTAAAATTGGGTAATTGGGCTTTGTACCATAATTGGGGTTTGGACAAAAGAACGACACTTGTGGAAATTAGACTATGGGCTATTAATGGGCTTTATATTTGTTTAACTAAATGAAAGTTTGTTAATGTTAATATAAAGATTTACAATTGGGCGTCCCTATAAATTACCATATACACTCGATCGGACACGATGGGCGGGGTATTTATATGTACGAATAATCGTTCATTTAACCGGACACGGGAATGGATTAATAGCCACTAGAATAATTAAAACAGGGGTGAAATTACATTCAAGGGTAATTGGTGTAATTGTTAACAAAGTAGTAAAACCTTGGTTTACACGCAGTCGATAACCTGGTGTATTCATTAAACAAAGTATTAAAACCTTGTTACAATTCGAATCCCCAATTAGTTGGAATATTTAACTTCGGGTATAATAATAATTTGACAAGGACACTTGCAATTTATATTTATGACTGATGGACTGTTATGGACAAAAACCAGACGGACATATTGAATAATCCAGGACAAAGGACAATTAACCCATGGGAATAAAACTAAAATCAACACGTCAAACATCATGATTACGGAAGTTTAAATAAGCATAATTCTTTTATATCATATTTAATTTCCTTTATTTTATATTTAATTGCACTTCTAATTATCGCATTTTATTAATTGTTAATTTATTTTATCGCACTTTTAATTATCGTACTTTTTAATTATCGCAATTTTATTTTATCGCATTTTTATTATTCGCAATTTCATTATCGTTATTTACTTTACGCTTTAATTTAAGTCTTGTATTTATTTTATATTTTACATTAGGTTTTAACTGCGACTAAAGTCTTAAAATCGACAAACCGGTCATTAAACGGTAAAAACCCCCCTTTATAATAATAATATTACCTACATATATATTTGTATTTTTATAAAAGTAAACTAATATAGCGTTGAGCTTTGTTTAAAGATTTCCCTGTGGAACGAACCGGACTTACTAAAAACTACACTACTGTACGATTAGGTACACTGCCTATAAGTGTTGTAGCAAGGTTTAAGTATATCCATTCTATAAATAAATAAATATCTTGTGTAAAATTGTATCGTATTTAATAGTGTTTTCTTCTAAAATTTAATAACTATTTTATATACACCTCGCATAACATCAAGTATTTTTGGCGCCGCTGCCGGGGAACACTCTTAAAAGCCGGAAGCGCAACGCTAATATAAAAAAAAAAGATTTTTAGTTACTTTTATTAAAAGTCGCTTTTGTAAAAATACGTTTTAATTATTCAAAAAAAGAAAAAAAAACAAAAATATTAGTATTTTTAAGATTTTGTTAAATATTTAAGTTTTATAAGTTTCTTTATTTCTATTTTAGTTTATAAAAATATAAGTTTTATTTTAAAATCTTTTATTTATTTAAAAAACAGAAAACATAAAATAAAAAAAAAAAAAAAATAAAGAAAACGCGTAAAAACTCAACCCTGTCAGCTGAATTTCTGAACCCCGCGACTCGCGGGGTTTTCTTCTTTAATTGCCGCGACTCGCGGAGACCTTCTGACAGGCGACAGGAAGCCCTAAACCTGCATTAATTACGGTTATTATTAATTAATTATTATTAAAACCTAATTATTATTATTATTATTATTAGTTTTAGTTTTATTTTTACTTTTTATTTAATTTGTTGTATTTAGTTTTAATTAGTTTAATTAATTTGTAAAATTAGTAGTTTTATTAAATAAATAATATAAAAATAATATTTTTATAAAAATTGTACTTTTTACAACTTTTTGTATATTTTTATATTTTGTACCTTTTTAATCGTTGTAGCATAACTTTTGTATTTTTAGCTCATAATTAATTTTAAACTTAGTTTTTGCTATAGTTATTTTTACTCCTAGATTTTTAGGCTTTGCCGTAGAATTCCTTAAGTGCTTTTTCTTTAGACTAAGATTTAGGTGCTTTAGAATTTTGCGACGCCTTTTTAAGTTTTAGTTTCTTTTTAAGTTATTTCCATTTGGGATTTAGTTTTTCCTGTAAGCTTTAATATTTTTAGACCTTTTACTATGTATCAATTATCATTCCAATTAGTAATATCAATTTGCGATTATAATTTTAAGTTAGTTGTAGTAATAAGGTTAGGTTAGTAAAGTATTTTTAAGTTTTGATAAGTTTCTTTTATTTTTCCGTCACCTTTTATTTTTCAACCATTTTTTTTTTCTTTTTCGACCTTTTTCGACGAACTCTTTTTCTCTCTTATTTCTCGCTATTCTAGTTTTAGGACATAAATTTTTATTCTACTTCTTATCTAAATTTCTTAAAATTACGAAAATTTATTTTAAGTGGTTAAATTAATAGACATCAAAATTTTCTGGTTCGTAGTAATAGTTGGATTTGTACGTGGACCGGGTTATTGGAGCCAAACAGTCCTCAATTATATTGAGACCAAACGAATCCTGCCCCTCTGCTGCATCTTTTGGCTATTCGAAACGTGGGCAAAATCAGAAAAGTCTATTGATTGGATAACTTATTATAATTTTTCTTTCCTTTTAAAAACTAATAGGATATTCAGTGAATGCACCGAGCAAGACGTTCATCACCTTTTGTACGTTCACCACCTGTAACTCGATCAAGACATCGTTTAACAAATATAACCGCCGTTGATTTTTCTTTAGAATCGTCATCCAGTCGACCAAGTACTTCAGTTCAAATTTCCGATAATCCATTTTTTGAACCCAACCTCACAATTGAGAATCCAGAAAATATTCAGGAACGGTTCATAGATCCTGAACCATTAAACTTTCCTCCGGAACCACCAATCATTCAAACAGAGATTGTTGAGGAACGAACCATTAAATCCGAACCATCTAGTGATACCGATTCAACAAATTCAATTATGGAGAATCTGGAACCTTTAAGTATGGAAGACCGAATGAGAGCTAAACGCACTGGCCAAGGTCACGCAATTACTCATCCAGACATTAATGCGCCAGATTATGAAATCAAAGGACAAATTCTACACATGGTGACTAATCAATGCCAATTTAGTGGTGCGCCGAAGGAAGATCCAAATGAACATCTACGTACCTTTAATAGGATCTGCACACTATTTAAAATACGAGAAGTGGAGGATGAACAGATATATCTCATGTTATTTCCCTGGACTTTAAAGGGAGAAGCCAAAGATTGGTTGGAATCGTTACCTGAAGGGGCGATTGATACATGGGACGTTTTAATTGACAAATTTCTTAAACAATTCTTTCCTGCATCTAAAGCCGTAAGACTTCAAGCAGAAATTGTTACGTTCACACAAAAGCCAAATGAAACTCTATATGAGGCGTGGACAAGATATGGAAAGTTGTTAAGAGGATGTCCGCAACATGGTTTAGACACCTGTCAAATAGTACAAATATTCTACCAAGGATGCGACATCACTACAAGGAAAGATATAGATATAGCAGATGGTGGTTCTATTATGAAGAAAACCGAAACTGATGCTTACAAAATTATTGATAATACTGCTTCCCACTCACATGAGTGGCACCAAGAAAAAGATATCATTAGATCATCTAAAGCAGCTAGAGCCGATTCTAGCCATGACTTAGATTCCATTTCCGCAAAGATAGATGCTTTCGAGAGACGAATGGAAAAGATGACTAAAGATATTCATGCTATACGAATTAGTTGTGAGCAGTGTGGAGGACCACATTTGACAAAAGATTGTCTCAGTATTGAATTAACAATGGAACAAAGAGAGAATATTTCATACATAAACCAAAGGCCTGGAAATAATTATCAGAATAATTATCAACCGCCAAGACCGATTTACAATCAAAACCAGAATTATAACCGAAATATTCCATACAACAACCAACAAGGTCTTAGCAATCAAGAAGTATCCAATAATACTTACAATCAGCAAAGACCTAATTTTCAAAACAAACCACCACAACAAACCGATGATAAAAAGCCGAATTTAGAAGATATGATGACAAAGCTAGTTGAAACTCAAACGCAGTTTTTCACATCTCAAAAACAAACCAATGAACAAAATGCTCAAGCATTTAGAAATCAACAAGCTTCTATTCAAAATCTGGAACAAGAAGTAAGTAACCTAGCAAGGTTAATAGGTGAAAGAAAACCGGGAAGTTTACCTAGTGATACAAATGCTAACCCCCGGAATGAAACAGCTAAAGCCATTACCACAAGAAGTGGTACAACACTTAAACCACCTGAAATACCTGTAACTTCTGATGAAACTATTCCTACTCCACAAGAACCACAACCTGATCAAGATAAGGAAAAAGAACCGGTAGTTGAAAAGGTTAATGAAGATAACGCAGTTAAGGATAAACCTTATGTTAAACCATACCAACCACCACTTCCTTACCCGAGTAAAATGAAGAAAGAAAAACTTGAAGCCGAGCAATCCAAATTCTTGGATATGTTTAAACAGATAAATGTAAATCTTCCTTTCATTGATGTGATTTCAGGAATGCCAAGATATGCTAAATTCTTGAAAGATCTAATCACGAATAGAAAGAAAATGGAAGAACTCTCGGCTGTTACTATGAATGCTAATTGTTCAGCAGTGCTGTTGAATAAGATACCAGAAAAACTATCTGATCCAGGAAGTTTCACAATTCCATGTTTTCTGGGTAGTCTTAGTTCAATAGAAGCATTGGCAGACTTAGGTGCTAGTATAAATCTAATGCCGTATTCACTATACGCTAAACTAGACCTTGGAGAATTAAAACCAACAAGAATAAGCATACAACTAGCCGATAGATCAATAAAATATCCTAGAGAGATAATGGAAAACATGCTAGTTAAAGTTGGTACTTTAGTATTTCCAGTAGACTTTGTTGTTTTGGACATGGAAGAAGATTCTCAAGTTCCTCTCATACTAGGAAGACCATTCTTAAACACAGCTAAAGCAATGATAGACGTGTTCGGTAAGAAACTGACCCTAAGTATAGAGGATGAGAGTGTTACCTTTTCAGTTGATAGAGCAATGCAACAACCACAATCTGCAGATGATACATGTTATTATATTCAAACTATAGATGCACATGCAGAATTATTAGAAGAATTTCCAGAATTACAAGGAACAGGAGAATGTTCTTTAGGAGAAGGTAATGAACCAATTGATGAAGCTGAAATGTTAGCTACACTTATAGCTAATGGATATGAACCAACAACAGAAGAAATTCAAATGCTAAAAGAAGAAGACAGATATCGATATAAATCATCGATAGAAGAACCTCCGAAATTAGAGTTAAAGCCACTTCCAAACCATTTGGAATACGCTTATTTACATGGTGAATCTGAATTACCTGTAATAATATCGTCTTCTCTTACTGAAAATGAGAAATCACAACTCATTTCTGTGTTGAAAGCTCATAAACCAGCCATTGCATGGAAGATTCATGATATTAAAGGAATAAGTCCTTCGTATTGCACACATAAAATCCTTATGGAAGAAGGTCATAAAACGTATGTGCAACGCCAACGAAGACTAAATCCTAATATGCAAGATGTAGTTAAGAAAGAGATTATTAAACTGCTAGATGCAGGTTTGATATATCCAATCTCTGATAGCCCATGGGTAAGCCCAGTTCAATGCGTGCCTAAGAAGGGTGGCATGACTGTCATTACAAATGAGAAAAATGAGCTTATTCCTACTAGGACTGTAACAGGATGACGTGTATGTATTGATTATAGAAAATTAAATGACGCCACCAGAAAAGATCACTTTCCCTTACCTTTCATAGATCAAATGTTGGAAAGATTAGCCGGAAATAGTTACTATTGTTTTCTAGATGGATTTTCCGGATATTTTCAAATTCCAATAGCACCCGAAGATCAAGAGAAAACCACATTCACGTGCCCTTATGGTACTTTTGCTTACAAACGCATGCCATTTGGACTTTGCAACGCCCCTGCAACCTTTCAAAGGTGTATGATGGCGATTTTTCACGACATGATAGAAGAATGCATGGAAGTATTCATGGATGACTTTTCAGTCTTCTGTGATACATTTAAATCATGTCTAGTTAATCTGGAACGAATGCTAATTAGATGCGAAAAATCAAATCTAGTACTTAATTGGGAGAAATGCCATTTCATGGTTAAAGAAGGCATCGTTCTTGGACATAAAATTTCAAAAGAAGGAATTGAAGTGGATAGAGCTAAAGTAGATGTAATTGCTAAACTTCCACATCCCACCAATGTTAGAGGAGTTAGGAGTTTTCTAGGGCATGCCGGTTTTTACCGACGTTTCATAAAAGATTTTTCTAAAATTGCCACTCCTATGAATAAACTCCTAGAAAAGGATGCGCCATTCATCTTTTCAGATGAATGTATCAAATCTTTTAATATTCTTAAAGAGAAACTCACTAATGCGCCGATCATGATAACACCAAATTGGAATCTACCATTTGAACTAATGTGCGATGCAAGTGATTTTGCAATGGGAGCCGTTTTAGGACAAAGGATTGAAAAACGATTTCAACCTATATATTATGCTAGTAAGACATTACAAGGAGCACAAACGAACTATACAACTACTGAAAAAGAACTCCTTGCTATTGTCTTTGCTTTTGACAAATTTCGATCATATCTCGTTCTAGCAAAAACGGTGGTCTATACCGACCATTCTGCTCTTAGATACCTATTTTCAAAACAAGATGCTAAACCAAGATTAATCCGTTGGATCTTACTCTTACAAGAATTTGATATTGAAATCCGAGATAAAAGAGGAGCAGAAAATCTCGCCGCTGATCATCTTTCTCGTCTTGAAAATCCCGAATTAGAAGTTCTAAATGAATCGGCCATACAAGACAACTTTCCTGATGAATATCTATTGAAGATAGATTATAAAGAAATCCCATGGTTTGCAGACTATGCAAACTACTTAGTTTGTGGATTCCTTGAAAAAGGATTATCGTACCAAAGACGAAAGAAATTCTTCAGTGATATAAAACACTATTTCTGGGAAGATCCACATCTGTTTAAAAGTTGTCCCGATGGAATAATACGCCGATGTGTATTTGGAGATGAAGCTAGTAAAATTTTAAACCATTGTCACACAGGACCAACAGGAGGGCATTATGGGCCTCAACTAACAGCAAGAAAAGTTTATGAAGCTGGATTCTATTGGCCTACAATTTACAAAGACGCACACCTTCTTTGCAAATCCTGTGATGCATGTCAAAGGACCGGAAAAATAAGTCAACGTGATGAAATGCCACAAAATGTCATCCAAGTATGTGAAGTATTTGACATTTGGGGTATTGACTTTATGGGTCCATTTCCAAAATCTCATAATAATCTATATATACTCGTAGCCATTGATTATGTATCTAAATGGGCGGAAGCACAAGCTCTCCCAACTAACGATGCACGAGTTGTAGTCAACTTTTTAAAACGTCTTTTTGCAAGGTTTGGAACACCGAAAGCTTTAATAAGTGATCGGGGAACTCATTTCTGTAATAATCAACTTGAGAAAGTTCTTAAAAGATATGGAGTAACTCATAAAATCTCCACCGCATATCATCCACAAACAAGTGGACAAGTTGAAAATACCAACCGAGCTTTAAAACGTATTCTAGAGAAAACCGTAGGATCAAATCTGAAGGAATGGTCCATTAAATTGGAGGATGCACTCTGGGCTTTTAGAACAGCCTACAAAACTCCAATTGGAACCACACCTTTTAGACTTGTTTATGGAAAAGCATGTCATCTTCCAGTAGAAATTGAACACAAAGCATTTTGGGCTTTGAAGACATGTAATCTTGATTTACATGAAGCCGGACGTCTACGATTAAGTCAACTAAACGAATTAGAAGAATTAAGACATAAAGCATACGAAAATTCATTAATCTATAAAGAAAGAACGAAGAAATGGCATGATAAAAGAATCAGAAGTTCAAAAGAATTTAAAGAAGGAGACAGAGTTCTTCTTTTCAATTCACGATTCAAGCTATTTCCTGGAAAATTGAAATCAAGATGGTCTGGACCATTCATAGTCAAAAGAGTTTTCCCATACGAAACGATAGAATTGATAAATTCAAATGGGAATGAATTTAAAGTTAATGGTCACAGAGTTAAACATTACATACATAGTCCGATGGAAGTCGACAACGAAGTTAATAACAATTTCGACACCACAGCTAACTAAGTGTGGGGAGAATCAAGTCTTTAAAGGATAATATGTATTTCTGTTAGAGTTAGATTGTCTGTTTTCGTGTAGTTCTCGAAAATGGAACACGTATGGTCTTTCCCTAGCAGACCCTAAAGAACTAGTCTTCTCCCCCCATTCTGAATTTTTATTTTTTTTAGGTTTTTACGAAATGAAGACTGCCTGTGAACTAAACCATGGTCTAATGCTACACGCTTTGATCACTAAACGTAATAATGACATACTACCGAGTGAATTAGTATCAGTAATCAGAGAAAGAATGGACGGAGTTAGAAAAGGATCCAGATGCGAAGATAATAAGTTACAATTTGGTAAAGGAAAATCAAAATCCGCAGCGAAAAGAAGAGCACGACACATAGAAAGATATCACAAATGCGGAAAATGGTCACATGGAGGTAAATGTTCAAATAATCAAACCTATTCAAATACCGAATTTGTTACTTTATGCAGAGACGGACCGTTCATATGTTTAGAAGAAAAGACACTGAATGCTCGAGGTTACGCCTTTGGAGCCATGGAAAATCAATTAAACCGACTATCTTATGAATATAATAGATCATATAACTAAGAAATCTATTTCACAGGTATGTCTGTACAGTTTTTATTTTTATTTTTATTTTTAACCTTTTGATAATAAACGCTAATTTGTTCGCTAAAAAGTATTAAATTGGTATTGAATAAAATTAGGTTTGGCGACCGAAATTATTGATATCATTCAAAAATTTATTACATCACTGCGAAATTTAACGTTTATTCTTAAGGTATAAATATCTTTAATCAATCAACCCCAAAATATTTCAAAAATTCGTCATGAGTCAAATTAGGTCTTGAAACCGAAATTACTTTACCGAAAAGAGGGGCGCATATTTTTGATAATATTTGATTGATTAAAGTGGGATAAAAAGACAAAAAGATTTTTAATTTTATTTTTACCATATTTTAAAAATTAATATTTAAATCTTAAATTAATATTGTAAACTTTGTAAAAACAATATATTTAAAATTGTAAATATTTGAAAAATTAATATAAGTTTGATATGAATTTATGAATTTTTAAATTAAGTTTGGTGTGAATTTTTAATTTTTAAAATATGAAATTTAAATTTTATGCATTTCAAATTTTAAGTTTGGTGTGAATTTTTAATTTTTAATTTTTAATTTTGAATTTTATATTTAAGTTGTGTGAATTTAAAAACAAAAAAAAAATTTACTTTATCTCATTAAGTTAAAAATATGATTTTTAAAAATTCGTCGTAAGTTGAAGACTAGGTCTTTGAACCGAAATTGCTTTACCCGAGGGAGGGACGAGAACTTTTATTATCAATATTTTTAATCTTATTGATTTAAAGTATGCCAAAAACATTGAAAAAAACCCAAAAATCTTAGCTTTTAAAACAATCGCTACAAAAAGACAAATTTTAAAATTTTGTCGAGGGACGGACTAGGACATCGATCCGAAACGACCTCGTCCTAAATAACAAGGGAAACAAAATTTTAAAATTAATTTCTTAATTGTTTTCAAAAGTTAATGATTATAAAAAAAAAAAAAAAAAAAAAAAATACCAAACTCCGCTACTCGCGGAGTTTAGAGCCTAAATCTCCGCGACTCGCGGAGGGACCAAATTACAGAAAAAAAATATAGAGAGCTGCACGAACTGATCAGCTCCCACACACAAAAACTGCAAAAATACAGCTCGAAAAAACCCCGAAAAAACCCGAAAATCACCCCCAAAAATCTCAATTTTTAACCGTTAATCACCAAATTTTTTGCTAAAATCATGTTGAGAAGGATGATATCTAAGAATTACTCAAGAAAAACGGTAAATTTCTACACCTAAACACCATTTAATTCGAAATTTTGTGTTCTTGAGCTATTTTTCCCCAATTTGATTTTGATGCTTTTTAGTGTAATTAGACTTAAATTGTTTATGTATTATGCTTGTATAACCTAGATTGATGCTGTTTAACATGATTAGAAGCCTTAAACTTCAAATTTTGAATAATCTAGGGTTTGTGTTCTTGAGCAAATTTGGGGCTTTTTGATATAAACAGGTTATGGCCGATTTTTGTCATGAATTGTTGCTAAATTGAGTAGTGTAACATGTCTAGGTAGTTAAATGATCCAAACTTTTAGCCTAAACATGATTTTGAGAATTAAAGTGGACTTTTTCAAGTCTAAAATTCATGAACTTGATTTTTGAAAGATAATGCCATTTGAGACTTGTTTGATTGCTAGTAATGATTATTTTGACATGTTATTTGAGTTGAATGCTTATGAACTTGGCGAAAATTTTCGTATATGCTTATTTGAAAAAGTGTAGATTTGATAAAAATGTGAAAATAAGCTTAAGTTTGATATAAATTGATAATGTCATTGTAATTATTTTGATTGATGATTTTGCTGACACTAATGCATATTTGGATGCACAAAATTTGTGTTTGATGTGTTTTGCAGAATGAAAGGGGTGAATCTTCATCCCAAGCCCGCCATGCTCCTGCTGAGAACTTGGAACAACAGGAGGTAGATAACTACTACAAGCAGGATGTACCTCATCCAGTCATGACCTTTTCAGATATGCACTTGGAACAGTTGCACCCGAACCTGAGATTTGACAGACTTTGGATAGATTATCCAAAATATCAACGGGGTTTGCATACTCTTCATTCCAAGGTTGTTGAGGTACCGAGGGTCATAGAATGGGGACCCTTAGAAGCTGTAGAATTGGCCGGGCCAATTAGGGAATTACTGGTACAGAGGTATGGTAATTCTTCTTTTAATGACTGGATATGTTTATTCACCATACGCAGACCTGTATATAAAGTATGGTGTGAAGAGTTGTTATGTAGTATAGAGTTGAATGATCGGGTAGCTAGTTTAACCGATCGTTCTTTTATTAGATTTTTGTTAGGCGGTTCGATGCGCCACATGTCTTTACTGGACATGGCTCAGGCTTTACGTATATATACGCCTGAGGAATTAGCGTCTGCCGATTGTAGAGGATTGATACTAAACGGTAGAAAGATAGATGAGAATTTTGATACACACGGTGTGTGGAGTCAAATGACAAGCCATCACCGTTTCAAAGGGGGAAACTACTCTTATTTGGATATAGATAGAGCCGAATTAAGAGTGATACATAGGTTTTTAGCTAATTCGATTACACAAAGGGGTAAGAACAAAGAAAAAGTAAATGAACAGGATTTGTTTTACCATATGTGTATTCGAGACCCACACAGCGCTGTAAGTATACCATATTGTGTGGGTTATTATTTATCAGCTATGGTTCGGGGGATGCGTCCACATAGCATAATAGGAGGTGGTATTTTTATTACTTTGATTGGTGAATATCTCGGTGTGGATATAAGTCGGGGGGGATTATTAGTAGAAGAGCCGGAACCTCGCGACACTATAGGTTTAAATGTATACCATGGTGCGAAAGTTTTGAAGCGGCGAAATAACGCCGCAGTACGATACAATGGTAGACATCCACAGGTAGAGAGAAACCAGCAGCAAGGTAATGTAGGAGGGGGGAATGAGATGCAAGAAATGCATAGGTTTATAGCTTCTCAGGAATACGAAAATGCTAGACAGAGAGCATTTGAAGATTGGCAAGTTCATCAGAACCAGATCATAGCGCATTGCCAACATATAGGTAGAAACTATATTCCTACACCGAAACCTGTCTTCCCTCCTTGATCGATAGAGATGCAGCCACCATATCCTACGTATGACCCTGCCGAAGCATTCTATAGCACTTATGGTTATGCGTGGAACCCCTATTGGTACCAATATCATCCTTAGTTTACTTATTTTTTTTATTTTGTAATTTGTAATTATTGATATGTTTAATACTTTTGTTAATATTGTAATCATTTTTATAATTATCTAACTTTTATTCTTAGATTTTAATAATTTTTGAATGTGGGGTAATAAACCAAACTTCAAAAATATGTATATATGTTTGCAGTTTATCTTATGTACACAACAGGGTAAAACAACGCATTTTCAAAGACTGGCATTAAGTTCAGCAAAAGCAACTAATTTTGACGACAAGATGCAAAATATATGTGAAATAACAACAAGACGGAATGAACAAATGATGTGCACCATTTATCATTCAGCAAACAAACGCCAATATATTTGGAAACTTTGGTAAAAATTTAATCATTTTCACACAAATCACCCTCAATAATTTAAATTGTTACTGATTTCTTGCAAATGAGGGCATTGCAAGATCTTAAGTGTGGGAAGGGGTTAAATTCTTTCGGATTTTAAAAATTTTTTACTTTATACACTTGGTTACCATTAAAAATACTAGTAAAGCAGTAGTTGTATTAGAATCTAGTGCTCTCTGATAAAAAAGAACAGCCCTAGTCTTATATACTGACTACCCAATTCTAGTAAAAATTTTCAATTAAATGAATTCAAATCATGTTTATACATATTTATGAACGATAAAACTAGGTTTTAACACCGAAATTATTGTTACCTCGGAAAGGACATAAATTGAGAAACAAACTAAAATGTTAAAATTCATTTAAAATGGAATAGAGGACGATAAAAAGAAAAATAAAAAGCCAAGTGTGGGAAAATTTACCAAGTTATTTTAAACATATGCCACATATATTTGTAACAAATAACTGAAAATACTTTTGCTTTGGACTAAACTAAACTGTTTTACCCAATGAAAGAAAAGAAGAGATGGATCTACACGATGAATCAATTCCATCATTAAAAGGAAGTAAAGTCTTCCGAAAAAGACACGCGCTTCTTGATTTAGGTCATGAAGTTGTCGTCCAGACCAGCTGTAGGTTGACGAAAAATCTAGAAAAGTCATCACTAAAATCAGCAGGAAATCCACGGACCTCAGCATTAAACAGGGTCGCCAAGTGGTCAGATTTATCCTAACCATGAGAAGGATTTATCTCGTACAATGGGGGGGCACCATGCAAATTAGCTGGATAAGACTAATGAATCAGATCCCCAGAAAGGATAATCTCCTTAAAGATTAAAAATCAGCTTTTAAGACTGATATTACTCAATCCTAGAGATTGACCTTAAAGATTGAGAATTCAAACTCATGGAATTCAATGATATCTAAACTCGAGCTTAAACGAGAAAATATTTTGATCAAAATTACAAACCGATTTGTTTTCTGAAAACCCTATTTTCAATGCGTTCATTACCATTGAACGTAAAATCCTAGGAATTCACCTGAAATTCATTAGGTCACCTGAACTAAATCGGGTGTCAACCGTAAGAACGGTGGTTGCATAGTGGTCAAAGACAGGACCTTGTGCCAGACCGAAAAATTATAAGGGTGAGCTTTACTATTGCTCCTACCAAGGATAGTAATTGCGTCCGACACGTTATAGACCATAATCAAAAGCATGTCACGGGACATTGCCTTAACAGTTGCTTGTTCAACGCTTTCCTTTACAACCGGACGGTAGTTTGCCGAAAGGTAATATACGAAACAAGTAAACTGGACGTGTTGCTTTCCAAATACAAGGTTAGCAAGTGGGTGACACAAAACCGCAAGTTTTGAGCTAAAATTTTCAAATCTGAAACCCACCAAATCCACAAAAATATTTTGCAAACACCGGTAAAGGGTTATCCCGGAAAACTTATCTAGGGTAAAAACTAGATTTAATTTTCAAAAGATCAAATGCTTTCATAAAGATCCAATTTCCTTAATGGATCTAAATTTTTATAGTCATGTGGGACTGTAAACCATATAGTTACTACCATTGTTTATACCGCCGTATAGAAATCACTGATGTACAAAGTGTGAAGAATAAAGAAGTGATTCTAGTATTTCAAGACAATATTGCTTGAGGACAAGCAACGCTCAAGTGTGGGAATATTTGATAATGCTAAAAACGAACATATATTTCATAGCATTATTCCTCAAGAAAGACAAGCTTTTAGTTGCAATTGTTCTATTTACAAGTGATATTCGTTTAAATAATAAAAGGTGAAGACAAAAGACAGATTCGACGATTTGAAGACGCAAACGACCAAAAAGCTCAAAAGTACAAAAGACAATCAAAAAGGTTCCAATTATTGATAAGAAACGTCTTGAAATTACAAAAGTACAAGATTCAAAACACAAAGTACAAGATATTAAATTGTACGCGAGGACGTTCGAAAATCCGGAACCGGGACCAGAGTCAACTCTTAACGCTCGACGCAACGGACTAAAAATTACAAGTTAACTATGTATATAAATATAATATAATATATAATTAATTATATTAATTATATATATATTATATATATATATTAAAAACCGTCGGCAGCAAGAAACTCCAAGGGTGTGAGCTGTAAATACATCTCCGCGACTCGCGGAGTTTTAAGGGCATTTTGCCGCGAGTCGCGGAGCCCCAATTTTCAACTCTGGCTATAAAGCCAACCGAATTCTGATCAAATTTCATATCTTATTTCATCTCTCTCAATATATACGTAATATATATATATATATTTATATTTTAATTTTAATTTTAATTATAATTCTAATAATAAGGGTATGTTAGCGAATGTTGTAAGGGTGTAAGTCGAAATTCTGTCCGTGTAACGCTACGCTATTTTTAATCATTGTAAGTTATGTTCAACCTTTTTATATTAATGTCTCGTAGCTAAGTTATTATTATGCTTATTTAAAACGAAGTAATCATGATGTTGGGCTAATTACTAAAATTGGGTAATTGGGCTTTGTACCATAATTGGGGTTTGGACAAAAGAACGACACTTGTGGAAATTAGACTATGGGCTATTAATGGGCTTTATATTTGTTTAACTAAATGAAAGTTTGTTAATGTTAATATAAAGATTTACAATTGGGCGTCCCTATAAATTACCATATACACTCGATCGGACACGATGGGCGGGGTATTTATATGTACGAATAATCGTTCATTTAACCGGACACGGGAATGGATTAATAGCCACTAGAATAATTAAAACAGGGGTGAAATTACATTCAAGGGTAATTGGTGTAATTGTTAACAAAGTAGTAAAACCTTGGTTTACACGCAGTCGATAACCTGGTGTATTCATTAAACAAAGTATTAAAACCTTGTTACAATTCGAATCCCCAATTAGTTGGAATATTTAACTTCGGGTATAATAATAATTTGACAAGGACACTTGCAATTTATATTTATGACTGATGGACTGTTATGGACAAAAACCAGACGGACATATTGAATAATCCAGGACAAAGGACAATTAACCCATGGGAATAAAACTAAAATCAACACGTCAAACATCATGATTACGGAAGTTTAAATAAGCATAATTCTTTTATATCATATTTAATTTCCTTTATTTTATATTTAATTGCACTTCTAATTATCACATTTTATTAATTGTTAATTTATTTTATCGCACTTTTAATTATCGTACTTTTTAATTATCGCAATTTTATTTTATCGCATTTTTATTATTCGCAATTTCATTATCGTTATTTACTTTACGCTTTAATTTAAGTCTTGTATTTATTTTATATTTTACATTAGGTTTTAACTGCGACTAAAGTCTTAAAATCGACAAACCGGTCATTAAACGGTAAAAACCCCCCTTTATAATAATAATATTACCTACATATATATTTGTATTTTTATAAAAGTAAACTAATATAGCGTTGAGATTTGTTTAAAGATTTCCCTGTGGAACGAACCGGACTTACTAAAAACTACACTACTGTACGATTAGGTACACTGCCTATAAGTGTTGTAGCAAGGTTTAAGTATATCCATTCTATAAATAAATAAATATCTTGTGTAAAATTGTATCGTATTTAATAGTGTTTTCTTCTAAAATTTAATAACTATTTTATATACACCTCGCATAACACTTATTTATTTATACTATTAAATACGATACAATTTTACACAAGATATTTATTTATTTATAGAATGGATATACTTAAACCTTGCTACAACACTTATAGGCAGTGTACCTAATCGTACAGTAGTGTAGTTTTTAGTAAGTCCGGTTCGTTCCACAGGGAAATCTTTAAACAAAGCTCAACGCTATATTAGTTTATTTTTATAAAAATACAAACATATATATAAGTAATATTATTATTATAAAGGGGGGTTTTTACCGTTTAATGACCGGTTTGTCGATTTTAAGACTTTAGTCGCAGTTAAAACCTAATGTAAAATATAAAATAAATACAAGACTTAAATTAAAGCGTAAAGTAAATAACGATAATGAAATTGCAAATAATAAAAATGCGATAAAATAAAATTGCGATAATTAAAAAGTACGATAATTAAAAGTGCGATTAAATAACAAATAATAAAAGTGCGATAATTAGAAGTGCAATTAAATATAAAATAAAGGAAATTAAATATAAAATAAAAGAATTATGCTTATTTAAACTTCCGTAATCATGATGTTTGACGTGTTGATTTTAGTTTTATGCCCATGGGTTAATTGTCCTTTGTCCTGGATTATTCAATATGTCCGTCTGGTTTTTGTCCATAACAGTCCATCAGTCATAAATATAAATTGCAAGTGTCCTTGTCAAATTATTATTATACCCGAAGTTAAATATTCCAACTAATTGGGGATTCGAATTGTAACAAGGTTTTAATACTTTGTTTAATGAATACACCAGGTTATCGACTGCGTGTAAACCAAGGTTTTACTACTTTGTTAACAATTACACCAATTACCCTTGAATGTAATTTCACCCCTGTTTTAATTATTCTAGTGGCTATTAATCCATTCCCGTGTCCGGTTAAATGAACGATTATTCGTACATATAAATACCCCGCCCATCGTGTCCGATCGAGTGTATGTGGTAATTTATGGGGACGCCCAATTGTAATTCTTTATATTAACATTAACAAACTTTCATTTAGTTAAACAAATATAAAGCCCATTAATAGCCCATAGTCTAGTTTCCACAAGTGTCGTTCTTTTATCCAAACCCCAATTATGGTACAAAGCCCAATTACCCAATTTTAGTAATTAGCCCAACATCATGATTACTTCGTTTTAAATAAGCATAATAATAACTTAGCTATGAGACATTAATATAAAAAGGTTGAACATAACTTACAATGATTAAAAATAGCGTAGCGTTACACGGACAGAATTTCGACTTACACCCTTACAACATTCGCTAACATACCCTTATTATTAGAATTATAATTAAAATTAAAATATAAATTATAAATATAAATATAAGTTTTACGTATGAAGAGGAAGAAAAAAGATGATGAAATTTGATCAGAATTCGGTTGGCTTTATAGCCAGAGTTGAAAATTGGGGCTCCGCGACTCGCGGCAAAATGCCCTTAAAACTCCGCGAGTCGCGGAGATGTATTTACAGCTCACACCCTTGGAGTTTCTTGCTGCCGACGGTTTTTAATATATATATATAATATATATATAATTAATATAATTAATTATATATTATATTATATTTATATACATAGTTAACTTGTAATTTTTAGTCCGTTGCGTCGAGCGTTAAGAGTTGACTCTAGTCCCGGTTCCGGATTTTCGAACGTCCTCGCGTACAATTTAATATCTTGTACTTTGCGTTTTGAATCTTGTACTTCTGTAATTTCGAGACGTTTCTTATCAATAATTGGAACCTTTTTGATTGTCTTTTGTTCTTTTGAGCTTTTTGGTCGTTTGCGTCTTCAATTCGTCGAATCTGTCTTTTGTCTTCACCTTTTATTATTTAAACGAATATCACTTGTAAATAGAACAATTGCAACTAAAAGCTTGTCTTTCTTGAGGAATAATGCTATGAAATATATGTTCGTTTTTAGCATTATCAAATATTCCCACACTTGAGCGTTGCTTGTCCTCAAGCAATATTGTCTTGAAATACTAGAATCACTCCTTTATTCTTCACACTTTGTACATCAGTGATTTCTATACGGCGGTATAAACAATGGTAGTAACGATATGGTTTACAGTCCCACATGACTATAAAAATTTAGATCCATTAAGGAAATTGGATCTTTATGAAAACATTTGATCTTTTGAAAATTAAATCTAGTTTATACCCTAGATAAGTTTTCCGGAATAACCCTTTACCGGTGTTTGCAAAATATTTTTGTGGGTTTGGTGGGTTTCAGATTTGAAAATTTTAGCTCAAAACTTGCGGTTTTGTGTCACCCACTTGCTAACCTTGTATTTGGAAAGCAACACGTCCAGTTTACTTGTCCCGTATATTACCTTTCGGCAAACTACCGTCCGGTTGTAAAGGAAAGCGTTGAACAAGCAACTGTTTAAGGCAATGTCCCGTGACATGCTTTTGATTATGGTCTATAACGTGTCGGACGCAATTACTATCCTTGGTAGGAGCAATAGTAAAGCTCACCCTTATAATTTTTTCGGTCTGGCACAAGGTCCTGTCTTTGACCACTATGCAACCACCGTTCTTACGGTTGACACCCGATTTAGTTCAGGTGACCTAATGAATTCCAGGTGAATTCCTAGGATTTTACGTTCAATGGTAATGAACGCATTGAAAATAGGGTTTTCAGAAAACAAATCGGTTTGTAATTTTTTTTTTCAAAATATTTTCTCGTTTAAGCTCGAGTTTAGATATCATCGAATTCCATGAGTTTGAATTCTCAATCTTTAAGGTCAATCTCTAGGATTGAGTAATATCAGTCTTAAAAGCTGATTTTTAATCTTTAAGGAGATTATCCTTTCTGGGGATCTGATTCATTAGTCTTATCCAGCTAATTTGCATGGTGCCCCCCCATTGTACGAGATAAATCCTTCTCATGGTTAGGATAAATCTGACCACTTGGCGACCCTGTTTAATGCTGAGGTCCGTGGATTTCCTGCTGATTTTAGTGATGACTTTTCTAGATTTTTCGTCAACCTACAGCTGGTCTGGACGACAACTTCATGACCTAAATCAAGAAGCGCGTGTCTTTTTCGGAAGACTTTACTTCCTTTTAATGATGGAATTGATTCATCGTGTAGATCCATCTCTTCTTTTCTTTCATTGGGTAAAACAGTTTAGTTTAGTCCAAAGCAAAAGTATTTTCAGTTATTTGTTACAAATATATGTGGCATATGTTTAAAATAACTTGGTAAATTTTCCCACACTTGGCTTTTTATTTTTCTTTTTATCGTCCTCTATTCCATTTTAAATGAATTTTAACATTTTAGTTTGTTTCTCAATTTATGTCCTTTCCGAGGTAACAATAATTTCGGTGTTAAAACCTAGTTTTATCGTTCATAAATATGTATAAACATGATTTGAATTCATTTAATTGAAAATTTTTACTAGAATTGGGTAGTCAGTATATAAGACTAGGGCTGTTCTTTTTTATCAGAGAGCACTAGATTCTAATACAACTACTGCTTTACTAGTATTTTTAATGGTAACCAAGTGTATAAAGTAAAAAATTTTTAAAATCCGAAAGAATTTAACCCCTTCCCACACTTAAGATCTTGCAATGCCCTCATTTGCAAGAAATCAGTAACAATTTAAATTATTGAGGGTGATTTGTGTGAAAAAGATTAAATTTTTACCAAAGTTTCCAAATATATTGGCGTTTGTTTGCTGAATGATAAATGGTGCACATCATTTGTTCATTCCGTCTTGTTGTTATTTCACATATATTTTGCATCTTGTCGTCAAAATTAGTTGCTTTTGCTGAACTTAATGCCAGTCTTTGAAAATGCGTTGTTTTACCCTGTTGTGTACATAAGATAAACTGCAAACATATATACATATTTTTGAAGTTTGGTTTATTACCCCACATTCAAAAATTATTAAAATCTAAGAATAAAAGTTAGATAATTATAAAAATGATTACAATATTAACAAAAGTATTAAACATATCAATAATTACAAATTACAAAATAAAAAAAATAAGTAAACTAAGGATGATATTGGTACCAATAGGGGTTCCACGCATAACCATAAGTGCTATAGAATGCTTCGGCAGGGTCATACGTAGGATATGGTGGCTGCATCTCTATCGACCAAGGAGGAAAGACGGGTTTCGGTGTAGGAATATAGTTTCTACCTATATGTTGGCAATGCGCTATGATCTGGTTCTGATGAACTTGCCAATCTTCAAATGCTCTCTGTCTAGCATTTTCGTATTCCTGAGAAGCTATAAACCTATGCATTTCTTGCATCTCATTCCCCCCTCCTACATTACCTTGCTGCTAGTTTCTCTCTACCTGTGGATGTCTACCATTGTATCGTACTGCGGCGTTATTTCGCCGCTTCAAAACTTTCGCACCATGGTATACATTTAAACCTATAGTGTCGCGGGGTTCCGGCTCTTCTACTAATAATCCCCCCCGACTTATATCCACACCGAGATATTCACCAATCAAAGTAATAAAAATACCACCTCCTATTATGCTATGTGGACGCATCCCCCGAACCATAGCTGATAAATAATAACCCACACAATATGGTATACTTACAGCGCTGTGTGGGTCTCGAATACACATATGGTAAAACAAATCCTGTTCATTTACTTTTTCTTTGTTCTTACCTCTTTGTGTAATCGAATTAGCTAAAAACCTATGTATCACTCTTAATTCGGCTCTATCTATATCCAAATAAGAGTAGTTTCCCCCTTTGAAACGGTGATGGCTTGTCATTTGACTCCACACACCGTGTGTATCAAAATTCTCATCTATCTTTCTACCGTTTAGTATCAATCCTCTACAATCGGCAGACGCTAATTCCTCAGGCGTATATATACGTAAAGCCTGAGCCATGTCCAGTAAAGACATGTGGCGCATCGAACCGCCTAACAAAAATCTAATAAAAGAACGATCGGTTAAACTAGCTACCCGATCATTCAACTCTATACTACATAACAACTCTTCACACCATACTTTATATACAGGTCTGCGTATGGTGAATAAACATATCCAGTCATTAAAAGAAGAATTACCATACCTCTGTACCAGTAATTCCCTAATTGGCCCGGCCAATTCTACAGCTTCTAAGGGTCCCCATTCTATGACCCTCGGTACCTCAACAACCTTGGAATGAAGAGTATGCAAACCCCGTTGATATTTTGGATAATCTATCCAAAGTCTGTCAAATCTCAGGTTCGGGTGCAACTGTTCCAAGTGCATATCTGAAAAGGTCATGACTGGATGAGGTACATCCTGCTTGTAGTAGTTATCTACCTCCTGTTGTTCCAAGTTCTCAGCAGGAGCATGGCGGGCTTGGGATGAAGATTCACCCCTTTCATTCTGCAAAACACATCAAACACAAATTTTGTGCATCCAAATATGCATTAGTGTCAGCAAAATCATCAATCAAAATAATTACAATGACATTATCAATTTATATCAAACTTAAGCTTATTTTCACATTTTTATCAAATCTACACTTTTTCAAATAAGCATATACGAAAATTTTCGCCAAGTTCATAAGCATTCAACTCAAATAACATGTCAAAATAATCATTACTAGCAATCAAACAAGTCTCAAATGGCATTATCTTTCAAAAATCAAGTTCATGAATTTTAGACTTGAAAAAGTCCACTTTAATTCTCAAAATCATGTTTAGGCTAAAAGTTTGGATCATTTAACTACCTAGACATGTTACACTACTCAATTTAGCAACAATTCATGACAAAAATCGGCCATAACCTGTTTATATCAAAAAGCCCCAAATTTGCTCAAGAACACAAACCCTAGATTATTCAAAAATTGAAGTTTAAGGCTTCTAATCATGTTAAACAACATCAATCTAGGTTATACAAGCATAATACATAAACAATTTAAGTCTAATTACACTAAAAAGCATCAAAATCAAATTGGGGAAAAAATAGCTCAAGAACACTAAAATTCGAATTAAATGGTGTTTAGGTGTAGAAATTTACCGTTTTTCTTGAGTAGTTCTTAGATATCATCCTTCTCAACATGATTTTAGCAAAAAATTTGGTGATTAACGGTTAAAAATTGGGATTTTTGGGGGTGATTTTCGGGTTTTTTTCGTGGGTTTTCGCAGCAGAATTCGGGTGTTTTTGTTTTATGGATTATACTGATCGTTCAGCTATTTTTATTTTTTTTTCTGGGTTTTGGTCCCTCCGCGAGTCGCGGAGGTTTTGCACTGCAAACTCCGCGAGTCGCGGAGTTTGGTATTTTTTTTTTTTTTTTTTTTTTTTATAATCTTTAACTTATAAATCAATTAAGTATTTAATTTTAAAATTTTGTTTCCCTTGTTATTTTGGACGAGGTCGTTTCGGATCGATGTCCTAGTCCGTCCTTCGACAAAATTTTAAAATTTGTCTTTTTGTAGCGATTGTTTTAAAAGCTAAGATTTTTGGGTTTTTTTAAATGTTTTTGGCATACTTTAAATTAATAAGATTAAAAATAATGATAATAAAAGTTCTCGTCCCTCCCTTGGGTAAAGCAATTTCGGTTCAAAGACCTAGTCTTCAACTTACGACGAATTTTAAAAATCATATTCTTAACTTAATGAGATAAAGTAAATTTTTGTTTTTAAATTCACACAACTTAAATATAAAATTCAAAATTAATAAAAAAAATAATCACACCAAACTTAAAATTTGAAATGCATAAAATTAAAAATTCATATTTTAAAAATTAAAAATTCACACCAAACTTAATTTAAAAATTCATATTATAAATTCATACCAAACTTATATTAATTTTTCAAATATTTACAATTTTAAAAATATTGTTTTTACAAAGTTTACAATATTAATTTAAGATTTAAATATTAATTTTAAAAACATGGTAAAAAAAAAATAAATTAAAAATCTTTTTGTCTTTTTATCCCACTTTAATCAATCAAATATTATCAAAAATATGCGCCCCTCTTTTCGGTAAAGTAATTTCGGTTCCAAGACCTAATTTAACTCATGACGAATTTTTGAAATATTTTGGGTTGATTGATTAAAGATATTTATACCTTAAGAATAAACGTTAAATTTCGCAGTGATGTAATAAATTTTTGAATGATATCAATAATTTCGGTCGCCAAACCTAATTTTATTTAATACCAATTTAATACTTTTTAGCGAACAAATTAGCGTTTATTATCAAAAGGTTAAAAATAAAAATAAAAACTATACAGACATACCTGTGAAATAGATTTCTTAGTTATATGATCTATTATATTCATAAGATAGTCGGTTTAATTGATTTTCCATGGCTCCAAAGGCGTAACCTCGAGCATTCAGTGTCTTTTCTTCTAAACATATGAACGGTCCGTCTCTGCATAAAGTGACAAATTCGGTATTTGAATAGGTTTGATTATTTGAACATTTACCTCCATGTGACCATTTTCCGCATTTGTGACATCTTTCTATGTGTCGTGCTCTTCTTTTCGCTGCGGATTTTGATTTTCCTTTACCAAATTGTAACTTATTATCTTCGCATCTGGATCCTTTTCTAACTCCGTCCATTCTTTCTCTGATTACTGATACTAATTCACTCGGTAGTATGTCATTATTACGTTTAGTGATCAAAGCGTGTAGCATTAGACCATGGTTTAGTTCACAGGCAGTCTTCATTTCGTAAAAACCTAAAAAAAATAAAAATTCAGAATGGGGGGAGAAGACTAGTTCTTTAGGGTCTGCTAGGGAAAGACCATACGTGTTCCATTTTCGAGAACTACACGAAAACAGACAATCTAACTCTAACAGAAATACATATTATTCTTTAAAGACTTGATTCTCCCCACACTTAGTTAGCTGTGGTGTCGAAATTGTTATTAACTTCGTTGTCGACTTCCATCGGACTATGTATGTAATGTTTAACTCTGTGACCATTAACTTTAAATTCATTCCCATTTGAATTTATCAATTCTATCGTTCCGTATGGGAAAACTCTTTTGACTATGAATGGTCCAGACCATCTTGATTTCAATTTTCCAGGAAATAGCTTGAATCGTGAATTGAAAAGAAGAACTCTGTCTCCTTCTTTAAATTCTTTTGAACTTCTGATTCTTTTATCATGCCATTTCTTCGTTCTTTCTTTATAGATTAACGAATTTTCGTATGCTTTATGTCTTAATTCTTCTAATTCGTTTAGTTGACTTAATCGTAGACGTCCGGCTTCATGTAAATCAAGATTACATGTCTTCAAAGCCCAAAATGCTTTGTGTTCAATTTCTACTGGAAGATGACATGCTTTTCCATAAACAAGTCTAAAAGGTGTGGTTCCAATTGGAGTTTTGTAGGCTGTTCTAAAAGCCCAGAGTGCATCCTCCAATTTAATGGACCATTCCTTCGGATTTGATCCTACGGTTTTCTCTAGAATACGTTTTAAAGCTCGGTTGGTATTTTCAACTTGTCCACTTGTTTGTGGATGATATGCGGTGGAGATTTTATGAGTTACTCCATATCTTTTAAGAACTTTCTCAAGTTGATTATTACAGAAATGAGTTCCCCGATCACTTATTAAAGCTTTCGGTGTTCCAAACCTTGCAAAAAGACGTTTTAAAAAGTTGACTACAACTCGTGCATCGTTAGTTGGGAGAGCTTGTGCTTCCGCCCATTTAGATACATAATCAATGGCTACGAGTATATATAGATTATTATGAGATTTTGGAAATGGACCCATAAAGTCAATACCCCAAATGTCAAATACTTCACATACTTGGATGACATTTTGTGGCATTTCATCACGTTGACTTATTTTTCCGGTCCTTTGACATGCATCACAGGATTTGCAAAGAAGGTGTGCGTCTTTGTAAATTGTAGGCCAATAGAATCCAGCTTCATAAACTTTTCTTGCTGTTAGTTGAGGCCCATAATGCCCTCCTGTTGGTCCTGTGTGACAATGGTTTAAAATTTTACTAGCTTCATCTCCAAATACACATCGGCGTATTATTCCATCGGGACAACTTTTAAACAGATGTGGATCTTCCCAGAAATAGTGTTTTGTATCACAGAAGAATTTCTTTCGTCTTTGGTACGATAATCCTTTTTCAAGGAATCCACAAACTAAGTAGTTTGCATAGTCTGCAAACCATGGGATTTCTTTATAATCTATCTTCAATAGATATTCATCAGGAAAGTTGTCTTGTATGGCCGATTCATTTAGAACTTCTAATTCGGGATTTTCAAGACGAGAAAGATGATCAGCGGCGAGATTTTTTGCTCCTCTTTTATCTCGGATTTCAATATCAAATTCTTGTAAGAGTAAGATCCAACGGATTAATCTTGGTTTAGCATCTTGTTTTGAAAATAGGTATCTAAGAGCAGAATGGTCGGTATAGACCACCGTTTTTGCTAGAACGAGATATGATCGAAATTTGTCAAAAGCAAAGACAATAGCAAGGAGTTCTTTTTCAGTAGTTGTATAGTTCGTTTGTGCTCCTTGTAATGTCTTACTAGCATAATATATAGGTTGAAATCGTTTTTCAATCCTTTGTCCTAAAACGGCTCCCATTGCAAAATCACTTGCATCGCACATTAGTTTAAATGGTAGATTCCAATTTGGTGTTATCATGATCAGTGCATTAGTGAGTTTTTCTTTAAGAATATTAAAAGATTTGATACACTCATCTGAAAAGATGAATGGCGCATCCTTTTCTAGGAGTTTATTCATAGGAGTGGCAATTTTAGAAAAATCTTTTATGAAACGTCGGTAAAAACCGGCATGCCCTAGAAAACTCCTAACTCCTCTAACATTTGTGGGATGTGGAAGTTTAGCAATTACATCTACTTTAGCTCTATCCACTTCAATTCCTTCTTTTGAAATTTTATGTCCAAGAACGATGCCTTCTTTAACCATGAAATGGCATTTCTCCCAATTAAGTACTAGATTTGATTGTTCGCATCTAATTAGCATTCGTTCCAGATTAACTAGACATGATTTAAATGTATCACCGAAGACTGAAAAGTCATCCATGAAAACTTCCATGCATTCTTCTATCATGTCATGAAAAATCGCCATCATACACCTTTGAAAGATTGCAGGGGCGTTACAAAGTCCAAATGGCATGCGTTTGTAAGCAAAAGTACCATAAGGGCACGTGAATGTGGTTTTCTCTTGATCTTCGGGTGCTATTGGAATTTGAAAATATCCGGAAAATCCATCTAGAAAACAATAGTAACTATTTCCGGCTAATCTTTCCAACATTTGATCTATGAAAGGTAAGGGAAAGTGATCTTTTCTGGTGGCGTCATTTAATTTTCTATAATCAATACATACACGCCATCCTGTTACAGTCCTAGTAGGAATAAGCTCATTTTTCTCATTTGTAATGACAGTCATGCCACCCTTCTTAGGTACGCATTGAACTGGGCTTACCCATGGACTATCAGAAATTGGATATATCAAACCTGCATCTAGCAGTTTAATAATCTCTTTCTTAACTACATCTTGCATATTAGGATATAGTCTTCGTTGGCGTTGCACATACGTTTTATGACCTTCTTCCATAAGGATTTTATGTGTGCAATACGAAGGACTTATTCCTTTAATATCATGAATCTTCCATGCAATGGCTGGTTTATGAGCTTTCAACACAGAAATGAGTTGTGATTTCTCATTTTCAGTAAGAGAAGACGATATTATTACAGGTAATTCAGATTCACCATGTAAATAAGCGTATTCCAAATGGTTTGGAAGTGGCTTTAATTCTAATTTCGGAGGTTCTTCTATCGATGATTTATATCGATATCTGTCTTCTTCTTTTAGCATTTGAATTTCTTCTGTTGTTGGTTCATATCCATTAGCTATAAGTGTAGCTAACATTTCAGCTTCATCAATTGGTTCATTACCTTCTCCTAAAGAACATTCTCCTGTTCCTTGTAATTCTGGAAATTCTTCTAATAATTCTGTATGTGCATCTATAGTTTGAATATAATAACATGTATCATCTGCAGATTGTGGTTGTTGCATTGCTCTATCAACTGAAAAGGTAACACTCTCATCCTCTATACTTAGGGTCAGTTTCTTACCGAACACGTCTATCATTGCTTTAGCCGTGTTTAAGAATGGTCTTCCTAATATGAGAGGAACTTGAGAATCTTCTTCCATGTCCAAAACAACAAAATCTACTGGAAATACTAAAGTACCAACTTTAACTAGCATGTTCTCCATTATCCCTCTAGGATATTTTATTGATCTATCGGCTAGTTGTATGCTTATTCTGGTTGGTTTCAATTCTCCAAGGTCTAGTTTAGCGTATAGTGAATACGGCATTAGATTTATACTAGCACCTAAATCTGCTAATGCTTCTATTGAACTAAGACTACCCAGAAAACATGGAATTGTGAATTTTCCTGGATCAGATAGTTTTTCTGGTATCTTATTCAACAGCACTGCTGAACAATTAGCATTCATAGTAATAGCCGAGAGTTCTTCCATTTTCTTTCTATTCGTGATTAGATCTTTCAAGAATTTAGCATATCTTGGCATTCCTGAAATCACATCAATGAAAGGAAGATTTACATTTATCTGTTTAAACATATCCAAGAATTTGGATTGCTCGGCTTCAAGTTTTTCCTTCTTCATTTTACTCGGGTAAGGAAGTGGTGGTTGGTATGGTTTAACATAAGGTTTATCCTTAACTGCGTTATCTTCATTAACCTTTTCAACTACCGGTTCTTTTTCCTTATCTTGATCAGGTTGTGGTTCTTGTGGAGTAGGAATAGTTTCATCAGAAGTTACAGGTATTTCAGGTGGTTTAAGTGTTGTACCACTTCTTGTGGTAATGGCTTTAGCTGTTTCATTCCGGGGGTTAGCATTTGTATCACTAGGTAAACTTCCCGGTTTTCTTTCACCTATTAACCTTGCTAGGTTACTTACTTCTTGTTCCAGATTTTGAATAGAAGCTTGTTGATTTCTAAATGCTTGAGCATTTTGTTCATTGGTTTATTTTTGAGATGTGAAAAACTGCGTTTGAGTTTCAACTAGCTTCGTCATCATATCTTCTAAATTCGGCTTTTTATCATCGGTTTGTTGTGGTGGTTTGTTTTGAAAATTAGGTCTTTGCTGATTGTAAGTATTATTGGATACTTGTTGATTGCTAAGACCTTGTTGGTTGTTGTATGGAATATTTCGGTTATAATTCTGGTTTTGATTGTAAATCGGTCTTGGCGGTTGATAATTATTCTGATAATTATTTCCAGGCCTTTGGTTTATGTATGAAATATTCTCTCTTTGTTCCATTGTTAATTCAATACTGAGACAATCTTTTGTCAAATGTGGTCCTCCACACTGCTCACAACTAATTCGTATAGCATGAATATCTTTAGTCATCTTTTCCATTCGTCTCTCGAAAGCATCTATCTTTGCGGAAATGGAATCTAAGTCATGGCTAGAATCGGCTCTAGCTGCTTTAGATGATCTAATGATATCTTTTTCTTGGTGCCACTCATGTGAGTGGGAAGCAGTATTATCAATAATTTTGTAAGCATTAGTTTCGGTTTTCTTCATAATAGAACCACCAGCTGCTATATCTATATCTTTCCTTGTAGTGATGTCGCATCCTTGGTAGAATATTTGTACTATTTGACAGGTGTCTAAACCATGTTGCGGACATCCTCTTAACAACTTTCCATATCTTGTCCACGCCTCATATAGAGTTTCATTTGGCTTTTGTGTGAACGTAACAATTTCTGCTTGAAGTCTTACGGCTTTAGATGCAGGAAAGAATTGTTTAAGAAATTTGTCAATTAAAACGTCCCATGTATCAATCGCCCCTTCAGGTAACGATTCCAACCAATCTTTGGCTTCTCCCTTTAAAGTCCAGGGAAATAACATGAGATATGTCTGTTCATCCTCCACTTCTCGTATTTTAAATAGTGTGCAGATCCTATTAAAGGTACGTAGATGTTCATTTGGATCTTCCTTCGGCGCACCACTAAATTGGCATTGATTAGTCACTATGTGTAGAATTTGTCCTTTGATTTCATAATCTGGCGCATTAATGTCTGGATGAGTAATTGCGTGACCTTGGCCAGTGCGTTTAGCTCTCATTCGGTCTTCCATACTTAAAGGTTCCAGATTCTCCATAATTGAATTTGTTGAATCGGTATCACTAGATGGTTCTGATTTAATGGTTCGTTCCTCAACAATCTCTGTTTGAATGATTGGTGGTTCCGGAGGAAAGTTTAATGGTTCAGGATCTATGAACCGTTCCTGAATATTTTCTGGATTCTCAATTGTGAGGTTGGGTTCAAAAAATGGATTATCGGAAATTTGAACTGAAGTACTTGGTCGACTGGATGACGATTCTAAAGAAAAATCAATGGCGGTTATATTTGTTAAACGATGTCTTGATCGAGTTACAGGTGGTGAACGTACAAAAGGTGATGAACGTCTTGCTCGGTGCATTCACTGAATATCCTATTAGTTTTTAAAAGGAAAGAAAAATTATAATAAGTTATCCAATCAATAGACTTTTCTGATTTTGCCCACGTTTCGAATAGCCAAAAGATGCAGCAGAGGGGCAGGATTCGTTTGGTCTCAATATAATTGAGGACTGTTTGGCTCCAATAACCCGGTCCACGTACAAATCCAACTATTACTACGAACCAGAAAATTTTGATGTCTATTAATTTAACCACTTAAAATAAATTTTCGTAATTTTAAGAAATTTAGATAAGAAGTAGAATAAAAATTTATGTCCTAAAACTAGAATAGCGAGAAATAAGAGAGAAAAAGAGTTCGTCGAAAAAGGTCGAAAAAGAAAAAAAAAATGGTTGAAAAATAAAAGGTGACGGAAAAATAAAAGAAACTTATCAAAACTTAAAAATACTTTACTAACCTAACCTTATTACTACAACTAACTTAAAATTATAATCGCAAATTGATATTACTAATTGGAATGATAATTGATACATAGTAAAAGGTCTAAAAATATTAAAGCTTACAGGAAAAACTAAATCCCAAATGGAAATAACTTAAAAAGAAACTAAAACTTAAAAAGGCGTCGCAAAATTCTAAAGCACCTAAATCTTAGTCTAAAGAAAAAGCACTTAAGGAATTCTACGGCAAAGCCTAAAAATCTAGGAGTAAAAATAACTATAGCAAAAACTAAGTTTAAAATTAATTATGAGCTAAAAATACAAAAGTTATGCTACAACGATTAAAAAGGTACAAAATATAAAAATATACAAAAAGTTGTAAAAAGTACAATTTTTATAAAAATATTATTTTTATATTATTTATTTAATAAAACTACTAATTTTACAAATTAATTAAACTAATTAAAACTAAATACAACAAATTAAATAAAAAGTAAAAATAAAACTAAAACTAATAATAATAATAATAATAATTAGGTTTTAATAATAATTAATTAATAATAACCGTAATTAATGCAGGTTTAGGGCTTCCTGTCGCCTGTCAGAAGGTCTCCGCGAGTCGCGGCAATTAAAGAAGAAAACCCCGCGAGTCGCGGGGTTCAGAAATTCAGCTGACAGGGTTGAGTTTTTACGCGTTTTCTTTATTTTTTTTTTTTTATTTTATGTTTTCTGTTTTTTAAATAAATAAAAGATTTTAAAATAAAACTTATATTTTTATAAACTAAAATAGAAATAAAGAAACTTATAAAACTTAAATATTTAACAAAATCTTAAAAATACTAATATTTTTGTTTTTTTTTCTTTTTTTTGAATAATTAAAACGTATTTTTACAAAAGCGACTTTTAATAAAAGTAACTAAAAATCTTTTTTTTTTTTATATTAGCGTTGCGCTTCCGGCTTTTAAGAGTGTTCCCCGGCAGTGGCGCCAAAAATACTTGATGTGCAACGAGGTGTATATAAAATAGTTATTAATTTTAGCAGAAAATACTATTAAATACGATACAATTTTACACAAGATATTTATTTATTTATAGAATGGATATACTTAAACCTTGCTACAACACTTATAGGCAGTGTACCTAATCGTACAGTAGTGTAGTTTTTAGTAAGTCCGGTTCGTTCCACAGGGAAATCTTTAAACAAAGCTCAACGCTATATTAGTTTATTTTTATAAAAATACAAACATATATATAAGTAATATTATTATTATAAAGGGGGGTTTTTACCGTTTAATGACCGGTTTGTCGATTTTAAGACTTTAGTCGCAGTTAAAACCTAATGTAAAATATAAAATAAATACAAGACTTAAATTAAAGCGTAAAGTAAATAACGATAATGAAATTGCAAATAATAAAAATGCGATAAAATAAAATTGCGATAATTAAAAAGTACGATAATTAAAAGTGCGATTAAATAACAAATAATAAAAGTGCGATAATTAGAAGTGCAATTAAATATAAAATAAAGGAAATTAAATATAAAATAAAAGAATTATGCTTATTTAAACTTCCGTAATCATGATGTTTGACGTGTTGATTTTAGTTTTATGCCCATGGGTTAATTGTCCTTTGTCCTGGATTATTCAATATGTCCGTCTGGTTTTTGTCCATAACAGTCCATCAGTCATAAATATAAATTGCAAGTGTCCTTGTCAAATTATTATTATACCCGAAGTTAAATATTCCAACTAATTGGGGATTCGAATTGTAACAAGGTTTTAATACTTTGTTTAATGAATACACCAGGTTATCGACTGCGTGTAAACCAAGGTTTTACTACTTTGTTAACAATTACACCAATTACCCTTGAATGTAATTTCACCCCTGTTTTAATTATTCTAGTGGCTATTAATCCATTCCCGTGTCCGGTTAAATGAACGATTATTCGTACATATAAATACCCCGCCCATCGTGTCCGATCGAGTGTATGTGGTAATTTATAGGGACGCCCAATTGTAATTCTTTATATTAACATTAACAAACTTTCATTTAGTTAAACAAATATAAAGCCCATTAATAGCCCATAGTCTAGTTTCCACAAGTGTCGTTCTTTTATCCAAACCCCAATTATGGTACAAAGCCCAATTACCCAATTTTAGTAATTAGCCCAACATCATGATTACTTCGTTTTAAATAAGCATAATAATAACTTAGCTATGAGACATTAATATAAAAAGGTTGAACATAACTTACAATGATTAAAAATAGCGTAGCGTTACACGGACAGAATTTCGACTTACACCCTTACAACATTCGCTAACATACCCTTATTATTAGAATTATAATTAAAATTAAAATATAAATTATAAATATAAATATAAGTTTTACGTATGAAGAGGAAGAAAAAAGATGATGAAATTTGATCAGAATTCGGTTGGCTTTATAGCCAGAGTTGAAAATTGGGGCTCCGCGACTCGCGGCAAAATGCCCTTAAAACTCCGCGAGTCGCGGAGATGTATTTACAGCTCACACCCTTGGAGTTTCTTGCTGCCGACGGTTTTTAATATATATATATAATATATATATAATTAATATAATTAATTATATATTATATTATATTTATATACATAGTTAACTTGTAATTTTTAGTCCGTTGCGTCGAGCGTTAAGAGTTGACTCTAGTCCCGGTTCCGGATTTTCGAACATCCTCGCGTACAATTTAATATCTTGTACTTTGCGTTTTGAATCTTGTACTTCTGTAATTTCGAGACGTTTCTTATCAATAATTGGAACCTTTTTGATTGTCTTTTGTTCTTTTGAGCTTTTTGGTCGTTTGCGTCTTCAATTCGTCGAATCTGTCTTTTGTCTTCACCTTTTATTATTTAAACGAATATCACTTGTAAATAGAACAATTGCAACTAAAAGCTTGTCTTTCTTGAGGAATAATGCTATGAAATATAGACTTCATCAGAGCGGTGGATTAGGACGGGTCATTAAAGGTCGTATCAGAGCGGTGGTCTTAGCGAACCAGGTCTTGCATTAGTGTGTCTAACTGATGGTTGTTAGGATGCATTAGTGAGTCTGGACTTCGACCTAGTAATTGTTAGGATACATTAATGAGTATAGACTTGGACCTTGTCTGCATATCAAAAGTTTTGCATATCACTCCTTGTCGAAAAATATCTACTTACCATTTTCAGTCTCGACACGTCTTATTGCAATTATTGCATAGATGGTGTACAGACGAATTCATATTCCATCACATTAGACTTTGTCTGACACGTTTTCTAAATTCCCTCCGTAATCTACGGGATACTCTGTACTATATATAGGTATTAGGTATTCTATGTAATTAGAATATCATCCGATATCCGAAAATCATTTCATATCGAAAAATTCTTTATCTGACCGTACAAGATGGAACTCACAACTAGTTCGAATTCCTCGGATTCCGAGAGCTCTTCCGATACGGATTTCCACTCGAACTCCGAAAGTAGTGTAACTGGACTACATCAACCAATTAGCCATCATCAATTTTAGACGAACTGAAGACGAGAAGAAGGTGATCCTTTCCATTAACCAAATTTCCCTCTTGGCAAAGAACCTGAAGCACTTACCGGTAAACCTGTCCGAAACACCATTTTCAGCCTTATTTCCAGGGTAGCTCATCACGATTATATTCTGTCTACAATTCTAAACCTTATTCATCCGCTCGTCCCAACCGATAATCATCTTGGAGTAATGGAAGAAGTCAACGAGCTTCGCGCTCGAGTAGTGGTTTTGGAAAAATATGGTGCAAAACTTACCAGCTTCAACAATATCACCGGCACCAACAGTACCACCAACATCAACACCAGTACCACCAACAACCCAAATTTCAACATCACATGCCTCAATATCTCATTCTGTACCTCGAGCATAATCATCGTTCTACGTATCGTTCTACATCATTTATCTTCGTTCTACATGGCGATTATGCAATCTCTAATGTTTTAGAGATTATGTATTCTAGTTCTAACTGTAAATCAAATGAGTTTAATATTATATTGACTCCTTAAATCCATGATTACATCTGAAGAAAATATATATGTATATATATCTTCATAAAGATTGTAATTAAGAGTTCTTTTGTACAAACTGTTAATGGTGAAAATATTTTAACGGGTAGGTAATACCCGAGTGTAACAACCCAACCCAATATCCAACTGAATAGTAACCAAATTTTTTTTATACAGCATAGGTGCATGGCGTGCAGAAGCCCCATCAGCTTCTGTCCGATTTTATCATTTTTCAAATAAAGATCTCCCACTTCCCTACATATTTAGACGAAACGCTTTTCACAACATGTTATAATATGGAAAACTCACACGATTCAATAATAAAATAAGTTTTACGAAACGGGGCCCACATCGACCCGAATTACGAGTTTCGTACAAAACATGAGTTTCGACCACATTAGTTTAAATTCCAAACGACACTTTGAGCATGGTGTTTGGGGGTTAAACTACCCAAATCTCGGTCAAACTCCAAAAGCTATCACATCAAAAGTGTCCCCTATCAAACAAAGCGGGATCTCTAATCTAAACGAACGCCCTTACCCTTGTCCATGCCGGAGCCTATAAAAAGGTAAACAACGAGAGGGTAAGCAAAGCTTAGTGAGTGCAACAATTATACATACACATATATAACCCATCTATTTGCAATCGCACCCACCAAATACCTCATACGAAAATATAACTCAAATAGCATGCCGTCATACTCATAATGCTAACGACTCGTACACTATCACAACACCACATTAGTATATACTCAACACAATATATATATATATATATATATATATATATATATATATATATATATATATATATATATATATATATATATATATATATATATATATATAGCATGCTAAACAATATCCAACAACATAATATGGTTAACCATAACGCTATGGTGCTACCGGCTCGTGGTTCACACCATACGCATTTGAGTCTCACTCTTTTATAGTGCTACCGGCTCATGATTCACACTTTGGCACTACCGGCTCATGGTTCACGCCTCATTTTATAGTGCTACCGGCTCGTGGTTCACACTTTATTTTATAGTGCTACCGACTTGTGGCACTTTATTTTATAGTGCTACCGGCTCGTGGTTCACACTTTGTTTTATAGTGCTACCGGCTCGTGGTTCACACTTTGTTTTATAGTGCTACTGGCTCGTGGTTCACACTTGATGCTAGCGGCTCGTGGTTCCCATCATGACACTCGTCACATACATGCTATGGTACTACCGGCTCGTGGTTCATACCATAACATTCACAGATAAATACGCCATATATATATACGCATAATTATTCCACTCACCTTAAGGATTCGGTGACGGTTTTATCCTTCCGCAAGCTTCAAAGCCAAGTACCTAATACAATAAGTACTCGATCAACACCCAAACTAGTTGGACTAACACCAACACCCTACTCAAGTGCATTTAATGACTTAATGCATTAAATCACCCATTTACACCAAAACCGTCCAATTAAGGTCAAGACCATCATCAATCACTAAAAGCTAGCGATTAAGGTCCAACAACACTAACTACCACGAAATCGGGGTATTTCACACCCATCCTTCACAAATTAGGTCAATCATTACCCATTCGACCATTTTAAGTCAACACACCCATTTCGGGTCATTCACTACCCCAAGTAACACCTATTTACTAATTAACTAGGTGTGCTAGTAATTAACTAACTAATTAAGACTCATAAACACCAATTAACACTTTGAAACCCTCGGTTAGTTACTACTGAGTCTTCATGACTCAATCTTTCCCAAGAACACCCAAAATCACCACAAATGGGTTTTATGTTCATCACTAACCCAAACCCTAACCCTTAAACCAATTAAAATGAGGAAATCAAAGTTAGAGCTTACCACCACAATCACAACGTAGCTAGTGACTAGATGAATAACTTTAACACACGCGCTTTGGCCCGAAATCAACTTCTTCCTCTTAGATTTGAGATTTCTCACTCAAGAACTCTCCTCTCTCTCTAGAATTAAAGTGGAATGGATAAAGGTAGGTGATAGTGGAGTTATGACACTCCACTAACAGATCTTGTGGCCTTTAACTTGTCCCCAAGTGAATTTACCAAAAAGCCCTTCTAAAATATCTATTAAAAGAGACAGAATCCGGCTACAGTAGCAGTGCGCCACGCGCACCCTTAAGTGTGCGCTGAGCGCACCCTGGTCTGGATAGACTCTGACCTCTGTTTAACTGCACAATAATTCCCACATCTCAAGTACCCTATTTACACTCTGTACAATAATTATTCGGGTCTTACAACTCTCCCCCACTTGAATCAGAGCACGTCTTCGCGATCCAAGCCGCATGACAAGCGGGAAGATAAACTAACACAAACTCTTTGGGCTCCCAAGTAAACTCGGAACCTTTACTACGATGCCATTGAACTTTAAAAGTTCTCACCTCTTTATTTCTCAACCTTTTGACCTTCTCATCGAGTATAGCAATCGGCTCCTCAATATACTCTAACTTATTGTTTAGTTCAATCTCATCTAAAGGCACCCATGAAGAATCATCCGCAAGACACTTACGGAGATGGGAAACATGAAATGTATTATGGATCCCCGCAAGCTCTTCGGGTAATTCCAAACGATACGTGATAAGGCTAAAAAGGAACATATATTTCATAGCAAAATCCCCCAAGAAAGACAAGATTTTAGTTGCAATTGTTCCATTTTCAAGTAATATTCGTTTATTTTAAATAAGTGCGAAGACAAAAGGCGAAAATGACGAATTGAAGACACAAAGGTCCAAAAAGCTCAAAAGTACAAGATACAATCAAAAAGGTTCAAATTATTGATGAGGAACGTCTAAAAATGGCAAGAGTACAAGTTACAAAACGCAAAGTACAAAATATAAAATTGTACGCAAGGACGTTCGAAAATCCGGAACCGGGACCAGAGTCAACTCTCAACGCTCGACGCAACGGTGTAAAAAATACGAGTCAACTATGCACAAGAATAAAATATAATATTTAAATAATTCATAATAAGAATAATATTAAATAATAAAAAGTTGTTAATTGAGCATAGTTCAGGGGTCATAAGTGAAAATTCAATTTCTAAATTCGCCTATAAAAGGCTTTGTAATCGTAATGTAAAAACACACCTTTTTCTATCTTTTTCTTATTTATCAATATCAATTATCAATATCTATATTCTATATCTCTATCATAATGTTAACTTAATAAGATATAACAATAATCTTAATTTTAATTTTAAATTATGATAATAATAAGATTTATGATAGAGATCGTTTGAGTGTGTAAGTCGAAATTCTGTCCGTGTAACGCTACGCTATTTTTAATAATTGTAAGTTATGTTCAACCTTTTTATATTAATGTATCGTAACTAAGTTATTATTATGCTTATTTGAGCCGAAGTAATCGTAATGTTGGGCTAAAATATTAAGAAGGGGTTATTGAACTTTGGACCATAATTAAGGTTTGGGCAAAAGACCGACACTTGTGGAAATTGAACTATTGACTATTAATAGATGGGGGGTATTGTCTAATTGAGTGACAACTCATTGGAGTCTGTCGAACCTATCTTCAAATTAATTAACCTAATAATTAATAATGATTATGGTTGTCCTATTTAGTGATGTTCATATGGAATCTGTTATAATCATTTAATTAATCAATTGGGTTGGGTAATTGATTATTCATTCTGATCAAGTGGATGAATTAATATTCATAAACTAATTAAAACAGGGGTGGATTACATACAGTGATAACTGGTGTAATTGTTGACAGAAGTGATAACTGCATCACAGTTTAAATCCTTAATCAGTTGGAATATTTGACTTCGGGTATAAGGGTAATTTGACGAGGATACTCGCACTTTATTTTTATGACCGATGGACTAGTATGGACAAAAACCAGATAGACGTATCAAATAAACCAGGACAAAGGGCAATTAACCCATGGTAATAAATTAAAATCAACACGTCAAACATCATGATTACGGAAGTTTAAATAAGCATAATTCTTTTATTATATTTCTCATCGTATCTTTATTTACTGTCATTTTATTACTCGCAATTTTATTTACTGTCATTTTATTTATTGTCATTATTTTACGCACTTTAATTATCGTCATTTATCTTTACGCTTAAAATATAGAATCGACAAACCGGTCATTAAACGGTAAAACCCCCCTTTTATAATAATATTACTACTTATATAATTATATATATTTTGTATAAATATAGTTAAAAATATAGTAAGTATCACCAGCTCCCTGTGGAACGAACCGGACTTACTAAAAACTACACTACTCTACGATTAGGTACACTGCCTATAGTGTTGTAGCAAGGTTTAGGTATATCCCATCCGTAAATTAATAAAACTTGTGTCATATTTTGTAGTATTTTGTATTAAAAATAATACTATTTCGTACCCTCACGCTACATCATCAAGTTTTTGGCGCCGCTGCCGGGGAGCGCTAAAACGCTATATTTTTAATTATAATAATATTGAAATAAAATATAATAATATAATAATATTGAAATAGAATATAATAATATAATAATATTGAAATAGAATATAATAATATAATAATATTTTAGAATCAAAATTTGATACGTAAAATTTTAAAAAGTCGTATTTATTAAATACTTCAGGGGTATATTATGTAACTTGTAATTAATAATTTCTATCATATCGCTTTCATGTGAATAGTAAATTAATTAATTTCTTTTCATTTACTATTCATGAATAGTAAATGAATTAAAAAAAAAGTTTTGAAAAAAAATAATAATTATAAAAAAATTATTAATTTGTAAAAAAAAAATCATTTTTAAAAAAAAAAAAAAATTGTAAAAAAAAAAACGTTTTTTTTTTAGAAAAAAAAATTCGTTTTTAAAAAAAAAAAAAAAATTATTAAAAAAAATATATATTTTTTAAGATTTTGTCTATAAAAAAAAAAATTTGTTTTTTTTTAGTTTTATTACCTTTAGATTTTTAGACTATAGTCGCAACTTTTAGTATTAAGTTTAGTTTTGCCATAGTTATTTTTACTTCTAGAATTTTTAGGCTTTGCCGTAAAATCCCTTAAGTGCTTATTCCTTAGATTAAGTTTTAGGTGCTTTAGAATTTTACGACGCCGTATTTCGCACTACTTTCTTATTTTTATTTTTCGACGCCTATTTTTCGACCTTTTTATTTTTCGACCTTTTTCGACGCGCAATCTTTTTCTTTCTTATTTCTCGCCATTCTAGTTTTTAGGACTTAGATTTTTTTCTACTTCTTCTCTAAATTTCTTAAAATTACGAAAATTTATTTTAAGTGGTTAAATTGATAGACATCAAAATTTTCTGGTTCGTAGTAATAGTTGGATTTGTACGTGGACCGGGTTATTGGAGCCAAACAGTACTCAATTATATTGAGACCAAACGAATCCTGCCCCTCTGCTGCATCTTTTGGCTATTCGAAACGTGGGCAAAATCAGAAAAGTCTATTGATTGGACAACTTATATAAGTTTTTCTTATTTTTATAAATAATAGGATATTCTGTGAATGCACCGAGCAAAACGTTCACCACCTTTCATACGTTCACCACCTGTAACTCGATCAAGACATCTAGCAAATATTGTTGCCGTTGATTTTTCTTTAGAATCGTCATCTAGTCGAACAAGAACTCCAACTCAAATTTCCGATAATCCATCTTTTGAACCCGACTTCACAATTAAGAACCCGGAGCATATTCAAGGACAATTCCAAGATCCTGAACCACTAATTATTCCTCCTGAGCCACAAACCATTAAATCAGAATCCTCTAGTGATTCGTATTCAACAAATTCAATTATGGAAGTAACGGAACCTCTAAGTATGGAAGATCGAATGAGAGCCACACGCACGGGCCAAGGTCACGCCATTATTAAGCCAGAAGTTAATGCGCCAGATTATGAAATCAAAGGACAAATTCTACACATGGTAACTAACCAATGCCAATTCAGTGGTGCACCGAATGAAGATCCTAACGAACACCTTCGTACGTTTAAAAGAATTTGTACACTATTCAAAATCCGAGAAGTGGAAGATGAGCAGATCTATCTCATGTTGTTTCCCTGGACTTTAAAGGGAGAAGCCAAAGATTGGTTAGAATCGTTACCTGAAGGGGCGATTGACACATGGGATGTTTTAGTTGAAAAATTTCTTAAACAATTCTTTCCGGCATCTAAAGCCGTGAGACTTCAAGGAGAAATTGTTACGTTCGCGCAAAAGCCAAATGAAACATTATATGAGGCGTGGACAAGATTCGGAAGGATGTTGAGAGGATGTCCTCAACACGGTTTAGACACTTACCAAATAGTACAAATATTCTACCAAGGTGTCAACGTTGTTACACGAAAAGACATCGACATAACAGCTGGTGGTTCCATTATGAAGAAAACCGCAACTGAAGCTTACAAAATTATTGATAACACAGCCTCCCACTCGCATGAGTGGCACCAAGAAAAAGATATTTTTCGTTCATCTAAAGTGGCTAGAGCCGATTCTAGCCATGACTTTGATTCCGTTTCAGCAAAAATAGATGCTTTCGAAAGACGAATGGAAAAGATGAATAAAGATATTCACGCAATACGAATCAGTTGTGAGCTATGCGGTGGACCACACTTATTGAAAGATTGTCACATTGAACCAACATTGGAACAACGAGAGAATGTTTCCTATATGAACCAAAGGCCTGGAAATAATTATCAAAATAATTATCAACCGCCAAAGCTAAACTTCAATCGAAATCAAAACATTCTTTACAATCCAAAAGGACCCGAAAATAACTGGTATAACCAACAAGGTCCGAATAACCAACCAACTCAAAACAACACTTTCAATCAACAAAGACCTGGCTTATATAAACCACAACAACAAACCGAAGAGAAAAAGTCAAATATGGAAGACGTGGTATTCAAGCTAGTTGAATCTCAAACACAATTTATTGAAACTCAAACCCAAACGAACGAGAGATTTGAGCAGTCATTTAGAACTCAACAAGCTTCCATTTTGAATCTAGAAAAACAAGTAGGTACTCTTGTTAGATTGATGAGTGAAAGGGAACAAGGAAAGCTACCGAGTAATAATGAAGTAAATCCTCGGAATGAAAATGTTAACATGATATCAACAAATTCTGAAAAACCAATACCAGAAGATGGGAAAGTTTTAGATGTAAGTAACAATGAAGAAGTTACACCACCACCACCACCCGAGTATGTAAAGCCAGTGGTGGCACCATACAGACCACCCATCCCGTTTCCAAGAAAAGGAGTTGAGTATGAGCAAGTAATAGGTAATAAAGTTTGTGATACCTCTGGAAAGAAGAAGAAGAAGAATAAAAAAGTGCAAGAAACAAAAACAGTAGAAGTAAACCCGGTGAAGACAGTTCCACCAAATCCTCCACCTAGGGTAGGTGATCCGGGTGAATTTATTGTTCCTTGTCTACTTAGTGACTGTGTCATGTATGATGCACTAGCAGATTTAGGTTCAAGTGTGAGTGTTATGCCTCTTTCATTATATAAGAGATTAGGTGTAGGTGAGTTAACTCCAACGGATATGAGTGTTCGACTCCTTGATCAAACCATTAAGCACCCAGTTGGAATTGCTGACAACCTACCCGTTCAAGTAGGTAATTTAACCTTTCTAGTCGAATTCATTGTCATTGACATAGAAGAGGACTCAAACGTTCCTCTAATTTTAGGTCGACCATTCTTAGCGTCCACCGGGGCGTTATTTGATGTAAGAAAGGGTAGAATGACACTTAGTAATGATGAGAAATCGATCACCTTTATGATTCGAAAGTCTAAATATCCACAAACCAAAACCGTTGAACCAGTAAAAACGATTGGTAATAACCATGTTGTTTTACCAACTCCAACGGTAGTGCTTAGCAATAATAAAACGCCTAAGTGTGGGGAAAATGAAGTAAAACCTAATGATGACTTGATAATAAAGAACCCCGTTGTTGATACGAAATTAAATGACCCCGTTATTAACAGTTCAATGAAGAAACTTTTTAAACGGGCTATCGATGCTAGAAGTAAGGGGAACTTTAAGTTATGTAACCGGTTAGTATCCAATCTGTCGCCTAAAGAAAAGGCGAAACTAGTTGAATTTTGGGATATTACGGAAGAAGCCGGGCACTGGCTTAAAGAAAAAGTCACAGATAGGCAAGTTGATTATGGACCAAAAGAAATTGACGATGAAGTTAATCACAATTTCGACACCACAGCTACCTAAGTGTGGGGAGATTCAAATGTTCTAAGAAAATGTTATCTAGAGTTAGTTGTTCTGTTCTCGTGTAGTTCCGAGAATGGAATCCGATTGGTCTTTTCCGCTAGCAGACACTAAAGAACTAGTTTTCTCCCCCCATTCTGAATTTTTGTTTTTTTTTAGGTTTTATATGAAATTAATATGCTTTTAAGTTTTGTGTGATATTTAAAAACAAAATTTACTTTAATTCATTAAGTTGAAAAAATGATTTCTAAAATTCGTCGTGAGTTGAAGACTAGGTCATTAAGCCGAAATTGCTTTACCCGAGGGTGGGACGGCAAATTTTGTTATCATTATTTTTAATTTTATTGATCTAAAGTATGCCAAAAAGATATTAGACTTTATAAATTTTTGAACGTGGGGTAATATACCCAACTTCAAAAATATGTATATATATGTTTGTATTTTATATTATGTACAAAACAGGGTAGAACAACGCACTTTCAAAGACTAACATTAAGTTCAGCAATAGCTACTGGTTTTGACGACAAGAAGCAAAATATCAAATGTGATGTAAAATAATATGCTTACAAACTGGGTATTTTTAATCACTTTTCTACACTAATCACCCTCATGAATTTATAATTATAGTCTGATTTCATGCAAATGAGGGCATTGCATGATCTCAAGTGTGGGGAAGGGTTATAAATTCTCTCGGGTTTGCACTTAGTTTATTTGCCAAATTTTGTGAAAATTTGAAAAATTTTCAACTAAATGAATTTAAAATCATGTTTATACATATTTATGAACGGTGAAAACTAGGTGATAATACCGAAATTATCGTTACCTCGAAAAGGACATAAATTGAGAAACAACCTAAAATGCTTGAATTCATTTAAAATGGAATAAAGGAGAATAAAAAGGCAAAGAAAGAAACTAAGTGTGGGGAGAATGTACCAAGTTATTCAATTAAAAATTATCTATCACATATCTTTGTACAAGATTATTGCAGGTACTTTTGTTTTGGATGATACTAATCAGTTTTACCCGGTTTATTGTAATACTTTTGAAAAAAGAGATGGATCTACACGATGAATCAATTCCATCATTAAAAGGAAGTAAAGTCTTCCGAAAAAGACACGCGCTTCTTGATTTAGGTCATGAAGTTGTCGTCCAGACCAGCTGTAGGTTGACGAAAAATCTAGAAAAGTCATCACTAAAATCAGCAGGAAATCCACGGACCTCAACATCAAACAGGGTCGCCAAGTGGTCAGATTTATCCTAACCATGAGAAGGATTTATCTCGTACAATGGGGAGGCACCGTGCAAATTAGCTTGATAAGACTAATGAATCAGATCCCCAGAAAAGGATAATCTCCTTAAAGATTAAAAATCAGCTTTTAAGACTGATAATACTCAATCCTAGAGATTGACCTTAAAGATTGAGAATTCAAACTCATGGAATTCGATGATATCTAAACTCGAGCATGAACGAGAAAATATTTTGATCAAAAATACAAACCGATTTGTTTTCTGAAAAACCATTTTCAATGCGTTCATTACCATTGAACGTAAAATCCTAAGAAATTCACTTGGAATTCATTAGGTCACCTGAACCAAATCGGGTGTCAACCGTAAGAACGGTGGTTGCATAGCATGGTCGGAGACAGGACCTTGTGCCAGACCGAAAAATCATAGGATGATCTTTACTATCGCTCCTACCAAGGATAGTTCTAGCATCCGACACGTTAAAAGACCATAATCATCTGCATGTCACGGGACATTGCCTTAACAGTTTCTTGTTCATCGCTTTCCTTTACAACCGGACGGTAGTTTACCGAAAGATAATATACGGAACAAGTAAACTGGATGTGTACTTTCCGATACCGGGATAGCAGTGGATTACACGAACCTAAAAGTTTTAGCCAAAATATTGATCAACAAATATATTTTGCAACACCGATGATGGATCAAATCAGAAAACTTGTCTAGGGTAAAATCTAGCTTGAATTTTCAAAAGATCAAATGTTTTCATAAAGATCCAATTTTCTTAAAGGATCTAAATTTTTATAGTCATGTGGGACTGTAAACCGCCTTTCAAATGTGCACTTTGCTTTGGAAACCGAAAGTAAATCGGCTATTTGATTGCAAGTGTCGTTGTCCTAAACCCAAGGCAACTGTGGATGACACACCCACCTTTAACCATATCGTTACTATCATTGTTTATACCGCTCTATCAAAATCACTGATCTACAAAGTGTGAAGAATAAAGAAGTGATTCGTGTGATGTATTATATTATTTCAAGACTGTATTGCTTGAGGACAAGCAACACTCAAGTGTGGGGATATTGATAAGGCTAAAAAGGAACATATATTTCATAGCAAAATCCCCCAAGAAAGACAAGATTTTAGTTGCAATTGTTCCATTTTCAAGTAATATTCGTTTATTTTAAATAAGTGCGAAGACAAAAGGCGAAAATGACGAATTGAAGACACAAAGGTCCAAAAAGCTCAAAAGTACAAGATACAATCAAAAAGGTTCAAATTATTGATGAGGAACGTCTAAAAATGGCAAGAGTACAAGTTACAAAACGCAAAGTACAAAATATAAAATTGTACGCAAGGACGTTCGAAAATCCGGAACCGGGACCAGAGTCAACTCTCAACGCTCGACGCAACGGTGTAAAAAATACGAGTCAACTATGCACAAGAATAAAATATAATATTTAAATAATTCATAATAAGAATAATATTAAATAATAAAAAGTTGTTAATTGAGCATAGTTCAGGGGTCATAAGTGAAAATTCAATTTCTAAATTCGCCTATAAAAGGCTTTGTAATCGTAATGTAAAAACACACCTTTTTCTATCTTTTTCTTATTTATCAATATCAATTATCAATATCTATATTCTATATCTCTATCATAATGTTAACTTAATAAGATATAACAATAATCTTAATTTTAATTTTAAATTATGATAATAATAAGATTTATGATAGAGATCGTTTGAGTGTGTAAGTCGAAATTCTGTCCGTGTAACGCTACGCTATTTTTAATAATTGTAAGTTATGTTCAACCTTTTTATATTAATGTATCGTAACTAAGTTATTATTATGCTTATTTGAGCCGAAGTAATCGTAATGTTGGGCTAAAATATTAAGAAGGGGTTATTGAACTTTGGACCATAATTAAGGTTTGGGCAAAAGACCGACACTTGTGGAAATTGAACTATTGACTATTAATAGATGGGGGGTATTGTCTAATTGAGTGACAACTCATTGGAGTCTGTCGAACCTATCTTCAAATTAATTAACCTAATAATTAATAATGATTATGGTTGTCCTTTTTAGTGATGTTCATATGGAATCTGTTATAATCATTTAATTAATCAATTGGGTTGGGTAATTGATTATTCATTCTGATCAAGTGGATGAATTAATATTCATAAACTAATTAAAACAGGGGTGGATTACATACAGTGATAACTGGTGTAATTGTTGACAGAAGTGATAACTGCGTCACAGTTTAAATCCTTAATCAGTTGGAATATTTGACTTCGGGTATAAGGGTAATTTGACGAGGATACTCGCACTTTATTTTTATGACCGATGGACTAGTATGGACAAAAACCAGATAGACGTATCAAATAAACCAGGACAAAGGGCAATTAACCCATGGTAATAAATTAAAATCAACACGTCAAACATCATGATTACGGAAGTTTAAATAAGCATAATTCTTTTATTATATTTCTCATCGTATCTTTATTTACTGTCATTTTATTACTCGCAATTTTATTTACTGTCATTTTATTTATTGTCATTATTTTACGCACTTTAATTATCGTCATTTATCTTTACGCTTAAAATATAGAATCGACAAACCGGTCATTAAACGGTAAAACCCCCCTTTTATAATAATATTACTACTTATATAATTATATATATTTTGTATAAATATAGTTAAAAATATAGTAAGTATCACCAGCTCCCTGTGGAACGAACCGGACTTACTAAAAACTACACTACTCTACGATTAGGTACACTGCCTATAGTGTTGTAGCAAGGTTTAGGTATATCCCATCCGTAAATTAATAAAACTTGTGTCATATTTTGTAGTATTTTGTATTAAAAATAATACTATTTCGTACCCTCACGCTACATCATCAATACGCAACTTCACCAACACGAGCTAAAATTTTAAATGGCCCAATAAACCGAGGAGCTAACTTTCCCCGTTTTCGAAACCGAATAACACCTTTCCATGGCGAAACTTTAAGCATCACCATGTCACCTTCTTGAAACTCAATCAATCACCTATGTTTGTCGGCATACGACTTTTGTCTATCTTGAGCCGCTTTCAAATGAGCCCAAATCATCTCAATCTTGCTATTCGTCTCTAAAACCAAATCGGTACTCCCGATTTCTCTTTGACCCACTTCACCCTAACAAATCGGAGTTCGACACCTCGGCCCATAAAGCATCTCATAAGGTGGCATCCCGATACTAGTATGATAACTATTATTGTACGAGAATTCCACCAAACGTAAGTGCTCATCCCAACTACCGCCGAAATCAATAATGCACGCCCGTAACATATCCTCCAATGTTTGATTTGTACGTTCGGTTTGACCGTCCGTTTGAGGGTGGTACGCCGTGCTCAATTTCAATTGTGTACCCATATCTTCATGAAACTTTCCCAAAACCGATATGTGAAACGAGTATCTCGATCCGAAATAATAGATATAGGAACCCCGTGTCTCGATATCACCTTCTTGATAAACAACTTAGCCAAGGTCTCCGACGATATCGCTTCCCGAATGGGAAGAAACAAAGCACTTTTCGTCAATCGATCAACTATTATCCAAATCGAGTCAAATTGGGTTCTCTCCGTCTTTGGTAACTTTGTAATGAAATCCATGGTAATGTGCTCCCATTTCCATTTCGGAATTTCCAACGGTTGTAACTTACCATACGGCTTTTGGTTCTTGGCCTTAACTTTCAAACACGTGACACATTGTTCAACATACTTTACGACATCACGTTTCATGCCCGGCCACCAATACTCTTTCTTCAAATCAAGATACATTTTCGTCGCGCCCTGATGAATGGAATACTTTGACTTATGTGCTTTATCAAGTAGCACTTGTTGGAAATCTCCCATTCTATGTACCCACACTCGTCCTTGAAAGGACAACGAACCATGCGGGCCTAAGGTAATAGACTCCGTTTGGCCCACGATTCGTTCCTCATGTTTGTTGTTAACAAAAGCTTCAATTTAAGTCTCGCCAAGCTTTACCAGAAAATCGTTAGTAATAATCATGCATAACGATCCTACTCGTATCATCGGATGTTGACTCTTCCGACTTAACGCATCCGCGACCACATTCGCCTTATCCGGATGATAAAGTATTTCACAATCGTAATCTTTTACCACATCCATCCATCTACGTTGACGATAATTCAAATCTCGTTGATCAAAAAGATGTTTTAAGCTCTTGTGATCCGAATAAATCGTACACTTGACACCATACAAGTAATGGCGTTTCAACGCATGAACAACCGCCGCCAACTCAAGATCATGAGTCGGATATTTCGTCTCGTGTTCCTTTAATTGTCGAGAGGCATAAGCGATGACTTTACCTCTTTGCATTAGAACACACCCGAGCCCATTTAAAGACGCATTACAATAAACTATCATGTCTTCTACACCTTCCGTCAACACTAAAACTAGAGCTTGACATAACTTCTCTTTTAACAATTGGAAAGCAATTTCTTGCTCGTTTTCCCAATTAAATCTCGCGTTCTTTCTCGTTAATTTTGTCAATGGAGAAGAGATTTTAGAAAAGTCTTGGATAAACCGACGATAATAACCGGCCAATCTGAGAAAACTTCGGATTTTCGTAAGCATAGTCGGTCGTCCCCAACTCTTCACCGTCTCAATCTTCCCCGGATCTACTTGAATATCATCCTTCTTCACAATATGGCCAAGGAATTGAACTTCCCTTAGCCAAAATTCACATTTGGAGAACTTTGCATACAACTTCTCCTTCCGCAACGTCTTCAACACACCACGCAAATGATGTTCATGTTCTTTCATACTCTTCGAATAGACAAGTATGTCGTCAATGAACAAAATCATCGACTTGTCCAACATAGGTTGGCACACTCAGTTCAGAAGATCCATGAATGCCACCGGTGCATTTGTAAGACCAAAAAGCATAACTACAAACTCAAAATGCCCATAACGCGTTCGAAAAGCCGTTTTCACAATATCTTTCTCACAGACCCGCATTTGGTGATAGCTTGACCGTAAGTCAATTTTAGAGAAATACGTCGCACCTTGGAGTTGGTCAACTAAATCATCAAACCGAGGCAATGGATAACGATTCTTGATCATCACTTTGTTCAACTCCTGATAATCGATGCACATCCGCATACTACCATCCTTCTTCTTTACAAATAAAACCGGAGCACCCCATGGAGAAGCACTCGGTCAAATAAAACCCTTTTCAAGTAATTCTTGGGTTTGATTTAACAACTCTTGCATTTCCGTTGGCGCTAAATGATAAGGAGTTTTAGCAATGGGAATAGCCCCCGGACAACTCAATGCGAAATTCAACTTGTCTTTCCGCCGGTACACCCAGTAATTCGTCCAGAAAAACGTCTTCAAATTCACTAACCACCGGAATTTCATGAATGGGTGGTGGCTCTTCACGAGTATCAACTATATGAGCAAGAAAAGCCATGCCACCACTAACAAGAAAACGTCGTGCCCGTGCATAATGGCACAAGTCTTCTCCGTCTCTCGCCATGAATAATTAACTCTCCCCCACTTGGGGTCTTCACACGAATAGATTTTTCATGGCATGCAATATCGGCTCTATGACGATCGAGCCAATCCATACCAATGACAATATCAAATTCACCCAAGGTCATCGGGATAAGATCAATTTTAAACGTTTCGAAACCAAACACAATATCACAATCATTACACACATCAACCCCTAACACCGTCTTACCATCCGCTATTTCAAATTCTACCGGATGACTCAACTTAGCTAGCGGCTTATTTAGTTTAGGCACGAATCTTGGAGAAACAAATGACAAATTAGCACCGCTATCAAATAGGATCCTTGCCGGATTAGAGTTAACAATGAAAGTACCTGAGACAACTTCGTTGGATTGCTTGGCCTCATCATTGGTCATCAAATGGTTTCGTCCCCTAGCCGTACCCCCCCTTTCCAACTTCTTAACATGATCGGTGTTCAAATTGGGACACTCTGTCCTTCGATGCCCTTCTTTACCAAAATTATAACAAGTAAGTTTGCTCGGCACCTTGGTACAATCACGGTTCATGTGCCCCCTTTGATTATAATTAAAACACGTGGGTCCATAACTCAAAGAACCACCTTTCTTCACGCTATTAGCACTTTCGGAACCCTTCTTGCTCTTCTTGTTTGAAAAGTTCGAATGACTCGACCCTTTAAATTTTCTCTTAGAGAAAGAGAAATCGCTTTGCTTTGGAACTTCTGGTTCGAAGCCCCGAGCTAACTCAAACAATTCATCAAAAGACTTAGCCATTCCCCGACTAATCTTACGCTTCAACTCATCGCTTAGTGTACGGTAAAAATCTTGCATCAACTTGTGATCATCACCAACATACTCCGGACAAAAACGAGTCTTTGCCAAGAAGGTAGACTTGAGAGTAACCAAGTCCATTGAACCCTGTCGCAAATTATGCAACTCGTCCCGGATTCTATCAAGGTCGGAAGGAGTTCGGTATTCTTTGAAAAATTCCTTTTTAAACTCTTCCCACGTCAAGCTCATGCATTGTTCTTCCCTATATAATCGGATTTTATCGTCCCACCACAACTTGGCCTCTTCACGCAACATACTAGAACCGTACCTCGTCTTCTTCTCAGGAGGACACTCCGCAGTACGGAAGGCCCCCTGATGTCGGCGATCCAACATGTACTTTTTAACGGATCCCTTACCCCATTAAACATAGGGGGTTGAGCATCCTTGAAGCTTTTGTAATGGAAGTCTCGCCTTCCATGCCCACCACTACCATCACCCCCTTCACCCCGAGGATGAATGTTTCTAGCTTCTAATGCCTCTTCGATTAAGGCATTCATTCGTTCATTGATTAGCTCGGTTACTTGCCCATCATGTAACAACCCAAACCAATAACCAACCGATTACGCGAAACAAATATTTTTTTTTAAACAGGAGAGTGCGCGGCGCGCACAAGCCCCAACAGCTTCTGTCCGGTTTTGTCCATTTTCAAATAAAGATCTCCCACTTCCCGACATTTTTAGAAGAAACGCTTTTCACAACATGTTCTAATATGAAAAACTCATACGATTCAATCATAAAATGAGTTTTATAAAATGGGGCCCACATCGGCCATTTTACGAGTTTCGTTCAAAACATACAAGTTTGACCATAAGAGTTTAAATTCAAAACGACACTATGAGCATGGTGTTTGGGGGTTGAACTACCCAAATCTCGGTCAAACTCCAAAAGCTATAACATCCAAAAGCGTCCCCTACAAACAAAGCGGGATCTCTAATCCATACGAATGCCCTTACCCTTATCTCTACTGGTGCCTATAAAAAGATAAACAACGAGAGGGTAAGCAAAGCTTAGTGAGTGCAACAATTATACATACACATATATAACCTATCTATCTGCATTCGCACCCACCAAATACCTCATACGTAAATATAACTCAAATAGCATGCCGTCTTACTCATAATGCTAACAACTCGTACACTATTTCAACATCACATTAGCATATACTCAACACAATATATATATATATATATATATATATATATATATATATATATATATATATATATATATATATATATATATATAGCATGCTAAACAATATCCATCAACATAATATGGTTAACCATAACGCTATGGTGCTACCGGCACGTGGTTCACACCATACGCATTTGTGTCTCACTCTTTTATAGTGCTACCGGCTCGTGGTTTACACTTTGGCGCTACCAGCACGTGGTTCACGCCTCATTTTATAGTGCTACCGGCACGTGGTTCACACTTGATGCTACCGGCACGTGGTTCACATCCAAATTTTATAGTGCTACCGGCACGTGGTTCACACTTGATGCTATCGGTACGTGGTTCACACCATAATACTCGTCACATACATGTTATGGTGCTACCGGCACGTGGTTCATACCATAACATTCACAAATAAATACGCCATATACACGTACGCATAATTATTCCACTCACCTTAAAGATTTGGTGATGGTTTTATCCTTCCGCAAGCTTCAAAGCCAAATACCTAATGCAATAAGTACTTGATCAACAAACAAACTTGTTGGACTAAATACCAACACTTTACTCATGTGCATTTAATGACTTAAATGCATTAAATGCCCCATTTTCACCAAAACCGCCCCTTAAGGGTCAAGACCATCATTAATCACTTAAAAGCTAGTGATTAAGGTCCAACAACGCTAACTATTACACAATTAGGGTATTTCATACCCATTTTTCCCAACTAGGTCAATCATTAGCCCTTTGACTAATTTAAAGTCAACACATCCATTTCGAGTCATCTACTAACCCATCTAACACCCATTTACTAATTAACTAGGTGTGCTAGTGATTAACTAACCAATTAGGACTCATAAACATCAATTAACACTTTGAAACCCTAGGTTAGTTATCATTGAGTCTTCATGACTCCATCTTACCCAAGAACACCCAAAATCACCAAATATGGGTTTTATGTTCATCACTAACCCAAACCCTAACCCTTAAATCAATTAAAATAAGGAAATCAAAGTTAGAGCTTACCACCACAATCACAATGTATCTAGTGATTATATGAACAACTTTAATACTTGAGCTTTAACCCGGATCAAGCTTCTTCCTCCTAGATTCAAGCTTTCTCTGTAACGACCCGACTTTTTCAACTTGCTTTTGTGCCTTGTATTTTAGCGAAACTGCGTATCTATGCGTACTGTGTTACTTTATACTCTGGAAACTTGATATACGTGGTTTACTTCCAATTATATGTTAAAACATCCCTTAGAGTACGTAGGATACTTAACTTGATCATTGGAGGCCTTTATAACCGTTAGTGTTACTTAACGTTTCGTATAAACCGCGGACTGCGCGCACGTTTGACTTTTGTCGTAGCCGGAATATTATGACTGCGAAATATTAATTATTATTTTATAATAATAATTACCTGAGTTTTTAGATGCTTAATTTTAATTAATTATTTACTAGATCACAATAGTTAGTCTTGTTGGACTTTCTACCTTATTGGACCTTAGCCCACCCTACACTAGCTAGTGGCCCAATTAATTAGCCCATGTATTATTTACTAGTGACCCATAATAAATAAAATAAATGCTCATTTAATTAGATGAGTCATACAAGCATTTGGATAAGGATTATCCATATTGTTACATGAGATTCTAGCATAAGTACATGTTTTAGACAACCACTAACCAAATAGAAAAATGTTGTCTCCTCCCCTCCCCCTCAAAACCTACGGCCAAGAGGCCCTTCCAAGTCATCAATCCATGTCAAAATTTTGCTTATAAATACTAGCCATTTACCTCTCATTCAAACACTTGCTCATTTGATTTTCACACACACTTGCTCTTTCTTTCCTTCCTTTCTTGTATTACTTGTAAGTTTTCTTTTTCTTCTTCTTTTCCTTCATCATTTTCGTGGCATATCATCATCATCATGGAAGATCAAGCTCTTTAGCTTTGATCTTGAGTATATCTTGTTGATTCAAGCATGAATTCTTCAAGAACATGGAAGATTCAAGCTTTCTAGCTTTGAATCTTCACCAACTTTGTAGATCTACTTCTTTTATGCTTTAATCTTGTTATTTTATGATAAAGATTCAAACTTTTGTTTGTAATCTTCATGTATCTTCAAGATCCAAGCTTTATGCTTCAAGATCTTCAAGAACAACCAAGATGCAAGATTTCTAGCTTGAATCTCCATATATTTTGTTAGATCTAAGTTTTCTAACTTATGATCTTGTTATTTTATTAAAAAGATTCAAACTTGTGTTTGTTATCTTCATGTAACTTAAAGATCCAAGCTTTATGCTTCAAGATCTTCAAGAACAATAAAGGTTCAAGTTTTCTAGCCTTGCAACCTTGTAACTTGTGTGAATAGGATCCAAGCTCTCTAGCTTAGGGTTCCATCACCTCATTTGACTTAGATCATGCTTATACTTGTTTGATTGATGTAAAGTTTGTAACTTTGTTTGTAAATAGGACTTGTATTTGTGTTAAGACTAAGGATATGATGTAACCTTGGTTCATCATCCATCTAAGACTCTTAAATGAGTTATGTTACCACTTGGTCTTAATATATTTTGTATTGATGGTAGAATCTTGGTCAAAGGTGATGCTAAACCATCAACGAGTTGTACACTTGAAGCTACAAGCATCAAGGATGAGAACCGTGATGAGCATCAAGCACCAAGAACCCTACCGGAGCACTTGTCCACTGATTTTTGTATCTGATCAAGCCACCTGGGCTACTGGAAATTTGATTTTCAGTTAGTTCGGTTCGATTAAATGATTTTCCGTTTAGGTCTAGTCTTAATCCGAGTTACGGTTTAGGATTTATGGCCCTCCGAGAGTAACTACACCCTATTAACGTTGTGCTGATATTTCTGACCTACTCGCACTTAAACCATCACCACGGTCAAACGAAGATGAGTTAGGTTCTGTAAATTGGCCAGTGGTTAGGGGACTCATATACGAAGCCATAGCCACTGACTATGCGTCTTTTCGATTTACGTAAAGGTTGTAGCAGCTGACCGAAGTCAGCCTATTGTTTCGATCTCTATTCTTGTCGAACTTACTTAGCTTTTATGATGATGAATGATGATGATGATGACACTTAAACTTATTTTATGCACTATCAGAATTTATAAAGACAACCTACTGACCTAGTAACCTTTGATTTAGGTTTACGACCTTTCGGACCGACTTACTACTTGCGTACTTTCATTACCGACTTTACCGCTTTTATCACTGTGAGTTATAGCATCCCTTTTTACTTTAACTATTTTGGGACTGAGAATACATGCGCTTTTTTACGTTTTACATGTTAGGCACGAGTACTTAAACTTTATATGTGTGTGGGTTATACAACGGCATAAACATTCCCCTTAGCACGGTAACGTTTAGTCATTTGTTTTTGAACCGGTGAACGCGAATCTTAGATATGGATCCATAGGGTTTGACATCCCCACTCGGGCTAGTCGCGCTAGCATTTAACGGGTGTTTAATACTTCGTGAACATACGCACTCGCCAAGTGTACTTTCAGGGGGTTATAAACTTTAAGTCTAGTTACCGGGTGCCCACGGTTATACATATACTTTTCATACTGTTTGTTACACTGAAATCTCGTGGCCTACCTTACGTTACTGTTACAACTTAAACTATAGCTCACCAACATTCGTGTTGACTTTTAAGCGTGCATTTCTCAGGTGCCTAGAGGTTTCTTGCTTCCGCTGTTAGACTTGATGTCACGCTGTTAGATTTGCTGTCTTGCTGTTAAGGACATGCTGTATTAGTTATCCGCTGCATTACTAGAGATGTCTCATTCATGGAACTTTTCTGTTGCATTCGTAGTTTATGTTAATTTCAAACAATGGCTTTGTAACGACCTTAGGGTCAAATAATTATGTTTATGCTCCTATTCGTAGGATGCGCGCTATCTTTTGTAAAATGTTATCTTTTTATGAATACAAATCGGTTTTCAAACAGCATATAGTGTTTGACCATGTAATGATCCTGTTGATTGATGATCCGCACACGATGATTTTGTACGGGGCATCACATTTGGTATCAGAGCATTGGTTGTAGGGAATTAGGTTGCATTAGTGAGTCTAGACCGGATCAAGTAGGATTCACTAATAGGACTAATCTACAACTTGCTAGTTTACTTGTTTCTGCATGCTGCTGATTACTTTTACTGCTGTATGATCTTACTGCATGCTATTGCTTATCTTCACTGCCATGCGAACTTGTTGTATGCTTATTTTCGCTATTGCATGATTACTATCTGCTTTCACATGTTATTTCTGTTTACACTGTTATTATTACTGCCATGCTAGGTTGCTGTAGTGCCTAATACATGCTTGCTTTATGACTTACTGACATGGAAAAGTTATTTTTCCTTGTTCAGATGTCGGATATTCCACCTGTCATTATTTTGGGCAGCGATTCAGACTCGTCAGCCACCTCACCTACTGCTGCTACCGACACACAGCTCCCGTTAACCAGTGACCCCGGCGCTTCATCCTCCGGAACCAGCAGCCATACGCCTGCCCCAGTGGTTACCTCAGGCGGAGCCCAGGACCCCCCGGAGATTCCAACTCTACTTGCCCCAGGACCCTCGGAGCCACAACCCCGCTCCGGTGGTGTTGTGATTCCCGGGGAATACGGGGACGTCCCGTTCCATAATGAGCATAACCATTGGTGCCGACGCCTTCCTGATGGACGTGTCATACCGATCCCACCTTTCAGATACCGGATCATGACTACCGGTCGCTGAGCGCCGCTACCTCTAGCTGTTTTCGACGATTCATCATCCGACAACTCATCCACAGACGACTCTAGTGATGATGACTCCGACGAGGACGACCCTGATGATGCACCTGTACAGCCACCCTCCACCCTACCGAAGAAGCGGTACCGTTTCGAACGCACCGTTATTCCGGGGATCAACGGAGGTCGAGCGTTCACTGACGCACATGGTCAGCGTCGTAGGGTTACCGCCAGTAAGTGGGTTGTGCCTTACCCTGCTGATCCTTTCGTGCGTAAGCCTTACCGCTTTGCAGCCTCTACTTCTGGAGCCGGATCATCTGCACCACCGGCACCACTGGCACCACCTGCACCAGCAGCACCGCCTGCTCTGCCAGCCCCTCCCTCTGTTGAGGAACTGAGGAGGGAGGTGGAGATCCTCCGTGCTCGAGTGACTGAGCTCAAGGACCAGATGTCCCACGTAATGGACATCCTTTACCCACCGTCACCATAGGGCATTGTAGTAGATTTCATTATGTAATCTTGTTTGTAGTTCATGTTTTACTTATGTATTGTACGAACGTAAGCGAATGTATGCAACTCTTTATTAATGAAAGGAACTTTGTATTGTTTAATTCTTGCACAGTGTTCTATTTACATTACTGTATGTTGGTTTTGCGGTATTTGTACCTGGTTGCGTTACTTAATTGGCATGCGTTGTGTTGTTCCCATGTTTACCATATACTATATTATTATATATATTAAATGTTGGATTTTGACTTAAGTCAAAATTTCTGTTTAGAAGAGCAATGGCAAACGGACGAGCAGCACCCACAGCAGCACAGATCGAGGAAATGATTGGGGAACGAGTAGCCGTAGCCATGGCAAATGTCATTCCCCCAGCCCCACCGGTTAACCAGAACGTCCAGAACGGTTGCACTTACAAAGAGTTTCAAAGCTGCAAGCCCCACAACTTTAGTGGCACTGAGGGGCCAGTTGGTTTGACTAGGTGGTTTGAGAAATTAGAAGCTGTGTTCTGCGTCAGCAACTGCTCAGAGGCGAACAAAACCAAGTATGCCTCATGTACGCTGTCAGACGGCACCCTAACCTGGTGGAACACACTGGCCCAAGCTAAGGGTATTGATGAGGCTTATGCCATTCCGTGGGAAGAATTCAAGGGGGCCATGATCGAAGTGTACTACCCCAGGATAGAGATACAGAAAATGGAGGCTGAGTTCTAGGAGTTAAAGGTTGTGGGCAATGATCTTGATGGTTACAACCATAGGTATCTGGAATTAGCGCTGATGTATCCCACGATGGTCACCCCAGAATTTAAGAGAATGGAACGCTACTTGTGGGGACTTCCCAAGTCCATTCAGGGGAATGTCACCTCTTCTAATCCACCCAACGTCCCGGCAGCTATGCGAATGGCGCATACCCTTATGAACTAAATTATAAGCAAAGAACCGGAAAAGGCTAAATCCGAATCGGGAGCCAGTGGTGAGAAGCGTAAGTGGGACTACAATAACAAGGAGAGAACCTATGATCAAACCCCCGCTAAGAGGCCTAACGACGAAAGGAACCCCAACCTGAACACTAGCTCGAACCCCAACTACAAGGGTAGTCTACCACAGTGCAAGAGGTACTACAAGCACCATACCGGGTAATGTAATACGGTCTGTGAAAAGTGCAACAGAATCGGGCACGTTGGTAAGAACTGCAAGATTCCCATTCCAGCTATGAGGACAAACCAAAATGGGCCAAGGAAATGCTATGAGTGTGGACAGCATGGCCACTTTAGGAATGATTGCCCCAATAAAAAGAAGGACGGTGGACCACCGCGTGGTAGATCTTTCAACGTTAATGCAAGGGATGCACATGAGAACCCCGACTTGGTTACAGGTATATTCACTATCAACAAACTATTAGCCTCTGTCCTATTTGATACTGGTGCCGATAGAAGCTATGTCTGTAGAAACTTTTGCTCTAAGATAGATTGGTCATTAGTGCCTTTAAAAGAGAATATGCTAGTAGAAGTAGCCAAAGGGAAACTTGAGAAAGTTGACCAAATTGGACGAGGAGCTATTATTAACATAGCTGGTGTGGATTTCGCAATTGACTTAATACCTATCAAATTGGGGAGTTTTGACGTGATTGTCGGTATGGACTGGTTGACCAAAGTAAAGGCCGACATTATCTGTGGAGACAAAGCTCTTCGTATACCACAAGGAGATGGTGAGCCACTGACTATTTACGGAGAAAGATGTAACTCGAAGCTGAACCTCATTAGCTGTATGAAAGTGCAGAAGATCATGAAGAAATGACGACTTGCTGTTTTAGCGCACGTGAAGAATTTAGAATCAGAGGAGAAGAGTGTGAATGACGTGCGAATCGTGAATGAATTCCCTGACGTCTTTCCGAAAGAGTTGCCTGGATTACCGCCACCAAGAGTAGTGGAGTTCCAGATCAATCTAGTGCCCGGAGCTGCACCCGTAGCTCGCGCACCTTATCGACTAGCACCTTCCGAACTGCAAGAGTTGCAGAGTCAACTGCAGGAATTGCTCGACCGAGGGTTTATCCAACCGAGCTCGTCGCCTTGGAGCGCGCCCGTTTTATTTGTGAAGAATAAGGACGGATCCTTCCGCATGTGTATCGACTACCGCGAACTCAACAAATTGACGATCAAGAATCGATATCCCCTTCCCAGAATTGACGATCTTTTTGATCAGCTGCAAGGATCAAGCATTTAATCTAAGATCGATTTGCGATCTGGTTACCACCAGTTGAGGGTGAAGGAGAGTGATGTGATGAAGACTGTGTTTAGAACCCGCTATGATCATTTCGAGTTTCTCGTGATGCCGTTCGGATTAACCAATGCACCAGCTGTGTTCATGGACCTCATGAATCGTGTCTGCAAGCCTTATCTGGATAAATTCGTTATCGTCTTCATAGATGATATCCTCATCTACTCCAAGAGCGAAGAAGAACATGAGAAACATCTTCGGTTAGTGCTTGAACTCTTGAGACGAGAGCAGCTTTATGCCAAATTCTCCAAGTGTGAATTTTGGCTGAAGGAAGTCCAATTTCTGGGTCATATTGTGAGTGATCAAGGTATCAAAGTTGACCCCACCAAGATTGAAGTTATCAGCAAGTGGGAGACACCCACTACTCCGACTCACATCCGCTAATTTCTAGGTCTTGTCGGTTACTACAGAAGGTTTATTAAAGGTTTTTCGCTGATTGCGCGTCCTTTGACCGCACTGACTCACGAAGGAAAGAAGTTCGTTTGGGAAACCAAACAAGAAGCAGCATTTCAAACCCTGAAGCAGAAGTTAACCACCGCACCTATCTTATCTCTTCCCAAAGGCAGTGACGACTTCGTTGTGTACTGCGATGCTTTGAAGAATGGTTTTGGTTGTGTATTGATGCAAAGAACGAAGGTCATTGCTTATGCATCTCGTCAGCTGAAGATTCATGAGCGAAACTACACTACTCACGATCTCGAACTTGGAGCCGTTGTCTTCGCATTGAAGCTGTGGAGACACTATCTCTATGGAACAAAGAGTACCATATTCACCGATCACAAAAGCCTCCAGCACATCTTTGATCAGAAGCAGCTGAACATGAGACAACGACGATGGATTGAGACGCTGAACGACTATAATTGTGAACTTTGTTACCATCCTGGTAAGGCCAATGTTGTAGCCGACGCACTAAGTCGAAAGGAGAGAACGGTACCTCTTCGTGTTCGGGCTCTGAGCATCACCATCCATTCAAACCTCCACAGTCAGATCCGGGTAGCCCAAGAAGAGGCTCTAAAGGAGGAGAACATATCTCGCGAATACCTGAACATCCTCATCTCTAAATTCGAGGTTAAGGAGTCTGAACTCTGATGTTATGCCGGAAGAATTTGGGTACCTCGTTATGGAGATTTACGAAGCCTTTTACTTGATGAAGCCCACAAGTCGAGATATTCGATTCATCCAGGAGCCGGAAAAATGTACCACGATCTCAAGGAACAGTATTGGTTGCCAAATCTTAAGAAGGATGTTGCAACTTATGTTGGGAGGTGTTTGACTTGTTCGAAGGTTAAAGCTGAACATCAGAGGCCATCTGGATTACTTCAACAACCAGAAATCTCACAATGGAAATGGGAAGCAATTACGATGGATTTCATTATGAAGCTACCAAAAACGGTGGGCGGATACGATACAATCTGGGTTATCGTTGACCGTCTTACCAAATCTGCTCATTTTCTAGCGATGAAGGAAACAGATACAATGGAGAGACTTGCTCAACTGTACATCAAAGAAGTTGTATCCCATCATGGTGTGCTCTTATCAATTATCTCAGATCGCGATCCCCGTTTTGCTTCCAGATTCTGGCATTCTTTGCAAGAAGCCTTGGGAACTCGTCTCGACATGAGCACCGCGTATCATCCTCAGAACGACGGTCAGAGCGAACGAACGATTCAGACTTTAGAGGACATGTTACGTGCCTGTGTTATTGACTTCGGAAAGTCTTGGGAAAGGCATCTGCCGCTAGCCGAATTCTCTTACAACAACAGTTATCATTCGAGTATTAAAGCCGTGCCTTTTGAAGCGTTGTATGGTCGCAAGTGCCGTTCTCCTATTTGTTGGGCCGAGTTAGGCGAAGTGCAAATCACCGGACCCGAGATAGTCCATGAAACGACGGAGAAGATTTCTCAGATTCAAGCGAGACTCAAGACGGCCCGCGATCGCCAAAAGAGTTATGCTGATCTTAAATGTAAAGACTTCGAATTCAACATGGGTGACCGAGTAATGTTGAAGGTCGCACCTTGGAAAGGTGTAATTCATTTTGGGAAGCGCGGAAAGTTAAACCCGCGATATATTGGTCCTTTTGAAATTTTGGAACGTGTTGGATCCGTTGCTTATCGTCTAGATCTTCTGACTCAGTTGAGTGCTGTTCATCCTACCTTCCATGTATCAAATTTGAAGAAGTGCCTTGCTCCACTGGAACTCATCATACCATTGAAAGAACTTACGATTGATGACAAACTCCACTTTGTGGAAGAACCTGTCGAATTATGGACCGTGGGGTCAAAACCTTGAAACGTAATAAGATTCCAATTGTCCGAGTTCGATGGAATGCCAAGCGTGGACCTGAGTTTACCTGGGAACGAGAGGATCAAATGAAGCAGAAGTATTCTCACCTTTTTCCAACTCCAACACCTGCCTCAGCTTAAATTTCGGGACGAAATTTCCAATAACAGGTGGGTAATGTAACGACCCGACTTTTTCGACTTGCTTTTGTGCCTTGTATTTTAGCGAAACTGCGTATCTGTGCGTACTGTGTTACTTTATACTCTGGAAACTTGATATACATGGTTTACTTCCAATTATATGTTAAAACATGCCTTAGAGTACGTAGGATACTTAACTTGATCATTGGAGGCCTTTATAACCGTTAGTGTTACTTAACGTTTCGGATAAACCACGGACTGCTTGCACGTTTGACTTTTTTTGTAGCCGGAATATTATGACTGCGAAATATTAATTATTATTTTATAATAATAATTACCTGAGTTTTTGGATGCTTAATTTTAATTAATTATTTACTAGATCACAATAATTAGTCTTGTTGGACTTTCTACCTTATTGGACCTTAGCCCCACCCTACACTAGCTAGTGGCCCAATTAATTAGCCCATGTATTATTTACTAGTGACCCATAATAAATAAAATAAATGCCCATTTAATTAGATGAGTCATACTAGCATTTGGATAAGGATTATCCATATTGTTACATGGGATTCTAGCATAAGTACATGCTTTAGACAACCACTAACCAAAAAGCAAAATGTTGTCTCCTCCCCTCCCCCTCAAAACCTACGGCCAAGAGGCCCTTCCAAGTCATCAATCCATGTCAAAATTTTGCTTATAAATACTAGCCATTTACCTCTCATTCAAACACTTGCTCATTTGATTTTCACACACACTTGCTCTTTCTTTCCTTCCTTTCTTGTATTACTTGTAAGTTTTCTTTTTCTTCTTCTTTTCCTTCATCATTTTCGTGGTATATCATCATCATCATGGAAGATCAAGCTCTTTAGCTTTGATCTTGATTATATCTTGTTGATTCAAGCATGAATCCTTCAAGAACATGGAAGATTCAAGCTTTCTAGCTTTGAATCTTCACCAACTTTGTAGATCTACTTCTTTTATGCTTTAATCTTGAAAAGACCCGTCCTAATCCACCTGGATGAAGTAATCAACATTTGGTCCCATTGCGATGATCGACTCCAAGTAATGTCCTTATATTGAGCAAATGCACAGCGGAAGACTTAATTCGTACCTGAGAATAAACATGCTTTAAAGTGTCAACCAAAAGGTTGGTGAGTTCATAGGTTTATCATAACAATCATTTCAATATGTTAATAGACCACAAGATTTCATAATCATAAACATAATACACTCGCAAGTGTATGTAAAGCATTCTAAGTGGTTGAGCACTTGGTAACCATACTTAACATTTAATCAACGTCGCATATTCCCTTTATTATGAAATCTCACTACACCGTACCAAGTGTAGTCACTAAAACGAAGTACTGTGCAACCGTTGAATACTGGTCGTCCAGTCCGGTTGGGGTTGTCAGGCCCGATAGATCTATCAACAGGATTCGCGTTTACAATACCCATGTAAATAGTAGTTACCAAGCTACAGGGAAATATGCCAGTGGTACAACTCAACGTAGAATATACTTTTAAGTACTTGTGTCTATTTTGTAAACATTTATAAAAGCAGCGCATGTATTCTCAGCCCAAAAATATATATTGCAAAAGCAATTAAAAAGGGAGCAAATGAAACTCACTTTTGCCTTGAAGGTATTTAATTCGACTTGGTCTCCGATAGATATCACGAACCTAACCATATATATAATATATCAACATATTTTCTTTTTAAGTAATCGTTACATATATATATACTTTTAATACTTTTAATATTTTCTTAGTCCGTAGTTAGCAGTCCGATGTTAGTGGTCCACAATTAGTTGCTTAAAAAAAAATAAAGACCCCATCGTATTTGTATTGATCAGAATTAATCTCGACCCATGGTACCATGTTGTCAAATGACGTGTTGCGTACATAAAGTACCGTGTTGTCAAATGACGTGTTGCGTACAATCATGAGGTCTTATGATTAATCTTCTCGTGTTGTTTACGGGTGGTCCTGAAATATATAAAATCAAATCATAAGTAATTATATATAAAATATCATATTAATTAGAAAAGATATGATTAATTTACTTTTTCTCCAAATATTTTCGTAGCTAAACTAGCTTCGGATACCTAATCTTGTTTTAGTCGTAGTTTCTTCATTACAACTCCGTTTTTGTTGGTTCAACTTGCCACTTCCTTGGATCGAGTCAAATTTTAAGAATATGAACTGAAAATACCTTAGTTTGTATTCGAAATCATAGGTTATAGGTCAAACTTTGGTGAAACTTATGAAAGTGATCATTTTCCATCATAAAAACAACATTTAATGATCATTTTTCTAAAAATACTTACACTTTGAGTTAAACCATAAAATTTTTGTGTGTTAGAATATTCATAAAAAACATCATTTTTCCAGAACATGAACTTCCAATTTAAAGTTCAAGATGGTTTTTAATTATCCAACCCAAAACAGCCTCCGGTTGCACTCCGACGACGTAGATTCAGTTTTTAAGATATTCTTTGTAAAACCAGGTTATATCTTGTTAGGTTAGCATATCATTATAATATATTACAGGTCTTGAAGTGTTTTAAAAGTCAAGTTAGAAGGATCTATTTAGTTTGCGAACAAGTTTGAAATCATTCAAACTATGTTCTTGTTGTTAAAATTTTATACCACAAAATAAGATAGCTATATGAATATGAATTGAATAAGATTATGAATAAGGTAACTACCTCAAGTTACTTAGACAAAGTTACTGCAAAAGATAAGAAATAATCTTGAAATCAAAAAGTGGTGGAGTTAGATCAAAAGGTTGGAAGTAAACTTCTTCAAATGGGTGGTTATTTTGATATGTTCTTGAAAGAGTTTTCTTATGGTGTTTAAGGCTTGTAATTGAAGCTAAATGATGGGGGAAATGCTTGAAGATGATCAAGTATGAAGTTAGGAGTATTTTGAGAGAGAAATGAGGGTGTAGGTATGAGAAAATGGAGTGAAGAAATGGTGTTCATTTATAAAAACGTTTTTAGTTTATAAAGAAAGAAAAGGATTCCTAATTTTGTTTTCTTACTAATAATTCATACTACTTGACAAATTCTAGTTACCTCATATCTAGGGCAGTAATAATGTTGATTAGGATGTTGATTTGATGTGTATATACCAATAGTAAATACGTATAGAAGCTGGGTATGATACGGGTACATATACCCTAGATATACGTATAGAAATCTTGAGGAAACGGAACGAGAATCCAAATCTAGCTATCTTTTGTGAATATACTTATATTGTTTTATGTATTTAAGTCCTTAAAAAGTGATTAAATACATTATATATACGATACATGTATAAGCATTATAGATTATAAGTATATATATCAAAGAATGTTACGTATAGTTATCGTTTTGAAAACTTAAGTTAGTAGTTTCAAAATATACTTATAACTCATTGTCATTAGTACACAATGAGATGTTAAACCATCCTTAGATCATGTTAAATATATATAAATACATATATATACACAAACGTATAATTATCGTATGTTATATAGTTCGTGATATCATCGGTCATATTGGACGGTCAAACGTTGTGTAAAACTCTTTTCAAAAACACAAGTCTCAACAATTTGGATTGCTTATCATGTTGGTATGGTTTAATTTATGTAAATATTAATCTCATAAGTATAATTTGGTCAGAAAATTCCGGGTCATTACAGTACCTACCCGTTAAAGAAATTTCGTCCCCGAAATTTGATAGAGGTTGTTATGGATAACAATAAGAAGGTTTTCATGACAAATATAAGGTGATAATGGAGTTTTATCATCATTGAGTAATGTAGATAAAACGATTCGATTATGCGAAGAATATAAATGAGACTATCGTAAAAGAGTGAGATGAGTAAAATATATTCGTCATAACCGATGACGTAGTTATGATTGATTTCCGGGATTTAAGGGATTTAAAGAGAATCTTACGTAATAAGATTTGGTTCTTTGGTGATTAAGAAAATCAGGATCTTCTTTGATTATATGCAATAATCTGTTTCGATTGCTCTGTCGAATATTTCACTATAAATTCACCCCTTCGTTTCCTTATTTTCCACGACTCCCACCTTCTATTCTTTCTCCCTTGATTCTTACTTTAAAGCATTCATCAATATGCTCCATCCAGTCCTGATTCTTGATATACTCCTAACTTTTATATCTGTCATTCTTCTTTTTATCTACCACCAGAAGAATCTATTTACTTCTACTATACTCTTGTGTTTATAGTGTTTCTAATTCTCCCGTGTCTCTATATTGCTATCTGCATCGATATACACGGTTTGTAATTTCGGGGTTATTATCGAAGTTTATATTCTTCATTATTTTTCGGAGCTTCATGCTTTCGTTTTCTCTTCCCGACTTCGAGTCAAGCGAGTAATGGTCCGGAATTTGTAGATATGAAATTCAGAATGAACATAGCTAATACTCTAAGAAGAAAATGGTAATAGAATGATTTTGATTTGTTAAATTACCAGAATACCCTGGAGAAGACCGAGTCATCCAGAAAAATATTCTCTTGATATGTTTAGAGATTAGATAGAATGTAAGAGTCGTGTAAATGGCACATGATAACGGTACTGTGAATCATCATGCTTCATTAGAAACTCAGCATGACTTACTGTAATATAATGACGTTGATCAAGTGTCATTATATTATACTAATCCATGCTTCAGTTCCCAACACTACTTCAAAACATTCATATTTTAAACTCGAAGGTTTCAGAATTTAGAAACTAACACAGTTTCTTTTATGTTGCAGATATTACGGAGAGATAAATGATCTCAGATAAGAATAGTTGTGAAAATATCGCCAGAAATATGGAGGATATTTATAATAGAACATACGAGAATATCTTAGAATTTCTAATATCAATGGATGATGAAGAAGATTTGTCTGTGAAGGTTTAGAATGAGAAATAAGATGTTTGCTAATGATTTCAGCAGTCACAGAATCATTTGGATTCTTTGAAGGCAAACTTATTCTTTGTGATTTGTCAACGGCTTTCTTCATAGTTTCACATAATCCGCTTTTCAGTACTAAATTTTCTATCGAGCGTTCCTAACACTCCTTTCTTTATCATCAAACTTTTGGCCATTAAGATCATCTACAACATGCTGCTTCATCAGCATTTTCAAAGTTAACTGATCTGGGTCATCGGTTATCAAACCGAGGTAGTTTAAGGAGAATTGTGTTTTTAGAATGATTAATCGCTGATGGTAATATTGTGGAATATAAAAGGTTCCCCAGTAACAATAAAGAGTACGCATATATATCGCGGTTATAATAAAGTTGTTTCGGATGAAAAGTCGGAGTTGACTTGCTGGAGCTGTGACAAAATTAGCTACTTTGGAAAGGGATTGCAAAATGATCTTCGGTAATAACAATGTCAAAGGAACTAGAACAGATACGTGTCAAACGTTTACTCAGTTTCCGAGGGTTTTTCAGGTGCATAACTATATGCATCAATCTTTTCTTCCATAGATGAAGTGCGGTTGGTTTATCCTCTCGATTGAGATGTTTTTAAGAATCATGATAGATTTGAACGCTGATTGTAATCGTCGAGATACAATGAGGTTTAAGATGAAATCAAGTGGCAAACTTGAAGAAATATTTAGTTTCATATGTTATAATCAATATTTTAATTCATTTTAATTGTCCAATGTCATTAGTCCACAGTCGATAGTCCACAGTAACAGTCCAATAATTCATATATAGTTTAATATATAATATACGAATTAATTAATACGTGTCGTGACCCGTATACCTCTCAGACTCGATCACAACTCAAACTATATATATTATTGTAGAATCAACCTCAACCCTGTATAGAGAACTCGATCATTACTGCATATAGAGTGTCTATGGTGATTCCAAATAATATATATAGATGCGTCGATATGATATGTCAAAACATTGTATACGTGTCCCGATATTTAAAGTGCATAAAATAATTACAGAAATTAAATGACGATAAATAAAAGTGCGATAAATAAATTGCGATAAATAAAATGTAATCAGTTAGCTAGGAACAGTTAGCTGGAACAGTTAGCGTGGATTCTTAACAAAAATTTTCATAGTTAATTTGTTTGTTTCTAACAGATTTTATTTTGTCATATGTTTTCTTCATATGCCACTTGTTGGATTCTGGGAAGTCAAAATCCAAATATGAAATTGAATGAAAATGGTTATTCTGCAGTGAACAGATACGTATATCGGTGGTTGTAAGTAGGATAGTAAATGACTGTTGAATCAGCTTCGACGAATGTACAATGTAACTTATTAAGATGAAATCTAATTATTCCTCCCGTTAAAAAAAAAAATTTCACCATTAATATTTTGTACAAAAGAACTTTTAATTACAATCTTTATGAAAACATATATACATATATATTTTCTTCAGATGAAATCATGAATTTAGTGAGTTAATATGATATTAATCTCATTTGCTTTTCGGTTTGAGCTAGAATAAGAAATCTCTAAAACTTTTTGAAACCACATATTCTTCGCAGAATATCAATGAAGTTATGGATCAATACTTCATCGTTCATTATTGTTGGTACTCCTTGGTATCTATGGTGCGTATGATGTTGATGTTTGTAGGACAGATTATGATGTCGAGACGTGTGATGCGGATGTTGTTTGTTAGTGGTGATGATGGTATTGTTGATGTTATTGATGGTGGTGCTGATTATGCTGCTGGTGCTGCTGCTGGTGTTTGCAACCTTCGCACCATGTTCTCCAAAGCCGTCACGTGAGTGCGAAGTTCGTTAACTTCTGCTAGTACACCGGGATGATTGGCGGTTGGAGCGAGCGAATGAACAAGATTTGTAATATGGGATAGTATATAATCATGACGAGATACTCTAGAAATGAGAGAGAAAATGGTATTTCGAATAGGTTCGCCGGTAAGTGCTTCAGGTTCATCGCCAAGAGGGCAATTTGGTGGATGGAATGGATCACCTTCTTCTTGTCTCCAGTGATTTAGTATATTACGAACCCATCCCCAATTCATCTAGAATAGATGATGGGAAATTGGTTGATCCATTCCGGTGACGCTGCTTTCGGAGCCCGAATGGAAATCCATATCGGCATAACTGTCGGAATCTGAAGAATTCGAACTAGATGCGGAATCCATCTTGTATAATGGGGAAAATGAATTTTTGGTATGGAATAGATTATAGGAGTTAGATTTGGTACTCTTCAATACATAATTTACATATGTATATATAATACCAAAATCCCGTAAATTACGGAGAATCTTTGAAAAGATATTAGTCAAAGTTCGCAATAACAGATATGCTAAGATAAGAATTCGTCTATACACTATCAATGCAGTAAATGCAGTAAAACGTGTCTAGACTTATGAATGATAAGCAGGTAATTTTCTAAGGATGATAAGCAGATGATTTCCGACTAGAAATGATAAGCAAAACTTTTGACATGTAGACATGGTCGAAGTCCAGACTCATTAATGCATCCTAACAACTACTAGTTAGACACACTAATGCAAGACCTGGTTCGCTACAACCACCGCTCTGATACCAACTGAAAGGACCCATCCTAATCCACCTGGACGAAGTCATCAACATTTGGTCCCATTGCGATGATCGGCTCCAAGTAATGTCCTTATATTGAGCAAATGCACAGCGGAAGACTTAATTCGTACCTGAGAATAAACATGCTTTAAAGTGTCAACCAAAAGGTTGGTGAGTTCATAGGTTTATCATAACAATCATTTCAATATGTTAATAGACCACAAGATTTCATAATCATAAACATAATACACTCGCAAGTGTATGTAAAGCATTCTAAGTGGTTGAGCACTTGGTAACCATACTTAACATTTAATCAACGTCGCATATTCCCTTTATTATGAAATCTCACTACACCGTACCAAGTGTAGTCACCAAAACGAAGTACTGTGCAATCGTTGAATACTGGTCGTCCAGTCCGGTTGGGGTTATCAGACCCGATAGATCTATCAACAGGATTCGCGTTTACAATACCCATGTAAATAGTAGTTACCAAGCTACAGGGAAATATGCCAGTGGTACAACTCAACGTATAATATATTTTTAAGTACTTGTGTCTATTTTGTAAACATTTATAAAAGCAGCGCATGTATTCTCAGCCCAAAAATATATATTGCAAAAGCAATTAAAAAGGGAGCAAATGAAACTCACTTTTGCCTTGAAGGTATTTAATTCGACTTGGTCTCCGATAGATATCACAAACCTAACCATATATATAATATATCAACATATTTTCTTTTTAAGTAATCGTTACATATATATATACTTTTAATACTTTTAATATTTTCTTAGTCCGTAGTTAGCAGTCCGATGTTAGTGGTCCACAATCAGTTGCTTAAATAAAATAAATAAAGACCCCATTGTATTCGTATTGATCAGAATTAATCTCGACCCATGGTACCATGTTGTCAAATGACGTGTTGCGTACATAAAGTACCGTGTTGTCAAATGACGTGTTGCGTACAATCATGAGGTCTTATGATTAATCTTCTCGTGTTGTTTACGGGTGGTCCTGAAATATATAAAATCAAATCATAAGTAATTATATATAAAATATCATATTAATTAGAAAAGATATGATTAATTTACTTTTTCTCCAAATATTTTCGTAGCCAAACTAGCTTCGGATACCCAATCTTGTTTTAGTCGTAGTTTCTTCATTACAACTCCGTTTTTGTTGGTTCAACTTGCCACTTCCTTGGATCGAGTCAAATTTATGAACTGAAAATACCTTAGTTTGTATTCAAAATCATAGGTTATAGGTCAAACTTTGGTGAAACTTATGAAAGTGATCATTTTCCATCATAAAAACAACATTTAATGATCATTTTTCTAAAAATACTTACACTTTGAGTTAAACCATGAAATTTTTATGTGTTAACATATTCATAAAAAATATCATTTTTCCAGAACATGAACTTCCAATTCAAAGTTCAAGATAGTTTTTAATTATCCAACCCAAAACAGCCCCCGGTTGCACTCCGACGACGTAGATTCAGTTTTTAAGATGTTCTTTGTAAAACCAAGTTATATCTTGTTAGGTTAGCATATCATTATGATATATTACAGGTCTTGAAGTGTTTTAAAAGTCAAGTTAGAAGGATCTATTTAGTTTGCGAACAAGTTTGAAATTATTCAAACTATGTTCTTGTTGTTAAAATTTTATACCACAAAATAAGATAGCTATATGAATATGAATTGAATAAGATTATGAACAAGGTTACTATCTCAAGTTACTTGGACAAAGTTACTGCAAAATATAAGAAATAATCTTGGAATCAAAGAGTGGTGGAGTTAGATCAAAAGGTTGGAAGTAAACTTCTTCAAATGGGTGGTTATTTTGATATGTTTTTGAAAGAGTTTTCTTATGGTGTTTAAGGCTTGTAATTGAAGCTAAATGATGGGGAAAATGCTTGGAGATGATCAAGTATGAAGTTAGGAGTATTTTGAGAGAGAAATGAGGGTGTAGGTATGAGAAAATGGAGTGAAGAAATGGTGTTCATTTATAAAAACGTTTTTAGTTTATAAAGAAAGAAAAGGATTCCTAATTTTGTTTTCTTACTAATAATTCATACTACTTGACAAATTCTAGTTATCTCATATCTAGGGCAGTAATAATGTTGATTAGGATGTTGATTTGATGTGTATATACCAATAGTAAATACGTATAGAAGCTGGGTATGATACGGGTACATATACCCTAGATATACGTATAGAAATCTTGAGGAAACGGAACGAGAATTCAAATATAGCTATCTTTTGTGAATATACTTATATTTTTTTATGTATTTAAGTCCTTAAAAAGTGATTAAATACATTATATATACGATACATGTATAAGCATTATAGATTATAAGTATATATATCAAAGAATGTTACGTATAGTTATCGTTTTGAAAACTTAAGTTAGTAGTTTCAAAATATACTTATAACTCATTGTCATTAGTACATAATGAGATGTTAAACCATCCTTAGATCATGTTAAATATATATAAATACATATATATACACAAACATATAATTATCGTATGTTATATAGTTCGTGATATCATCGGTCATATTGGACGGTCAAACGTTGTGTAAAACTCTTTTCAAAAACACAAGTCTCAACAATTTGGATTGCTTATCATGTTGGTATGGTTTAATTTATGTAAATATTAATCTCATAAGTATAATTTGGTCAAAAAATTCCGGGTCATTACAAATCTTGTTATTTTATGATAAAGATTCAAACTTTTGTTTGTAGTCTTCATGTATCTTCAAGATCCAAGCTTTATGCTTCAAGATCTTCAAGAACAACCAAGATGCAAGCTTTCTAGCTTGAATCTCCATATCTTTTGTTAGATCTAAGTTTTCTAACTTATGATCTTGTTATTTTGTTAAAAAGATTCAAACTTGTGTTTGTTATTGTAACATCCCGCATTTTTTCGTTAAATTATTTTAACGCCCGTCTTTTTCTTTTTAAATAATACCCTTCGTATCTAAATTCGTATCCTTTGTTATGTAACATTTTAAATATTTTCGTTATCGGATTTTAATATCTCCCGTACTCCCGTGTAACTTAAAATAATTCGTTCGGTTATTTTCCGCACCCGATTCAAAGTTGAGGGACCAAACTTGCCAAAGGTTGAAACATTTGACTAGGTCAAAGAGTCAACCCCTTTTCATCCATTCATTTCACCTCCTCTTCCTCTTTTTACTACTTTCAAATCCTCTCAACATTCAAACACAAAGATTCATCATCCATTTATGATCTAGCGGGTATTTTGCAAAACAAATTACATATTTGAGCTCCTTGCAACTTCCTCTTCGTTTTGGTACCAACTTCATCTCATTTGGGTAACATTTCTAAAACACTAGATTTCTTTAAATTCGTGTTCTTGACTTATAAAGTTGTTAATTAGCGTCTATGGCTCATTGTGATGTCGTGTATGTAATTTGTATGCTCGATTCGATGTTTTTGGTGTAACTAGTTCAATATGAAAATTACTTGCTAAATCCTTGATTTTGGATGATCAAATGTTGTTAGATTGTTAAAGTGCATGTTTTAAAAGTGTTACTAGTATCATTAGCTTCGTTTTGATGTATAGGTTGATTAAGGAAACCTCCTAAACTTGATTATGAAATTTGGTGAATTTAGTTTAGGGTTTGATGAACTTGAAATGAATCTTAGATGCATTGAATGATTGCCATGTTGTTTTGTTTGCGTTTAGTTGTATTGTATGCTTGATTATCTTCAAAACGGCGTATTACACATGTGCATTAATTTCCCGAATCATAATATGGCATTTATGAACTTGGAGTAATAAATGATGAGCATTAATGGTGATTTTGATATGAGTTTGTTTGGTTTTGATTGAGTAAATGCATTTAGTTATTCTCCTTGTCAAATTACCTTTCTAATGATATATGATATGCGTTTTAAGTGTTTTCGGTGCATGAGATGTGTTAAATTGTATTTTGGTTCGTGACTTGGACCATTTTTCTGCAAACTGCATGTTTCCCAGGTATTGCGCGCCGCGCATATACCCGCGCGCCGCGCAGAATTAGAAATCCCAGATGTTTGCCTTCGTGGTTAAGTTCTGACCAGGATTTACACTTGGGTGCGCGCCGCGCAACCCATAGCGCGCCGCGCATACTGCCCAGCTCATTTTGTCTTTGTTTTTCATGTCACAAAAATGTTTCCCGCTTTACTATAACCCCGTTTACCATGAAACTTGACTATTATGCTCGTATATGACTTCTCATCATGAGAAAATTGTCGTACACCCGACCCGACCCCGTTGACTTTGACTTTGACCAAGTTTGACTTTTAGTCAAACTTAACCAAACGATTATACAATCGTTCTAACATGCTTAACTACTTGTGTCGTGCATGAAACTTGACAAATTGATCCACGTGCTATATTAATCGAGTCGTAACGAGCCATAGGACTAATTGAACATCTTTGACCCTTCGTGACTATCGTTATTGATACAACCTATTTGTTTAGGTCAAGACTAGCATTGTTTCTTGCACGTTTACTTGTCGAAGTACTTTTTGGTTCGTGCATACAAGGTGAGATCATAGTCCCACTTTTACTCTTTTTGAACTTATATTTGGGATGAGAAAACATAAACGATTCTTTTGAACTAAGTGAACACAAGAACGGGAAAACAAACATTCTACATACGAGTTTAGAACAAAAATCCTCAATTCGATTATCATTAGTTACACTTGACGGGTGTAAGCGAGAACTTATGTTATATGGCCATATGGGTTGACAACCCTCATCTCTAACGGTTCGCTACCGTCTACGGATGAAATATATTTTCGAGAATCAGTGTTTGTTCTAGCACTATGGATGGGGTATACAATGGATGGAATGTTAAGCTTTGATAATTGGGTGCTCGTGAATATTAACTTTTAGAATGTATTACTATTATTTCAACTTTGCAAACCTTGTGGTTCGACTTACTTACTTTTACTCACTTACTTACTTAAACCTATGATTTCACCAACGTTTTCGTTGACAGATTTCTATGTTTTTCTCAGGTCTTGCACGAGAAAAAAATACATGCTTCCGCTCATTATTTGATACTTGCATTGGATGTCGAGTATACATGCATTTCATGGAGCGTCTTATGACTTTACTTTAAACCGTGTCGCCTAGATTTCATTTGTACTTATAACCTTGTAACTTAACTTTTGGTTGAACAATTCTTTTAAACTTTGGAAACAATCTTTATGTTGAAATGAAGGCGACATATTTTGGTCAAACGTTGTCATAAAGACTTATGACCAGGTAATGGGACCCATGTAGACGACGCCGTCACTTGACGATTTGTCGGGGTCGCTACAAGTGGTATCAGATGTAGTGACCCGAACTTTTCCATGTTTATATATATTAATTGAGATTGATATTTACATGATTAAATGTTTCCAACATGTTAAGCAATCAAACTTGTTAAGACTTGATTAATCGAAATATGTTTCATATAGACAATTGACCACCCAAGTTGATCGGTGATTCACGAACGTTAAAACTTGTAAAAACTATATGATGACATATATATGGATATATATATATATAGTTAACATGATACTATGATAAGAAAACATATCATAAAGTATATTAACAATGAACTACATATGTAAAAAAAAAAGACTACTAACTTAATGATTTTGAAACGAGACATATATGTAACGTTTATCGTTGTAACGATATTTAATGTATATATATCATATTAAGAGATATTCGTACATCATAATATCATGATAATATAATAATTTAAAATCTCTTTTGATATTATAAACATTGGGTTAACAACATTTAACAAGATCGTTAACCTAAAGGTTTCAAAACAACACTTACATGTAACGACTAACGATGACTTAACGACTCAGTTAAAATGTATATACATGTAGTGTTTTAATATGTATTTATACACTTTTGAAAGACTTCAATACACTTATCAAAATACTTCTACTTAACAAAAATGCTTACAATTACATTCTCGTTCAGTTTCATCAATAATTCTACTCGTATGCACCCGTATTCGTACTCGTACAATACACAGCTTTTTGATGTATGTACTATTGGTATATACACTCCAATGATCAGCTCTTAGCAGCCCATGTGAGTCACCTAACACATGTGGGAACCATCATTTGGCAACTAGCATGAAATATCTCATAAGATTACTAAAATATGAGTAATCATTCATGACTTATTTACATGAAAACAAAATTACATATCCTTTATATCTAATCCATACATCAACGACCAAAAACACCTACAAACACTTTCATTCTTCAATTTTCTTCATCTAATTGAACTCTCTCAAGTTCTATCTTCAAGTTCTAAGTGTTCTTCATAAATTCCAAAAGTTCTAGTTTCATAAAATCAAGAATACTTTCAAGTTTGCTAGCTCACTTCCAATCTTGTAAGGTGATCATCCAACCTCAAGAAATCTTTGTTTCTTACAGTAGGTTATCATTCTAATACAAGGTAATAATCATATTCAAACTTTGGTTCAATTTCTATAACTATAACAATCTTATTTCAAGTGATGATCTTACTTGAACTTGTTTTCGTGTCATGATTTTGCTTCAAGAACTTTGAGCCATCCAAGGATCCATTGAAGCTAGATCCATTTTTCTCTTTTCCAGTAGGTTCATCCAAGGAACTTAAGGTAGTAATGATGTTCATAACATCATTCGATTCATACATATAAAGCTATCTTATTCGAAGGTTTAAACTTGTAATCACTAGAACATAGTTTAGTTAATTCTAAACTTGTTCGCAAACAAAAGTTAATCCTTCTAACTTGACTTTTAAAATCAACTAAACACATGTTCTATATCTATATGATATGCTAACTTAATGATTTAAAACCTGGAAACACGAAAAACACCGTAAAACCGGATTTACGCCGTCGTAGTAACACCGCGGGCTGTTTTGGGTTAGTTAATTAAAAACTATGATAAACTTTGATTTAAAAGTTGTTATTCTGAGAAAATGATTTTTATTATGAACATGAAACTATATCCAAAAATTATGGTTAAACTCAAAGTGGAAGTATGTTTTCTAAAATGGTCATCTAGACGTCGTTCTTTCGACTGAAATGACTACCTTTACAAAAACGACTTGTAACTTATTTTTCCGACTATAAACCTATACTTTTTCTGTAAAGATTCATAAAATAGAGTTCAATATGAAATCATAGCAATTTGATTCACTCAAAACGGATTTAAAATGAAGAAGTTATGGGTAAAACAAGATTGGATAATTTTTCTCATTTTAGCTACGTGAAAATTGGTAACAAATCTATTCCAACCATAACTTAATCAACTTGTATTGTATATTATGTAATCTTGAGATACCATAGACACGTATACAATGTTTCGACCTATCATGTCGACACATCTATATATATTTCGGAACAACCATAGACACTCTATATGTGAATGTTGGAGTTAGCTATACAGGGTTGAGGTTGATTCCAAAATATATATAGTTTGAGTTGTGATCAATACTGAGATACGTATACACTGGGTCGTGGATTGATTCAAGATAATATTTATCGATTTATTTCTGTACATCTAACTGTGGACAACTAGTTATAGGTTACTAACGAGGACAGCTGACTTAATAAACTTAAAACATCAAAATATATTAAAAGTGTTGTAAATATATTTTGAACATACTTTAATATATATGTATATATTGTTATAGGTTCGTGAATCAACAGTGGCCAAGTCTTACTTCCCGACGAAGTAAAAATCTGTGAAAGTGAGTTATAGTCCCACTTTTAAAATCTAATATTTTTGGGATGAGAATACATGCAGGTTTTATAAATGATTTACAAAATAGACACAAGTACGTGAAACTACATTCTATGGTTGAATTATCGAAATTGAATATGCCCCTTTTTATTAAGTCTGGTAATCTAAGAATTAGGGAACAGACACCCTAATTGACGCGAATCCTAAAGATAGATCTATTGGGCCTAACAAACCCCATCCAAAGTACCGGATGCTTTAGTACTTCGAAATTTATATCATATCCGAAGGGTGTCCCGGAATGATGGGGATATTCTTATATATGCATCTTGTTATTGTCGGTTACCAGGTGTTCACCATATGAATGATTTTTATCTCTATGTATGGGATGTGTATTGAAATATGAAATCTTGTGGTCTATTGTTACGATTTGATATATATAGGTTAAACCTATAACTCACCAACATTTTTGTTGACGTTTTAAGCATGTTTATTCTCAGGTGATTATTAAGAGCTTCCGCTGTCGCATACTTAAATAAGGACAAGATTTGGAGTCCATGCTTGTATGATATTGTGTAAAAACTGCATTCAAGAAACTTATTTTGTTGTAACATATTTGTATTGTAAACCATTATGTAATGGTCGTGTGTAAACAGGATATTTTAGATTATCATTATTTGATAATCTACTTAAAGCTTTTTAAACCTTTATTGATGAAATAAAGGTTATGGTTTGTTTTAAAATGAATGCAGTCTTTGAAAAATGTCTCATATAGAGGTCAAAACCTCGCAACGAAATCAATTAATATGGAACGTTTTTAATCAATAAGAACGGGACATTTCAGTTGGTATCCGAGCGTTGGTCTTAGAGAACCAGAAAATTGCATTAGTGTGTCTTATCGAGTTTGTTAGGATGCATTAGTGAGTCTGGACTTCGACCGTGTTTTCTTTAAAAATGATTGCTTAACATTTTTGTTGGAAACTATATATTTTTATCATATGAATATTATGTGATATATTAATCTCTTAACGTGTTTGATATTATGTGATAGATGTCTACCTCTAGAACAAGTCCCATTGACTCACCTAATAATAATGAAGAGTCAAATGTAAATTGGAATGATTCGTGGACTGAATCACAAGTTCCCGAAGAGGAACCGGAAGAAGAGTCGGAACCGGAAGAAGAATCGGAACCGGAAGAAGAATCGGAACCGGAAGAAGAAATAGAACCGGTTGGGGAAATAATAAAACGGTTAAGTAAAAGAGAATCCTCAACCAACCGACCAAGGTTAATTATGGTCAATGGTGTTTCCGCCAAGGAAGCAAAATATTGGGAGGATTACCAATTCTCCGATGAATCGGATTCCGACGAGAATTCCGATGATGTTATAGAAATAACCCCAACTGAATTTAAAAAGGCAAAAGAAAATAATAAGGGAAAGGGCATAAAAATAGAGAAATCTAATTCCAACCCCGATGAACTTTATATGTATCGTCAACCCCCGAAGTCCTTAAATTGTAACAATGACCCGGGAACCTCTAAACCACCAGGTTTTTCTAAACCAATGTGGACAACGACGGCTCGTATTAGGGGAACATCATATATCCCTAGAAACTTGGCAAAACGAACCAAAACCCAACAAGAAGAAACGAGCGAGTCGGAATAAGATAGTTGTATTCGTGTGGTGTAATATATGTAATATAGTGTGCTTATGCTTTATGATATATGTAAAAATTGCTTGTATTAATAAGTATTTTTTTTTATGAATCTAACTCTTGTCTATTTTACAGTTTAAAAACACAAAATGGATAGACAACCCAATATTTTAAGAGACCTACCCGGAGACATGATTGATGAAATCTTGTCTAGAGTCAGCCAGAATTCTTCGGCACAACTATTTAAGGCGAGATCAGTTTGTAAGACATTCGAAGAACGTTCCAAGAATGTCTTGGTTTATAAGAGACTTTCGTTTGAAAGATGGGGGATATCACATTGGGAAACCCATAAGTTACGATGTGTTTACTTTGACGCATATATTGCGGGGAACCCAAATGCTATTTTACGCAACGGGTTAAGAAATTATTTTGACTCAATATATCCGAATATTGGACTTCGTGATTTAGAAAAAGCGGCTAACATGCAACATAAAGAAGCATGTTATGCTTACGGATTAGTAATGTTCGCTTCTCACCAAAGTGAGAACAAGAACATCGGGCTACAACTATTAAACAAAACGTTTCCACAAGTGACGGAGTCGGTAATTGGGGTAAGAAATGAGGTTTTTAGATTATTACGTTACTGTTGGACATTACGTAACCCTCGTCCCTTTGATGATGTTACAACACGCTGTCTTATCAACGGCCATAACGGTTATGTTGCACAAGACCAAGGATGGGAAGTAGTCCTAGTAAAACCAGAATGCATGACTTGTTTCTGGACGTATGAATTACGTGTCTTTATTGCCTTTGCTGAACGACTTGTGTACTAGCTAGAATTGTCTTCACAACTATCTTGTATCAAAGTTATTGTGTGCTATATTTCATGCTTTATGTAAAATAAGCGGTATTGTAAGTTTGTAAAATATTGTATAAAAGTTTGAACGCGAAATATTATTATAATCAGTTTTTCATATAGAATTGTAGTAGTTGAATTGTATATTAGCTACTAAGTATGAACTTAACGGGTAGGTACTACCCGAATTTAAACTTATAAAACGCTAATATGAAGAAAAAGCTTTTATAAATGAGTTCATATTATGCTACGAAATACTATTAACTACTCTTAATATTCTGTATGATTAACTTGTTCCATTTAACTATTTTGAAGGAAATGGCACCGACTACTCGACACACCGTGAATATGAATGAAGAGGAATTCCGTACTTTTCTAGCTTCAAACATAGCCGCAGTACAGGCTGCGCTACATACCAACAATAACCTTGGATCTAGCAGTACAGGAAATCGTGTAGGATGCACCTACAAAGAATTCACTGCCTGCAAACCTTTGGAATTTGATGGAACCGAAGGACCGTTCGGATTGAAACGGTGGACCGAGAAGGTTGAATCGGTGTTTGCCATAAGTAAGTGTACTGAAGAGGACAAAGTGAAGTACGCTACGCATACCTTCACAGGTTCTGCGTTAACATGGTGGAATACCTATCTAGAGCAAGTGGGACAAGATGATGCGTACGCACTACCGTGGTCAGCATTCAAGCACTTGATGAACGAGAAGTACCGTCCCAGAACCGAGGTCAATAAGCTCAAGACAGAACTTAGAGGGTTACGAACCCAAGGATTTGATATTACCACGTACGAAAGACGATTCACAGAATTGTGCCTATTGTGTCCGGGAGCATTCGAAGATGAGGAAGAGAAGATCGACGCGTTTGTGAAAGGATTACCGGAAAGAATCCAAGAAGATATAAGTTCACACGAGCCCGCCTCCATACAACAGGCATGTAGAATGGCTCACAAACTAGTGAACCAGATTGAAGAAAGAATTAAAGAACAGACTGCTGAAGAGGCCAATGTGAAGCAAGTCAAAAGAAAGTGGGAGGAAAACGGTGATAAGAATCACCAATACAACAACAACAGCAATTACAACAATAATCGCAATAATTATCCCAACAATCGCAACATCAATCGCAACTACAACAAACGGCCCAACAACAACAACAACAACAACAACAACAACAGCAACTACAACAATCATCCCAACAACAATAATAACCGCAACAACAACAACAATCAGAAGCAACTATGCCAAAGGTGTGAAAAGAATCACTCGGGGTTCTGCACCAAATTTTGCAACAAGTGTAAAAGAAATGGTCATAGCGCGGCGAAATGTGAGGTCTACGGACCAGGGGTTAATAGAACGAAAGGAACAAATGGTGTCGGAACGAGTAATGGCGGAGCAAGTAGTGTCGGAGCAAGTTATGCCAATGTAGTTTGTTATAAATGTGGAAAACCAGGCCACATTATTAGAAATTGCCCGAACCAGGAGAACACGAATGGACAAGGCCGTGGAAGAGTTTTCAATATTAATGCGGTAGAGGCACAGGAAGACCCGGAGCTTGTTACGGGTACGTTTCTTATTGACAATAAATCTGCTTACGTTTTATTTGATTCGGGTGCGGATAGAAGCTATATGAGTAGAGATTTTTGTGCTAAATTAAGTTGTCCATTGACGCCTTTGGATAGTAAATTTTTACTCGAATTAGCAAATGGTAAATTAATTTCAGCAGATAATATATGTCGGAATCGAGAAATTAAACTGGTTAGCGAAACATTTAAGATTGATTTGATACCAGTAGAGTTAGGGAGTTTTGATGTGATAATCGGTATGGACTGGTTGAAAGAAGTGAAAGCGGAGATCGTTTGTTACAAAAATGCAATTCGCATTATACGAGAAAAAGGAAAACCCTTAATGGTGTACGGAGAAAAGGGCAACACGAAGCTACATCTTATTAGTAATTTGAAGGCACAAAAACTAATAAGAAAAGGTTGCTATGCTGTTCTAGCACACGTCGAGAAAGTACAAACTGAAGAAAAGAGCATCAATGATGTTCCCATTGCAAAAGAATTTCCCGATGTATTTCCGAAAGAATTACCGGGATTACCCCCACATCGATCCGTTGAATTTCAAATAGATCTTGTACCAGGAGCTGCACCAATAGCTCGTGCTCCTTACAGACTCGCACCCAGCGAGATGAAAGAACTGCAAAGCCAATTACAAGAACTTTTAGAGCGTGGTTTCATTCGACCAAGCACATCACCGTGGGGAGCTCCTGTTTTGTTTGTCAAGAAGAAAGATGGTACATTCAGGTTGTGTATCGACTACCGAGAGTTGAACAAACTTACCATCAAGAACCGCTACCCACTACCGAGAATCGATGACTTATTTGATCAACTACAAGGCTCGTCTGTTTATTCAAAGATTGACTTACGTTCCGGGTATCATCAAATGCGGGTGAAAGAAGATGATATTCCAAAGACTGCTTTCAGAACACGTTACGGTCATTACGAGTTTATGGTCATGCCGTTTGGTTTAACTAATGCACCAGCTGTGTTCATGGACCTTATGAACCGAGTGTGTGGACCATACCTTGACAAGTTTGTCATTGTTTTCATTGATGACATACTTATTTACTCAAAGAATGACCAAGAACACGGTGAACATTTGAGAAAGGTGTTAGAAGTATTGAGGAAGGAAGAATTGTACGGTAAGTTTTCAAAGTGTGCATTTTGGTTGGAAGAAGTTCAATTCCTCGGTCACATAGTGAACAAAGAAGGTATTAAGGTGGATCCGGCAAAGATAGAAACTGTTGAAAAGTGGGAAACCCCGAAAACTCCGAAACACATACGCCAGTTTTTAGGACTAGCTGGTTACTACAGAAGGTTCATCCAAGACTTTTCCAGAATAGCAAAACCCTTGACTGCATTAACGCATAAAGGGAAGAAATTTGAATGGAATGATGAACAAGAGAAAGCGTTTCAGTTATTGAAGAAAAAGCTAACTACGGCACCTATATTGTCATTGCCTGAAGGGAATGATGATTTTGTGATTTATTGTGACGCATCAAAGCAAGGTCTCGGTTGTGTATTAATGCAACGAACGAAGGTGATTGCTTATGCGTCTAGACAATTGAAGATTCACGAACAAAATTATACGACGCATGATTTGGAATTAGGCGCGGTTGTTTTTGCATTAAAGACTTGGAGGCACTACTTATATGGGGTCAAAAGTATTATATATACCGACCACAAAAGTCTTCAACACATATTTAATCAGAAACAACTGAATATGAGGCAGCGTAGGTGGATTGAATTATTGAATGATTACGACTTTGAGATTCGTTACCACCCGGGGAAGGCAAATGTGGTAGCCGATGCCTTGAGCAGGAAGGACAGAGAACCCATTCGAGTAAAATCTATGAATATAATGATTCATAATAACCTTACTACTCAAATAAAGGAGGCGCAACAAGGAGTTTTAAAAGAGGGAAATTTAAAGGATGAAATACCCAAAGGATCGGAGAAGCATCTTAATATTCGGGAAGACGGAACCCGGTATAGGGCTGAAAGAATTTGGGTACCAAAATTTGGAGATATGAGAGAAATGGTACTTAGAGAAGCTCATAAAACCAGATACTCAATACATCCTGGATCGGGAAAGATGTACAAGGATCTCAAGAAACATTTTTGGTGGCCGGGTATGAAAGCCGATGTTGCTAAATACGTAGGAGAATGTTTGACGTGTTCTAAAGTCAAAGCTGAGCATCAGAAACCATCAGGTCTACTTCAACAACCCGAAATCCCAGAATGGAAATGGGAAAACATTACCATGGATTTCATCACTAAATTGCCAAGGACTGCAAGTGGTTTTGATACTATTTGGGTAATAGTTGATCGTCTCACCAAATCAGCACACTTCCTGCCAATAAGAGAAGATGACAAGATGGAGAAGTTAGCACGACTGTATTTGAAGGAAGTCATCTCCAGACATGGAATACCAATCTCTATTATCTCTGATAGGGATGGCAGATTTATTTCAAGATTCTGGCAGACATTACAGCAAGCATTAGGAACTCGTCTAGACATGAGTACTGCCTATCATCCACAAACTGATGGGCAGAGCGAAAGGACGATACAAACGCTTGAAGACATGCTACGAGCATGTGTTATTGATTTCAGAAACAGTTGGGATCGACATCTACCGTTAGCAGAATTTTCCTACAACAACAGCTACCATTCAAGCATTGAGATGGCGCCGTTTGAAGCACTTTATGGTAGAAAGTGCAGGTCTCCGATTTGTTGGAGTGAGGTGGGGGATAGACAGATTACGGGTCCGGAGATTATACAAGAAACTACCGAGAAGATCATCCAAATTCAACAACGGTTGAAAACCGCCCAAAGTCGACAAAAGAGCTACGCTGACATTAAAAGAAAAGATATAGAATTTGAAATTGGAGAGATGGTCATGCTTAAAGTTTCACCTTGGAAAGGCGTTGTTCGATTTGGTAAACGAGGGAAATTAAATCCAAGGTATATTGGACCATTCAAGATTATTGATCGTGTCGGACCAGTAGCTTACCGACTTGAGTTACCTCAACAACTCGCGGCTGTACATAACACTTTCCACGTCTCGAATTTGAAGAAATGTTTTGCTAAAGAAGATCTCACTATTCCGTTAGATGAAATCCAAATCAACGAAAAACTCCAATTCATCGAAGAACCCGTCGAAATAATGGATCGTGAGGTTAAAAGACTTAAGCAAAACAAGATACCAATTGTTAAGGTTCGATGGAATGCTCGTAGAGGACCCGAGTTCACCTGGGAGCGTGAAGATCAGATGAAGAAGAAATACCCGCATCTATTTCCAGAAGATTCGTCAACACCTTCAACAGCTTAAAATTTCGGGACGAAATTTATTTAACGGGTAGGTACTGTAGTGACCCGAACTTTTCCATGTTTATATATATTAATTGAGATTGATATTTACATGATTAAATGTTTCCAACATGTTAAGCAATCAAACTTGTTAAGACTTGATTAATCGAAATATGTTTCATATAGACAATTGACCACCCAAGTTGATCGGTGATTCACGAACGTTAAAACTTGTAAAAACTATATGATGACATATATATGGATATATATATATATATATAGTTAACATGATACTATGATAAGAAAACATATCATAAAGTATATTAACAATGAACTACATATGTAAAAAAAAAAGACTACTAACTTAATGATTTTGAAACGAGACATATATGTAACGTTTATCGTTGTAACGATATTTAATGTATATATATCATATTAAGAGATATTCGTACATCATAATATCATGATAATATAATAATTTAAAATCTCTTTTGATATTATAAACATTGGGTTAACAACATTTAACAAGATCGTTAACCTAAAGGTTTCAAAACAACACTTACATGTAACGACTAACGATGACTTAACGACTCAGTTAAAATGTATATACATGTAGTGTTTTAATATGTATTTATACACTTTTGAAAGACTTCAATACACTTATCAAAATACTTCTACTTAACAAAAATGCTTACAATTACATTCTCGTTCAGTTTCATCAACAATTCTACTCGTATGCACCCGTATTCGTACTCGTACAATACACAGCTTTTTGATGTATGTACTATTGGTATATACACTCCAATGATCAGCTCTTAGCAGCCCATGTGAGTCACCTAACACATGTGGGAACCATCATTTGGCAACTAGCATGAAATATCTCATAAGATTACAAAAATATGAGTAATCATTCATGACTTATTTACATGAAAACAAAATTACATATCCTTTATATCTAATCCATACATCAACGACCAAAAACACCTACAAACACTTTCATTCTTCAATTTTCTTCATCTAATTGAACTCTCTCAAGTTCTATCTTCAAGTTCTAAGTGTTCTTCATAAATTCCAAAAGTTCTAGTTTCATAAAATCAAGAATACTTTCAAGTTTGCTAGCTCACTTCCAATCTTGTAAGGTGATCATCCAACCTCAAGAAATCTTTGTTTCTTACAGTAGGTTATCATTCTAATACAAGGTAATAATCATATTCAAACTTTGGTTCAATTTCTATAACTATAACAATCTTATTTCAAGTGATGATCTTACTTGAACTTGTTTTCGTGTCATGATTTTGCTTCAAGAACTTTGAGCCATCCAAGGATCCATTGAAGCTAGATCTATTTTTCTCTTTTCCAGTAGGTTCATCCAAGGAACTTAAGGTAGTAATGATGTTCATAACATCATTCGATTCATACATATAAAGCTATCTTATTCGAAGGTTTAAACTTGTAATCACTAGAACATAGTTTAGTTAATTCTAAACTTGTTCGCAAACAAAAGTTAATCCTTCTAACTTGACTTTTAAAATCAACTAAACACATGTTCTATATCTATATGATATGCTAACTTAATGATTTAAAACCTGGAAACACGAAAAACACCGTAAAACCGGATTTACGCCGTCGTAGTAACACCGCGGGCTGTTTTGGGTTAGTTAATTAAAAACTATGATAAACTTTGATTTAAAAGTTGTTATTCTGAGAAAATGATTTTTATTATGAACATGAAACTATATCCAAAAATTATGGTTAAACTCAAAGTGGAAGTATGTTTTCTAAAATGGTCATCTAGACGTCGTTCTTTCGACTGAAATGACTACCTTTACAAAAACGACTTGTAACTTATTTTTCCGACTATAAACCTATACTTTTTCTGTAAAGATTCATAAAATAGAGTTCAATATGAAATCATAGCAATTTGATTCACTCAAAACGGATTTAAAATGAAGAAGTTATGGGTAAAACAAGATTGGATAATTTTTCTCATTTTAGCTACGTGAAAATTGGTAACAAATCTATTCCAACCATAACTTAATCAACTTGTATTGTATATTATGTAATCTTGAGATACCATAGACACGTATACAATGTTTCGACCTATCATGTCGACACATCTATATATATTTCGGAACAACCATAGACACTCTATATGTGAATGTTGGAGTTAGCTATACAGGGTTGAGGTTGATTCCAAAATATATATAGTTTGAGTTGTGATCAATACTGAGATACGTATACACTGGGTCGTGGATTGATTCAAGATAATATTTATCGATTTATTTCTGTACATCTAACTGTGGACAACTAGTTATAGGTTACTAACGAGGACAACTGACTTAATAAACTTAAAACATCAAAATATATTAAAAGTGTTGTAAATATATTTTGAACATACTTTAATATATATGTATATATTGTTATAGGTTCGTGAATCAACAGTGGCCAAGTCTTACTTCCCGACGAAGTAAAAATCTGTGAAAGTGAGTTATAGTCCCACTTTTAAAATCTAATATTTTTGGGATGAGAATACATGCAGGTTTTATAAATGATTTACAAAATAGACACAAGTACGTGAAACTACATTCTATGGTTGAATTATCGAAATTGAATATGCCCCTTTTTATTAAGTCTGGTAATCTAAGAATTAGGGAACAGACACCCTAATTGACGCGAATCCTAAAGATAGATCTATTGGGCCTAACAAACCCCATCCAAAGTACCGGATGCTTTAGTACTTCGAAATTTATATCATATCCGAAGGGTGTCCCGGAATGATGGGGATATTCTTATATATGCATCTTGTTATTGTCGGTTACCAGGTGTTCACCATATGAATGATTTTTATCTCTATGTATGGGATGTGTATTGAAATATGAAATCTTGTGGTCTATTGTTACGATTTGATATATATAGGTTAAACCTATAACTCACCAACATTTTTGTTGACGTTTTAAGCATGTTTATTCTCAGGTGATTATTAAGAGCTTCCGCTGTCGCATACTTAAATAAGGACAAGATTTGGAGTCCATGCTTGTATGATATTGTGTAAAAACTGCATTCAAGAAACTTATTTTGTTGTAACATATTTGTATTGTAAACCATTATGTAATGGTCGTGTGTAAACAGGATATTTTAGATTATCATTATTTGATAATCTACTTAAAGCTTTTTAAACCTTTATTGATGAAATAAAGGTTATGGTTTGTTTTAAAATGAATGCAGTCTTTGAAAAATGTCTCATATAGAGGTCAAAACCTCGCAACGAAATCAATTAATATGGAACGTTTTTAATCAATAAGAACGGGACATTTCATCAGAGCCTTGGTTGTAGGGATTTAGAGTTCATTTGTGTCCACTCCGAGTCATAGGGTACATAGGTGAATCTAGACTACAACCGGCATATAGACTGAAGTAGGAATTATTTGACTAATTGTGCATTTATACTCGAACTCTTCTATCATATCTAACTCGTATTCGATCTTGATCTTACGTTGATAAATTTTGTTGATGCGCCACCTTGACTTTATGAAGTAATGTTAAATGCACATGAGAATCAGGGTAATATAATTTCCGGGATTATATTACGGTGATTCACATGGACGTTCCGACATTATGACATAGAGAATTTAAGGCGAGTCAAGGAAAATTTTCTCTCTATCCTTATTCCATGCCACGGTTAGTATTGTTGAAAATACTAACCAACGATATTCTTGTCTCATGAAGGAACAATGGCTCACCAAGGCCAACACAATACTCCTCTCGAAACTCTAGAACAAGCTCTTCAACGAATGATAACCACCGCCGTGGGTACGGCCGTGGCCGATCACTTTTCTAACAACAACAATCATGGAGCCGGTAATTCAATCGAAGGTTGCTCCTACAAGAACTTCATGAAGTACAATCCTCCCACTTTCGATGGAACCGGGGGACCGGTTACTCTCACCCGATGGTTTGAACAAATGGAGACCGTTTTTAACACAAGCGGTTGTCGAGACCAAGATAAGGTCAAGTTTTCCACCCTCACTTTCACCGGTATTGCTCTCTCATGGTGGAACACGTATGTACAATTAGTGGGAAGCGATGAAGCCCACACACTCTCTTGGACCGAATTAAGAGAAAGAATGATCACCGAATACTTCCCGCGCGACGAGACTCGAAGGCTCGAACAGGGTCTAAGGAATTTAAAAACGGTCGGAAATGACCTCGAAGCTTATAATCAACGGTTTACCGAACTAGTCTCGATGTGTCCAAATCTCATGACTCCCGAATCCCTAAGAGTCGAACTTTACATGGATGGCCTCCCTAAGAGCATTCAACACAAGGTAATGACATCTCAACCCACTAACCTACAAGAGGCTTTAACAATGGCCCGCCAAGCCTTAGAAACGGTGAATGAAATGGAAGCACCGGCACCAATGGTCGAGAACCACCCGAGTAACAACAAAAGAACCTGGGAAGCCTCTCAATCAAGCAACCACAACAATAACAATAACCCCGCCAAGAAGCCTTTTACCTCCAACGACAAGAAAGGCTATGCCGGAAAACTACCTTTTTGTAACGAATGCCACAAGCATCACTTTGAAGGATGTGGCAGGTTTCGCCACCGGCGCCAAGGACCCGTCGCTCGAAAGATGCCCAACGCACACAGAACGGGTGCTTGCTTCGAATGTGGCCAACTGGGTCATTTTAGGAATGTGTGCCCAAATAAGAAAATCAACCCCAACGCACGCCGTTGAACCTTCAACATCGACACCTAGGATGCCCGGAACGACGATGGAGAACGGGTACGTTTCTTCACAACAAACCGTATACTTCATACTTATTCGATTCCATTACCGCTAGACGTTTTATAACCAAGTCTTTGACTCGTGCTCTTTGCACTCCACTTTTTTCCCTAGACACTACTTAGGCAATTTAAGTGACCAACGGAATATATTGTGTGCCTATAAATTTTATCAGAGGATATACGTTAAGAATTATGACTTGACACCTATAGAACTAAGGAGCTCAAGACCTATTCGTTAAGGAGAAATTTTTTTTCTTTCTTTCCTACAATTATGTATGGATTTTTGTGAACTAAATAATTTTCGGTTGGAAACCGATACCCACTTCCTCGTATCCATGACCTCATGATTATTTGCGTGAAACTCGTGTGTATTCCAAATCGACCTCCGTTCCGGTTATCACCAATTGGGGGTTAAGGGAGACGATGTCTCCTAAGCCATCTTCCGAACTCACAACGTTAGTTGTAAATCTCTCTTGGTACCATTCGATTTATCCAAGGCACGCCCGTATCCACAAACCTCTCGAACCGCGTATGCAAATTCATATAGACTAATTCGTTATCGTATTTATAGATGATATCTTGACCTATCCAAGTAAAGAAGGAAAACGAACAACATCACCATCTCCCGCTCGAACTTTTGAGAAAAGAGCAACTCTATACCAAAGTCTCTGAGTGAGAATTTCTGTTGAACGAAGTCCAATTTTCTAGACCATGATGTTTATGGTCAGGTCGTTACAATCAATCTCGAAATCAAGCCACATGTAATCAGGAAACTCTCCCAACTCAGACTTGTATTCGTAAAAATCTTAGATCTCACCAGTTGTTACCGAAGATTCATTTCTGACTTTTCTCGTGTTACACAACTTTAAACCTCTTCATGTCTGAGCCTTGAACGTGATTCTTCACACCAACCTTCCTAGCTAAATTCGTATAGCACTAGATGGAACTCAAACATGGAAATATTTCTACTTGAACGCCGAAAGGCATACTTTCTCGACTCAAAATCAACGTAACTAAAATTCGTTATTTTGCGCGAAGAATTCGAATACTAAATTGTGGATCCGATCAACTTTCTCGTCATCACGTACCACACTACATACCTATGTTATTTCACCGTTACCGTCTGATATTACTGGAATTTAAGATAACACACAATCCAACGATACTTCACTCTTCTTTGACTTAACGCCCTTGCATCGCTGATAATCGTCCAACCATTATTCAACCCCGAACTATACAATTACGTGTACTATCTCGTTTCTCTTTCAGACTTCATTTTTTTTTTTTTTTTTTTGACAACTAGAGGCACGTTATGGCAAACTCGAGATGTAAGCTCATCCTATTCTAAGTCCTCGTTTCACTCCTATCTTTATCGCTCGCACTTCCATTTAAGGGAACTCCTTGTAACATTTCTCCATGGATAGAGAAATTCCTCATATTACCTTAGTATTCGCCACGAGGGTGAATAGTCCTAACGAACATTTTTTTTCGAACCCTAACTGACTTGTTCAAACATATCTTAAGAGATCCTATTCTAACACGGTGTACCATTGCCAATTACCTCGGATCAAAATACTCGTATCGCTTCTAGTTTTGCAAGGAACCTTGGAAACCCACTTGGACATACGTACCGCGTATCTCCCACAACCGACGAACCGAGCAAACGTACGATTCAATCTTGGAAAGACATGTTACAGACTGGTATTGTCACCTTTAGTAGTTCCTTTTACGACGACAGCTATCACTCGTATATTAACGCAGCACTTCCGAAACCCTATATGACCGCTAATGTCATACCCCTGTTCATTTAACCAAAGCATGCGGCAAGCAAATCGCCGAATCTGAACTCCATCAAGAAACAACAATTGAGATCGTTCAAGTCCGAGGAGGGCTAGAGACAACCCATGGTCGCCAGAAGAGTTATACCAAACTTAGATGAAAACCTCACAAATCCCAGTGTGTAATCGCGTAATATTGAGAAACCGCACCTTGGAAAGGTGAAATCCATTTTAGGAAATCGAGAAAGGCTATATCTGCAATATTGAACCTTTTGAAACCTTGGGGCGTATTGGAACCGCTTCCTACCGTTTAGAACTTCCGATGCAATTAAGTTTCCGTTTACCCTACTTTTCGTGTAACAAACTTAGAAACGTGTCCTGCGGAACAGGAACGTGCAATCCTGCTAGATACATCAACTATTGATGACAAACTTCTCTTCATAGGGGAAAACCAGTTGAAACTGGGGATCGTAAAACCAAACCTTAATACAACGTAAAACCCTGACAATCCAAATTCATGAGAACACTCAAGGACGTACTTTCACTTATTCATAGCATTAACAACGTAAAGTCTCGAGTAGGAGATATCGACTACTACTTTCAACTAAATTTCGGGACGAAATTTCTTTTGAGGTGTGGATAATGTAACATCCCGCATTTTTCCGTTAAATTATTTTAACGCCCGTCTTTTTCTTTTTAAATAATACCCTTCGTATCTAAATTCGTATCCTTTGTTATGTAACATTTTAAATATTTTCGTTATCGGATTTTAATATCTCCCGTACTCCCGTGTAACTTAAAATAATTCGTTCGGTTATTTTCCGCACCCGATTCAAAGTTGAGGGACCAAACTTGCCAAAGGTTGAAACATTTGACTAGGTCAAAGAGTCAACCCCTTTTCATCCATTCATTTCACCTCCTCTTCCTCTTTTTACTACTTTCAAATCCTCTCAACATTCAAACACAAAGATTCATCATCCATTTATGATCTAGCGGGTATTTTGCAAAACAAATTACATATTTGAGCTCCTTGCAACTTCCTCTTCGTTTTGGTACCAACTTCATCTCATTTGGGTAACATTTCTAAAACACTAGATTTCTTTAAATTCGTGTTCTTGACTTATAAAGTTGTTAATTAGCGTCTATGGCTCATTGTGATGTCGTGTATGTAATTTGTATGCTCGATTCGATGTTTTTGGTGTAACTAGTTCAATATGAAAATTACTTGCTAAATTCTTGATTTTGGATGATCAAATGTTGTTAGATTGTTAAAGTGCATGTTTTAAAAGTGTTACTAGTATCATTAGCTTCGTTTTGATGTATAGGTTGATTAAGGAAACCTCCTAAACTTGATTATGAAATTTGGTGAATTTAGTTTAGGGTTTGATGAACTTGAAATGAATCTTAGATGCATTGAATGATTGCCATGTTGTTTTGTTTGCGTTTAGTTGTATTGTATGCTTGATTATCTTCAAAACGGCGTATTACACATGTGCATTAATTTCCCGAATCATAATATGGCATTTATGAACTTGGAGTAATAAATGATGAGCATTAATGGTGATTTTGATATGAGTTTGTTTGGTTTTGATTGAGTAAATGCGTTTAGTTATTCTCCTTGTCAAATTACCTTTCTAATGATATATGATATGCGTTTTAAGTGTTTTCGGTGCATGAGATGTGTTAAATTGTATTTTGGTTCGTGACTTGGACCATTTTTCTGCAAACTGCATGTTTCCCAGGTATTGCGCGCCGCGCATATACCCGCGCGCCGCGCAGAATTAGAAATCCCAGATGTTTGCCTTCGTGGTTAAGTTCTGACCAGGATTTACACTTGGGTGCGCGCCGCGCAACCCATAGCGCGCCGCGCATACTGCCCAGCTCATTTTGTCTTTGTTTTTCATGTCACAAAAATGTTTCCCGCTTTACTATAACCCCGTTTACCATGAAACTTGACTATTATGCTCGTATATGACTTCTCATCATGAGAAATTGTCGGACACCCGACCCGACCCCGTTGACTTTGACTTTGACCAAGTTTGACTTTTAGTCAAACTTAACCAAACGATTATACAATCGTTCTAACATGCTTAACTACTTGTGTCGTGCATGAAACTTGACAAATTGATCCACGTGCTATATTAATCGAGTCGTAACGAGCCATAGGACTAATTGAACATCTTTGACCCTTCGTGACTATCGTTATTGATACAACCTATTTGTTTAGGTCAAGACTAGCATTGTTTCTTGCACGTTTACTTGTCGAAGTACTTTTTGGTTCGTGCATACAAGGTGAGATCATAGTCCCACTTTTACTCTTTTTGAACTTATATTTGGGATGAGAAAACATAAACGATTCTTTTGAACTAAGTGAACACAAGAACGGGAAAACAAACATTCTACATACGAGTTTAGAACAAAAATCCTCAATTCGATTATCATTAGTTACACTTGACGGGTGTAAGCGAGAACTTATGTTATATGGCCATATGGGTTGACAACCCTCATCTCTGACGGTTCGCTACCGTCTACGGATGAAATATATTTTCGAGAATCAGTGTTTGTTCTAGCACTATGGATGGGGTATACAATGGATGGAATGTTAAGCTTTGATAATTGGGTGCTCGTGAATATTAACTTTTAGAATGTATTACTATTATTTCAACTTTGCAAACCTTGTGGTTCGACTTACTTACTTTTACTCACTTACTTACTTAAACCTATGATTTCACCAATGTTTTCGTTGACAGATTTCTATGTTTTTCTCAGGTCTTGCACGAGAAAAAAATACATGCTTCCGCTCATTATTTGATACTTGCATTGGATGTCGAGTATACATGCATTTCATGGAGCGTCTTATGACTTTACTTTAAACCGTGTCGCCTAGATTTCATTTGTACTTATAACCTTGTAACTTAACTTTTGGTTGAACAATTCTTTTAAACTTTGGAAACAATCTTTATGTTGAAATGAAGGCGACATATTTTGGTCAAACGTTGTCATAAAGACTTATGACCAGGTAATGGGACCCATGTAGACGACGCCGTCACTTGACGATTTGTCGGGGTCGCTACAGTTATCTTCATGTAACTTAAAGATCCAAGCTTTATGCTTCAAGATCTTCAAGAATAATAAAGGTTCAAGCTTTCTAGCCTTGCAACCTTGTAACTTATGTGAATAGGATCCAAGCTCTCTAGCTTAGGGTTCCATCACCTCATTTGACTTAGATCATGCTTATACTTGTTTGATTGATGTAAAGTTTGTAACTTTGTTTGTAAATAGGACTTGTATTTGTGTTAAGACTAAGGATATGATGTAACCTTGGTTCATCATCCATCTAAGACTCTTAAATGAGTTGTGTTACCACTTGGTCTTAACATATTGTGTATTGATGGTAGAATCTTGGTCAAAGGTGATGCTAAACCATCAACGAGTTGTACACTTGAAGCTACAAGTATCAAGGATGAGAACCGTGATGAGCATCAAGCACCAAGAACCCCACCGGAGCACTTGTCCACTGATTTTCATATCTGATCAGGCCACCTGGGCTACTGGAAATTTGATTTTCAGTTAGTTCGGTTCGATTAGATGATTTTCCATTTAGGCCTCATCTTAATCCGAGTTACGGTTTAGGATTTATGGCCCTCCGAGAGTCACTACACCCTATTAACGTTGTGCTGAAATTTCTGACCTACTCGCACTTAAACCATCGCCACGGTCAAACGAAGAAGAGTTAGGTTCTGGAAATTGGTCAGTGGTTAGGGGACTCATATACGGAGCCATAGCCACTGACTATGAGTCTTTTTGATTTACGTAGAGGTCGTAGTAGCTGACCGAAGTCAGCCTATTGTTTCGATCTCTATTCTTGTCAAACTTACTTAGCTTTTATGATGATGAATGATGATGATGATGACACTTAAACTTATTTTATGCACTTTCAGAATTTATAAAGACAACCTACTGACCTAGTAACCTTTGATTTAGGTTGACGACCTTTCGGACCGACTTACTACTTGCGTACTTTCATTACCGACTTTACCGCTTTTATCACTGTGAGTTATAGCATCCCTTTTTACTTTAACTATTTTGGGATTGAGAATACATGCGCTTTTTACGTTTTACATGTTAGGAACGAGTACTTAAACTTTATATGTGTGTGGGTTATACAACGGTATAAACATTCCCCTTAGCACGGTAACGTTTAGTCATTGGTTTTTGAACCGGTGAATGCGAATCTTAGATATGGATCCATAGGGTTTGACATCCCTACTCGGGCTAGTCGTGCTAGCATTTAACGGGTGTTTAATACTGCGTGAACATACGCACTCGCCAAGTGTACTTTCAGGGGGTTATAAACGTTAAGTCTAGTTACCGGGTGCCCACGGTTATACATATACTTTTCATACTGTTTGTTACACTGAAATCTCGTGGCCTACCTTACGTTACTGTTACATCTTAAACTATAGCTCACCAACATTTGTGTTGACTTTTAAGCGTGCATTTCTCAGGTGCCTAGAGGTTTCTTGCTTCCGCTGTTAGACTTGATGTCACGCTGTTAGATTTGCTGTCTTGCTGTTAAGGACCTGCTGTATTAGTTATCTGCTGCATTACTATAGATGTCTCATTCATGGAACTTTTCTGTTGCATTCGTAGTTTATGTTAATTTCAAACAATGGCTTTGTAATGACCTTAGGGTCAAATAATTATGTTTATGCTCCTATTCGTAGGATGCGCGCTATCTTTTGTAAAACGTTATCTTTTTATGAATACAAATCGGTTTTCAAACAGCATATAGTGTTTGACCATGTAATGATCCTGTTGATTGATGATCCGTACACGATGGTTTTGTACGGGGCGTCACATTCTCTCTCTTAAAGGGTTTCTCACTCTAGAAATTGAATTGGAGAGATGATGATGTTGGTGGTTGTGTTGAATGTGTTTCAACCACCACAAAACTGGCCAATAATGACCTAAACCCGGCCTCAAGTGAAAGGACAATATTGTCCTTCATTTAACCTTTTATTAAAAAGTAGAAAACTGGCCCAAAAGCAGTGCGCGGTAAGCTCCACTAAGGGTGCGCGGCGCGCACTAGTGTTCTGAACAGATTCTGCCCCATGGCAAGAGGGAAGATAAACTAACACAAACTCTTCGGGCTCCCAAGTAAACTCAGAACCTTTACTTCGACGCCATTGAACTTTAAAAGTTCTCACCTCTTTATTTCTCAATCTTTTGACTTTCTCATTGAGTATAGCAATCAACTCCTCAATATACTCTAACTTATTGTTTAGCTCAATCTTGTCTAATGGTACCCATGATGAATCATCCGCAAGACCCTTACAGAGATGGGAAACATGGAATGTATTATGGATCCCCGCAAGCTCTTCGGGTAATTCCAAACGATACGTAACTTCACCAACACGAGCTAAAATTTTAAAAGGACCAATAAACTGAGGAGCTAACTTTCCCCATTTTCGAAACCGAATAATACCCTTCCATGGCGAAACCTTAAGCATCACCATGTCACCTTCTTGGAATTCGATCATTCGCCTACGTTTGTCGGCATACGACTTTTGTCTATCTTGAGCCTTTTTCAAATGAGCCCGAATCATATCAATCTTTCTATTCGTCTCTAAAACTAAATTGGTACTCCCGATTTCCTTTTGTCGCACCTCACCCCAACAAATTGGAGTTCGGCACCTCCGCCCATAAAGCATCTCATAAGGTGGCATCCCGATACTAGTATGATAACTATTATTGTACGAGAATTCCACCAAAGGCAAATGCTCATCCTAACTACCACCGAAATCAATAATACACGCCCGTAACATATCCTCCAATGTTTGATTCATACGTTCGGTTTGACCGTCCGTTTGAGGATGGTACGCCGTGCTCAATTTTAATTGTGTACCCATATCTTCATGAAACTTCTCTCAAAACCGAGATGTGAAACGGGTGTCTCAATCCGAAATGATAGATATAGGAACCCCGTGTCAAGAGATTACTTCCTTGATAAACAACTTAGCCAAGGTCTCCGAAGATATCGCTTCCCGAATGGGAAGAAACAAAGCACTTTTCGTCAATCGGTCAACTATCACCCAAATCGTATCAAATTAGGTTCTCACTGTCTTAGGTAACTTTGTAATGAAATCCATGGTAATGTGCTCCCATTTCTATTTCGGGATTTCTAACGGTTGCAACTTACCATACGGCTTTTGGTGCTCGGCCTTAACTTGAAAACATGTAACACATTGTTCAACATATTTTACAACATCACATTTCATGCCCGGCCACCAATAATCCTTCCTCAAATCAAATACATCTTCGTTGCGCCCGGATGAATGGAATACTTTGACTTATGTGCTTCATCAAGTAGCACTCGTTGGAAATCTCCCATTCTAGGCACCCATACTCTTCCTTGAAAAGACAACAAACCATGCAGGCCCATAGTAATGAACTCCGATTGCCCCACGATTCGTTCCGCATGCTTGTTGTGAATGTAAGCCTCTATTTGAATCTCACCAAGCTTTACAAGAATATCATTAGTAATAATCATACGTAACAATCCCAATCGTAATGTCGGATGTTGACTCTTTCAACTTAACGCATCCGCGACCACATTCGCCTTGCCCGGATGATAAAGTATCTCACATTTGTAATCTTTCACCACATCCATCCATCTACGTTGACGATAATTCAAATCTCGTTGATCAAAAAGGTGTTTTAAGATCTTGTGATCCGAATAAATCGTACACTTGACACCATACAAGTAATGGCACCAAATTTTTAATGCATGAACAACCGCCGCCAACTCAAGATCATGAGTTGGATATCTCATTTCGTGTTCCTTTAATTGTCGAGAGGCATAAGCGATGACTTTACCTCTTTGCATTAGAACACACCCGAGTCCGTTTAGAGAAGCATCATAATAGACCGTCATGTCTTCCACCCCTTCCGGTAAAACTAGCACCGGAGCTTGACACAACTTCTCTTTTAACAATTGAAAAGCAATTTCTTGCTCGTTCTCCCAATTAAATCTGGCGTTCTTTCTCGTCAACTTCGTCAATGGAGAAGAAATCTTGGAAAAGTCTTGGATAAACTGACGATAATAACCGGCCAATCCGAGAAAACTTCTGATTTCCGTAGGCGTAGTCGGTCATCCCCAACTCTTCACCGTTTCTATCTTCCCCGGATCTACTTGAATACCATCTTTGTTCACAATATGACCAAGGAATTGAACTTTCCTTAGCTAAAATTCACATTTGGAGAATTTAGCGTACAACTTCTCCTTCCGCAACGTCTTCAACACACCCTGTAACGATCGCTCCAAATCCATATGGACGAATACATCATTCATCGATTTCATTGCAAGGTATTTGACCTCTATATGATATGTTTTATAAACATTGCATTCTTTTGAAAAGGTATAACATAAATGAATATTTAAACCCAAGGTTTTCTACATCTGATGATTTCTACATATAGACAATCACCGTAAATAATAGTTTACAATAATACTTCCGTTGACAATGTAGTCAAAATAGATACATGATGATGGTTTTGTGAATGCAACGTTTTCTTGAATAAAGCATGTATGACTCCATGCATAAAGCCTATCTAACATATAAGCAAACAGCGGAAGACTTCTAGGAACCTGAGAATAAACATGATAACAAGTGTCAACACAAAGGTTTGTGAAAGTAGTGAATATAGTTGATGATTTTGAATCAGATTCGAAGAATGTAACATATTATTTGTGAATTTATATATCTTTTGGGTATTACCTACCCGTTAAAAGTTTCACAAATAATATTTTGTACAAGAGAATTTTATCACAATTTTTATGAAAATATTAGTATGTATATTTTCTTCAAATGTAATAAAGATTTAATGAGTTAATATCATATTAAGCTCATTTAATTTTCAGCTGGAACTAGAAATGAATAATCTCTAAAACTTTAGAAATTTCGTAATCTTCGTGGATTATCTCTTCAACGTAAATGAAATTATGAATCAATACTTCGTTATTCATTTTTATTGATATTTCCTCGGTGAATGATGTTAGTGCTTGTGGAATTCTTATGAACTTCATAAGATATAAATGATGTTTTCTAGAAAGTTTCGAGTACATCGAAGATAAAAGTGTAAAATCAAATATGTAGTTGATTAATACACTAAGTTCATTATGAAATGGAATTCATTGAGTTGAAACAGATATTGTAGTTAATGATGGTTAAGTCGTTAACGAAGGATGTACATCATAGCATATTAGTAATATGAATTAACCGAGTAGTACCTACTAGTTAAGATTCACACGTAATAGCTTAGTACGAAAAGATTTATTTTGATCTCAGAATTCATATATATATAAAATATACATATAATTTCTTTAGAGGGAATGAGTTAATACTTCATAACTCGTTGATACGATATACGCATTGTTGATTAGTGATGATGTTTGCGGTGATTATGGATCTGGCGGAACTTATGGTTGTTGTAGATGTTGCTGATGCTGATGATGCTGATGGTACTGACAGTGCTGCTGCTAACAGATCTAGCTTGTAAATCGTGCACCATTTCGATCAGGGTTTTATTTCATCATTTTTATTTGCTCATTCATCTGGTTTACAATTAGAACTAGAATAAGTAATCTCTAAAACTTTTTGACACTACATATTCTCTGCAAAATATTGCTTCGATGAAGTTATGAATCAATACTTCATCGTTTGTTGTTGTTGGTATTCCTTGGTATCTATGGTGCGTATGACGTTGATGTTCGAGGTACAGATTGTGATGTTGAGGTGTGGGATGTGGATGTTGTTGTTGGTGGTAGTGATGGTACTGTTGGTGTTGCTGATGGTGGTACTGTTGCTGCCGGTGCTGCTGCTGGTGCTTGTAACCTTTACACCATGTTCTCCAAAGCCACTACCCGAGCGCGAAGCTCGTTGACTTCTTCTATTACACCGGGATGATTTTCGGTTCGGACGAGCGGGTGAATGAGATTCAGAATTTGAGATAGTATATTATCGTGACGAGATACTCTGGAAATGAGAGAGAAAATGGTGTCTCGAACAGGTTCGCCGGTAAGTGCTTCAGGTTCTTCGCTAAGAGGGAAATGTGGTGGATGGAAGGGATCACCTTCTTCTTGTCTCAAATGACTAAGCAGGCTACGAACCCATCCCCAATTCATCCAAAATAGGTGATGGCTGATTGGTTGATCCATTCCGGTTACACTGTCTTTGGAATTCAGGTGAATATCCATATCGGAATAGCTGTCGGAGTTTAAGGAATTTGAACTAGATACGGGATCCATCTTGTATAATTAGGGAGATGATTTTTGATATGAATTAGATTGTTGAATTTAGTTTGGTATTCTTCAATACATAATTTATATATGTATATATAATACCAAATTCCATAAATCACGGAGAAATTTTCGGAAGATGTCAGGAAAAGTTTATAGTAACAGATACGCTAAGATATTAATTTTTGTCTATACACTATTTATGAAATAAATGCAGGAAAACGTGTCTAGACTTAAGAATGATAAGCATGTAATTTCCGACAAGAATGATAAGCAAAACTTTTAACATGCAGACACGGTCGAAGTCCAAACTTACTAATGCATCTTAACAACTATCAGTTAGACACACTCATGCAAGACCTGGTTCGCTAGGACCAACGCTCTGATACCAACTGTGACGATCGCTACAAATCTATATGGATGAATACGTCATTCATCGATTTCATTGCGAGGTATTTGACCTCTATATGATATGTTTTATAAACATTGCATTCTTTTGAAAAGGTATACCATAAATGAATATTTAAACCCAAGGTTTTCGACATCATATTTAAACCCAAGGTTTTCGACATCTGATGATTTCTACATATAGACAATCACCGTAAATAACAGTTTATAATAATACTTCCATTGACAATGTAGTCAAAATAGATACATGATGATGGTTTTGTGAATGCAACGTTTTCTTGAGTAAAGCATGTATGACTCCATGCACAAAGCCTGTCTAATATATAAGCAAACAGCGGAAGACTTCTAGGAACCTGAGAATAAACATGCTAACAAGTGTCAACACAAAGGTTGGTGAGTTCATAGTTTTAGTGTTTTGCATAATCTGTATATAAAGGTGGATCACAAGATTTCAGTTGTTTCATCCAGAAACGTTTATCAAAATATTCTACAAGATTGAGCACCCTGGTAACTAAAATTTAACGTTATAATAAGTACCCCTGTTTTAACATACATGCAACCAACATGTACAATACACGCAATCCAACGTGTACTAAACTCAAATAGTATACGTCTGTTTTATAGTTCAGGCTAGGGTTTCTATACCTGGAACAGACGGGGAAGTCAAGCCCTATGGATCCATATACAACTACTCGCACCCACCAGTTCTTATAACCGGCAGTTACTAGTTACCAAAGCTAAGGGATTTTCGGTTCAAACTCAGTGTAGAATTTAGTATGTACTTGTATCCATTGCATTTAAAATAAAGTGCATGTATTCTCAGCCCAAAATATAGATTGCAAAAGCAATTAAAAATGGAACAAATGAAACTCACCTTAGCAGCATATAAAGTCGTTCACCAAAATGTGACTGAAACTCGAATTACCAAATAACCGTAGATCTCAACCTAGAGAACATATGTTGGTCAATAAATGTCTATCAAGCTAGGTTAGGTCATAGTGTATCATAATCCTAATGCTCGAGATTGACATACAAAAGTTATCAAAAGTCATTTCAAAAAGTCAATCTGATTCAATACTATAGTTGAATGATTATGATAATCGAAACATTTTAACATTTCACATAGTTTCCCAATTCTTGTAAAATTAGACTATACTTTTTATAAGGCTTTAAAATATGATAAAATAATCAATTTTGACAATTGTTCAACAAAACAAGACGTGCCTTATATAAGGATTCATTTACTCGGCTGGTAATATTCAAAAATCCAATTTATCAATCTTACATACAAGTTGTTTAAATATCAATTGCAGATTCAAAAGCAATTTTAATTAATGTCAATCATAATTCAGTTGATCATATATTTTAATTCGTTCATCGAAATTACGCGATTTCTAAATGAAAAGTTATTGATTTTTCGTCAGCTTTCCAAAAACATGCATATCATATACCTTTTATCAGTAATATATGTATTTAATTCGTGATTCATCATAAACTGTTTAACGATGAATTTAGCATACAAGCATGCATAAATATATATACTCGAGCACTAGACATGGATACACAATTAATATATAAAAGATAAGATATGAATGCTCACGTATCAATATTGTGATTCAATATTGCAGGAAAGTACGTAGATGCAACAGAGATGATAAACACTAGGTTTGACCTTTGACTCATGGTCATAACCCCCAAGCAATACCCATAACCTTCATAGCTATAACCTATAGTTTCCTTAGCTCTATCCCGCTCGAAAACCCATTTCAAAAGTGACCCATTCATGGCCTCGTCGTATTATTTTATGTACTAATACTACTAATAATAATAGGATTAATAATAATATTAATCATAATAATAATAATAATAATAATAATAATAATAATAATAATAATAATAATAATAATAATATAAATAATTTAAATGATACGTAGTAAAATGAATGGGGAAAGAAACTGAAACCAGATCGAGCTTTTATAGATGTCCTGAAATCCCCTGCCATGCGATCGCATGGCTAATGTGAGGGGATTCCATGCGATCGCATGGATCCCTTTTCCAGCTCACACATGTATTTTAACTCTTCCTCGTCGACATATTTATTTATTAATATATAATTTATATAATTTATATTAATTAATTATATATTATATTATATTCTCGTGCCTAGTTAACTTGTAATTTTTGTTCCGATAAGTCGTACGTCGTCACTCGACTTATGTCCCGGTTCCGGTTTTTTGAACGTCCTTTCGTACACTGAGAAAACTTTTACTTTACGTTTCGTGAGTCGTACCTTTATCAAAAATTAAACCTAATTATTGATAAACTATGTCACTCGAAATGTAGCTTTAATCAATTAAGTGTTTTGGTTATTTACTTCTATAAAGCATCGTCTCATAGTACATATATATATATATATATATATATATATATATATATATATATATATATATATATATATATATATATACATTTTCTTTTTAAAATAGTGTTTTACTGTAACAAAGTTAATGTAGTAAAGTTTTTTTACTGTAGCAAATAGTGATTTTCGAAAACACTGTAGCTTTTCGGGTACTGTAGAAATTCGAAAATACTGTAGCAAATTAGTGTTTTACTGGTTCATCTTAAATGTTTTAGTTAACTTATCTAAATATCAATCGAATCAATAATCGAATGTTACTATCGTTTACTAAATAACTTGAAATCATATATATATATATGCACATTAAGTTATATATATATATATTGTTCGTGAATCTTCGAGAACAGTCAAAGAATAATTGATTACATGAATATTGTTCCAAAACTTTCATGACTTAACATTACAGACTTTTCTTATCGTGTTGAAAACATTAAATCATTTAAAGATAAAGTTTAAATTTGGTCAAAAATTTTCGGGTTGTCACACACCCCGCAAATGATGTTCATGTTCCTTCATACTCTTCGAATAGACAAGTATGTCGTCGATGAACACAATTACCGACTTGTCCAACATAGGTTGGCACACTCGGTTCATAAGATCCATGAATGCCGCCGATGCATTCGTAAGACCAAAAAGCATTACTACGAATTCAAAATGCCCGTAACGCGTTCGAAAAGCCGTTTTCTCAATATCTTCCTCATGGACCCGCATTTTGTGATAGCCGGACCGTAGGTCGATTTTAGAGAAATACATTGCACCTTGGAGTTGGTCAAACAAATCGTCAATCCGAGGCAATGGATAACGATTCTTGATCGTCACTTTATTCAACTCCCTATAATCGATGCACATCCGCATATTACCATCCTTCTTCTTCACGAATAAAACCGGAGCGCCCCATGGCGAAGCACTCGGTCGAATAAAACCCTTCTCAAGCAACTCTTGGGTTTGATTTAACAACTCTTGCATTTCCGTTGGTGGTAAACGATAAAGAGTTTTAGCAATGGGAGCTACTCCCCGAAACCAACTCAATGCAAAATTCAACTTGTCTTTCCGCTGGAACACCCGATAACTCATCCGAAAAAATGTCTTCAAATTCATTCACCACTGGAATTTCACGAATGGGTGGTGGCTCATCATGAGTATCAACAACATGGGCAAGAAAAGCCATGCCACCACTAACAAGAAAACGACGTGCCCGTACAAAAGTGCATATCGGCACAAGTCTTCTCCATTTATCGCCATGAATAATTAACTCTCCCCCACTCGGGGTCTTTACCCGAATAAACTTATCATGGCATGCAATATCGGCTCTATAACGATCGAGCCAATCCATACCAACAACGACATCAAAATCACCCAAAGTCATCGGAATGAGATCGATTTTAAAACTTTCGGCACCAATCACAACATTACAATTTTTACACACATCAACCACTAGCGCCGTCTTGCCATCCGCCATTTCAACTTCTACTGGACGACTTAACTTAACTAGCAGTTTATTTAACTTAGGCACAAATCTTGGGGACACAAACGACAAATTAGCACCACTATCAAAAAGTATCCGTGTCGGATTAGAGTTAACCATGAAAGTACCTGAAACAACTTTGTTGGATTGCTTGGCCTCCTCATTCATCATCAAATAGTTGCGACCCCTAGCCGTGCCCGCCGCTTTCTCCAATAGTTTAACATGATCGGTGTTCAAACCGGGACACTCTGGCCTCTTGTGCCCTTCTTTACCACAATTATAACAAGTAACTTTGTTCGGCGCATTGGTACAATCACGAGCCATGTGCCCTCTTTGTTTACAATTGAAACACGTGGGCCCATAACCCGGAGTATCACCCTTCTTTACGCTATTTGCACCTTTGGAACCCTTCTTTGACTTCTTGTTTGAAAAGTTCGAATGACTTGATCCTTCAAACTTTCTTTTAGAAAAAGTGAAATCGCTTTTTCTTGGAACTTTCAGCTCAAAACCCTGAGCCAATTCAAATAACTCTTCAAAAGACTTAGCCGATCCTCGACTAATCTTACCCTTAAACTCATCATTCATGGTACGGTAGAAATCCTTCATCAACTTGTGATCGTCGCCAACATATTCCGGACAAAAACGAGTCTTTGCCAAAAAGGTAGACTTGAGAGTAACCAAGTCCATCGAACCTTGTCGCAAATTGTGCAACTCGTCCCGGATTCTATAAAGGTCAGAAGAAGTTCGGTATTCTTTGAATAATTCCTTCTTAAACTCCTCCCACGTCAAGCTCATGCATTGCTCTTCACCATATAATTGGATTTTATCATCCCACTACAACTTTGCCTCTTCTCGTAACACGCTAGAACCATACCTCGCCTTCTTCTCGGGAGGATATTCTGCTATACGGAAAGCTCCCTCGATATCGGAAATCCAACATGTGCTTTTCAATGGATCTCATACCCCATTAAACATCGGGGGTTGAGCATCCTTGAAATTTTTGTAATGGAAGTCCCGCCTTCCATTCCCACCGTTACCATCACCCCCTTCGCCACGAGGATGAATGTTTCTAGCTTCTAATGCCTCCTCGATCGCGGCATTCATTCGCTCATTTATCATTTCGGTTACTTGCCCATCAACCGATTCTTGGAAAACCTTTCGAACATCGTCAAGAAATTCCATTTTTAGCGTTTTAAAGATGGCCTCAACCTTGGCCGTGAGTTCAACGTCCTCGCTCGTGCCTCCTTCATTGGTATCATGTCCATTTCTCATCTTCATTCTATAAAACGAAGTAAATTAAATAATGAACGAAAAGACATGACACAATATACATGAACACCTCACCGCCCCATCTTGCTCAACAATCGTCGTACATCGCTTGTTCGACACGATTTGATCCCGTAACAATGGTAATCATTGTTACGCGAGCACGTCGCATTAACTCGCTAGTACAACGTCTATTTCGCTCGATGATTGCAAAAACATAACACAAAACAATTAGCGCATAGTTAGTTCACCTAAAACTAGGCACTAACCAATCCCCGGTCCGACCCGTCTCCTACAAGTCCCGCATAATGCGCATACACAATAAAGTCTAAGTCTAGGCACATATCTCAAGTCGCCTAAATCCCTTAGACCATGCTCTGATACCACTTGTAACAACCCAAACCAATAACCAACCGATTACGCAAAACAATTTTTTTTTAAACAGGAGAGTGCGGGGCGCGCACAAGCCACAACAGCTCCTGTCCGGTTTTTTCCATTTTCAAATAAAGATCTCCCACTTCCCGACATTTTTAGACGAAACGCTTTTCACAACATGTTCAATCATAAAATGAGTTTTACAAAACGGGGCCCACATCGTGAAATGCCCCGTCCTAATCCATCTGGACGAAGTCTTTAACAGTTGGTCCCAATTCGAGGTTCTGACCTCTATATGCCATGAACGACTCCATGTAATATGAGCAAATGCACAGCGGAAGATTTCTTTCATACCTGAGAATAAACATGCTTTAAAGTTTTAACTAAAAGGTTGGTGAGTTCATAAGTTTATTATAAAACAATAAAAATTCTGTAATTTTGATAGACCACAAGATTTAAATGCTGCATGGTACAAATGGGCCCGAATCCAATACCCACCTGTAATGTACATGCGATATCTTTTAAATACAGTACACCTTTCTCGTGTACGAAATCATTTTTCATAAATCTTAGTAACCGTACACATATCTCGTGCACAAAAATAACATACACATAACCTGTGTATAAAATCATTCTCTCGATACATAACATTCACTTTTCGTTGCTTTCATAACTTGGCTTGGTAACCGACCTTAACATATAATGCGCATAATAATATCCCCAAAACAGAACATCTCGTCTGTATAATAATCATATAAACTTCGAAGTACTAAACACCACGCCCACTAGCCCTTCCGTCTAGTGAACATTCTGGGTGGGGGTGTTAAACCCGGTAGCTACCTTTAGGATTCGCGTCAATTAGGCTTGCACTAATTCTCAAAATTAGTGATGTTCCCTAATTCTTAGGTTACCAAGCAATAATAATCAGGGGAAAAATATTCATATCAATTGTGGCAATTATCACATCCACATAATTCAATGGTGGCAATTATCACGTCCACATAATTCATTCGAGGAATATTTTGCTTGTGTCTATCTCGTCAAACATTTATAAAAGCATTTCATGTATTCGCAGTTCAAAATGTATTTTAAAAGCATTTAATAAAGCAGTTGTAAAAGTAGCGCATGTATTCTCAGTCCCAAAAATGTAAAGAGTAAAAGAGAATCAAATGAACTCACGCATATAAATATTGTAAAACAGTTAATAAAGCATTTGCATGTATTCTCAGCCCAAAAATGTAATGAGTAAAAAGGGAGCAAATGAACTCACAATATTGTATTTTGTAGTAAAAATACATATGACGACATTGAACAATGCAGGGTTGGCCTTGGATTCACGAACCTATATCGGGTATATATATATTAACACATATAGTTGTAATCAAACAAATTTACATATTATTAGTGATATTAATTGTTATCTTATATCATGTTTTTATTAATAACTTAATTAGATATATATTTATTTTTATATAGATAATTAATATTTATTGCAAAAGTATTAATATGGTTAGGTTTTTATGTCATAAATATATTTTTATATACAAAATCTTTATTTGATATATTTTTAATACTAATAATAATAATAATGATAAAAATAATACTATTATAATAAAAATTATGATAACTCTAATAATAATAAAAGTGACACTTTTAATAATAAAAATGATAGTTTAAATAAAATGTTTATTTCAATAATAATACTAATAAAAATGATAAATAAATAAAAAAAATACTTTAAGGATCATAATGATAATACTGTTATAATTCAGTAGGCTTATAACTACCTTTAGTGGTCTAGTTTTTGGCTATAGAATACTAATTAAAGAAAAGAGAGAATATGAAAGAAGTATATGTGAGAATTATATTAAGAATTGTATCTCTGCACCCTTATCTCTGCACCACACGCACATATATATACTACATAATTATCACTGTACAATATTTAAATATTAATATATGTGTCATCCATATTTGACTATACTATTCAACAAAATTGTCTATACATGTAATTTTCATAACACTCCCCCTTGGATAGCAATTTTGTTTTGTTAGAGATCAACAGTAAGTTACTGCCTCGTTAAAAACCTTGCTAAAGAAAACCCAGTGGGAAAAAACTTTAGCTAAGGGAAAAAGAGTACAGCATGGAGTTGACTCCCCCTCAAGTAGACATCACTTCAGTTGTTACATCTTTTGAACATGTCTCATGCCAATGTTATGAACGTATGTTCTGAAAATAGTAGTTGGAAGTGCTTTCGTGAAAAGATCAGCAGAGTTTTTGCTGGACTGCACATATCTCATTTCAATCTGGTTATCCTTAATGAGATTTTGAGTGTATGAGAAGAATCTAGGAGGTATGTTTTGTTCGGTCACTTTTGATATACCCTTCTTTCATCTGTGCTATGCAATGTAACATCCCGCCTTTTCCATTTACTTTTCCGTTATACTAATATAAAGTCCGTTATATGTTTATAACACCTCCCGTTGATACGCGTTTTAAATTATCTCGTTTAGGTAATTCCCGCACCCGAACGAAAGTTGAGGGACTAAACTTGACAAGGGATCAAACCCTTGACTAGGTCAAAGGGTCAAACCCCTTTCACCCATTCATTTCCACATCTATCTCTCTCTCTTTCTCTCTAGCAAGAACACACACCCAAAACCAAATTCATTCAATCATCATCTAAATTCGATCTAGGAGGCTTACAACAAAATAAACTACATATTTGTGATCCTCTCTTCATCCTCTTCATTTTGGTACCAACTTCATCTCATTTGGGTAACTTTCTAAAATCACTAGATTTTGTGTTCTTGATGTTTTTAACTTATAAAAGTGTTAATTAGTGTCTATGGCTCAAGTCTAACACGAATATATGATTTATATGCTCGATCTCGTTGTTTTAGTGTAACTAGCATGAACTTGAATTTTGGTGTGTTGTTCTTGAATTTTGGATGATCATATGTTGTTAGATGTTAAAAGTTGATGTTTTAATTGTGTTACTAGCATCACTAGCTTCAATTTGATGTGTAGGTTGCCTTAGAAAACTTCATGAACTTGATTAGTGATTTTGGTGAATTTGGGTTAGGGTTTGATGAACTTGAAATGGACTTTTGATGCATTGAATGCCATGGATTATTATTGGTAAGTGTTTAGTTGGATTGTATGCTTGATTACCTTCGAAACGGCATATCATTCATGTAAATTGGTTGCCCGAATCATTGAATTGCATTTATGAACTTGTATGCGGTTAATGTTAAGCATTAGATGCGGTTTTGGTTGTTGTAATAGGTAGATTGATTGATGAAATGTGTTTAGTTGTTTTCCTCGTCAAATTACCTTCCCAACGGTATAAGATACTTGTCTTGATTGTTTGCGGATCATAAATGGTGATTGTTTGAAGTTAGGTTCGTGCATAAAACTTAAAAACTGCCAGAATTCTCTGCACAGGTACCCGCGCGGCGCGCCATATACCCGCGCGGCGCGCCGTTTGGGTCTGTCCAACTTGGTCAATTTTCGAATAATGTTTGCTATGCTACGCACCTCCGATTCACATGTAACTTGTCCTAGCATGCTCATACATGATTAAAAACCTCAGAAAAATAGTTCGGGACACGACCCGAACGTGTTGACTTTTTCGTTGACTTTGACCGACCAAAGTTTGACTTTTTGTCAAACTTAACCAAATGATTTTTGCAACCTTCCTAACTTGTTTATATACTTGTATCTTGCATGAAACTTGACAATTTGATTTCACATGCTAAATAATCGAGTCGTAACGAGCCATAGGACTAATTGAACATCTTTGACCTATCGTGTTTACCGTTATTGATACGACCTATTTGTTTAGGTCAAGACTAGCACTATCCTTCGCACACGTTATTTTGTGAAGTACTTTACTACTCGTGCACTCAAGGTGAGATCATAGTCCCACTTTTACTCTTTTTGAACTTATATTGGGATGAGAAAACATAAACGATTCTTTTGAACTAAGTGAACACAAGAACGGGAAAACAAACATTCTACATACGAGTTTAGAACAAAAATCCTCAATTCGATTATCATTAGTTACACTTGCCGGGTGTAAGCGAGAACTTATGTTATATGGCCATATGGGTTGACAACCCTCATCTTTGACGGTTCGCTACCGTCTACGGATGAAATATATTTTCGAGAATCAGTGTTTGTTCTAGCACTAAGTGATGGGGTATACAATGGAAGGAATGTTAAGCTTTGATAATTGGGTGCTCGTGAAACAAACTTTTGGAATGTATTACTATTATTTCATTGATGCAAATCTTGTGGTTCACTTGTACTTACTTACTTAAACCTATGATTTCACCAACGTTTTCGTTGACAGATTTCTATGTTTTTCTCAGGTCCTTGAACGATACATGATACATGCTTCCGCTCATTATTTGATACTTGCATTGGATGTCGAGTATATGTGCATTTCATGGAGCGTCTTTTGACTTTACTTTAAACCGTGTCGCCTAGATTTCATTCGTATTATAACGTTGTAACTTAACTATTGGTTGAACAATTCTTGTAAACTTTGGGAACAATCTTTATTTTGAAATGAAGGCGACATATTTTGGTCAAACTTTGTCTTAAAGACTTATGACCACGTAACGGGACCTAAGTAGACGGCGCCGTCAAACATGATTTGGTCGGGTCGCTACAGATGGTATCAGAGCGTTGGTTGTAGGGATTTAGAGTTCATTAGTGTCAACCCCGAGTCATAGGGTACATTGGTGAGTCTAGACTACAACCGGCATATAGACTTGAAGTAGGAATTACTTGACTACTTGTGCATTTATACTCGAACACTTCTACTCATATCTACTCTTAGTTCATCTTAATCTCACGTTGTTTAATTTGATTGACACGCCACCTTGACTATATGAAATGATGTCGAATGCACATATGAATCAGGGTAATATAATTTCCGGGATTATATTACGGTGACTCATATGAACGTTCCGACATTATGACATAAAGAATTTAAGGCGAGTCGAGGAAAAACTTCTCTTTATCTTTATTCTATATCACGGTTAGTATTATTGAGAATACTAATCAATGATATTCTTGTGTCTTGAAGGGACAATGGCTCCTCGTCGTGTACGCCGCAATGAAACTCCCGAACAAGCTCTCGAACGGATGATCGCTACCGCCGTAGATGCGGCCATGGCCGGTCACTCATCCAACAACAATAATAACAACAACAACAACAACAACAACAACAACAACAACAACAACAACAATGGAGCCGGAAACTCAAACGAAGGATGCTCTTATAAAGCTTTCATGGGGTGCAAACCTCACACTTTTGATGGAACCGGGGGACCGGTCGTGCTCACCCGATGGTTTGAGCAAACGGAAGCCGTCTTTAGCATAAGCGGTTGTCGGGACCAAGACAAGGTCAAATACTCCACTCACACCTTCGCCGGTGTCGCTCTTACATGGTGGAATACTTATGTACAATCGGTGGGTACCGATGAAGCTCATGCCCTCTCTTGGGCCGATCTAAAGGAAAAGATGATTGTTGAATATTTTCCGCGCGAAGAAACCCGAAAGCTTGAGGAAGAACTAAGAGCTTTGAAAGCGGTCGGAAACGATCTTAAAGCTTATAATCAACGCTTCGCCGAACTATCCTTGATGTGTCCTAACCTTGTTAACCTCGAATCTCAAAGGATTGAGCTCTACATGCTCGGTCTTCCAAAAAGCATCAAACAAGGGGTGATGTCATCCAAACCCACTACTCATCAAGCCGCTATGAACATGGCTCGCCAACTAATTGAAACGGTTGATGAAATCGTAGTTCCGGCACCTAAGGCCGAGGATAAATCGGGCGGCAACAAAAGAAAGTGGGAACCCTCCCAATCAAGCAACAACAACTTTGCTAAGAAGCCTTACACCTCCGACGGCAAGAGGGGTTATGCCGGGAACCTACCTCTTTGCAACAAATGCAACAAACATCACTTTGGCGAATGTAGTAAGTTAATTTGCCACCGGTGCCAAGGAGTTGGTCATAAGGCCAACGATTGTAAAAGTGCCACTCCCGTCGCTCGAAAGTGGCCCAATGCACCAAAGACGGGCACTTGTTACGAATGTGGCCAAACGGGTCATTATAGAAATGCATGCCCAAAGAAGAAAGATAACCCCAATACGCGCGGCCGAGCTTTCAACATAAACACCGAGGAAGCCCGGGATGACACTGAACTAGTCACGGGTACGTTTCTTCTCAACAATTCTTATGTCTCTTGCTTATTCGATTCAGGTGCCGATAAATGCTTTGTATCCAAGACTTTGACTCATTCTTTTAGCACTCCACCTCTTCCATTAGATACCACTTATACCATTGAAGTGGCTAACGGGAAACTATTAAGTGCCGACACATATTACCGGGGGTGTGCGTTAAACATTTTGGGTAAGGAATTTGAAATTGACTTGATACCCATGGAACTAGGAAGTTTTGATGTAATAATCGGTATGAATTGGTTAGTCAAAACGAAATCTCACGTCCTTTGTGATCTTAACGCAATCCGAATTCCTATCGAGAATGGTGAACCTTTGATTGTTTATGGCGATAAGAGTTGCACCAGACTCAATCTCGTTTCGTGCCTTAAAGTTAGAAAACTACTCCGTAAGGGTTGTTTTGCGATCCTTGCCCACGTTAAGAAAGTCGAGTCCGATGAGAAGCATATCGATGATGTGCCAATTGTTAGTGACTTTTCCGATGTATTTCCCGACGAATTGCCGGGTCTTCCACCTCATCGACCGGTTGAATTCCAAATCGGTCTTATTCCGGGGGCCGCAGCCGTAGCACGTGCACCATATAGACTCGCCCCATCCGAAATGCAAGAATTGCAAAGTCAAATCCAAGAACTACTTGATCGTGGTTTTATCCAACCTAGCCATTCACCTTGGGGCGCTCCGATTTTGTTTGTTAAAAAGAAAGACGGATCCCTACGAATGTGCATTGATTATCATGAACTAAATAAATTGACGGTTAAGAACCGATATCCTCTTCCTCGCATCGATGACCTCTTTGATCAACTACAAGGGTCTTGTGTATATTCGAAAATCGATCTCCGCTCGGGTTATCATCAATTAAGGGTTAAGGGGGAAGATGTCTCCAAAACCGCTTTCCAGACTCGCTATGGTAGTTATGAATTCCTCGTCATGCCATTTGGTCTCACTAACGCACCGGCGGTGTTCATGGATCTCATGAACCGCGTGTGCAAACCGTATCTCGATAAATTCGTTATTGTGTTCATCGATGATATATTGATCTATTCTAAAAATGAAGAAGAGCACGAACAACATCTCCGACTTGTGCTTGAACTCTTGAGACAAGAACGACTTTATGCCAAATTCTCCAAGTGTGAATTTTGGTTGAAGGAAGTTCAATTTCTTGGTCATGTTGTAAGTGATCAAGGCATTAAAGTCGATCCCACAAAGATCGAAGCCATTAGTAAATGGGAGACTCCTACTACTCCTACTCACATTCGTCAATTTTTGGGTCTCGCCGGGTACTATCGTAGATTCATCGAAAATTTCTCTTTGGTTGCACGTCCTCTGACCGCATTGACTCACAAGGGAAAGAAATTCATTTGGGCGACCGAACATGAATCCGCATTCCAAATCTTGAAAATGAAGCTAACCACCGCTCCTATCTTATCACTTCCCGAAGGCAATGATGACTTTGTTGTATATTGCGATGCCTCAAAACACGGTTTTGGGTGTGTATTGATGCAACGAACGAAAGTCATTGCTTATGCTTCTCGACAACTCAAAATTCATGAACGAAACTATACGACACATGATCTCGAACTCGGAGCCGTCGTCTTTGCACTTAAAATGTGGAGACACTATCTTTATGGAACCAAGAGTACTATCTTTACCGACCACAAAAGTCTCCAACACATTTTCGATCAAAAGCAACTAAACATGAGACAACGACGGTGGATTGAAACTTTGAACGATTACGATTGCGAGCTCCGTTACCATCCCGGGAAGGCAAACGTAGTAGCCGATGCCTTAAGTCGAAAAGAAAGAGCGGTGCCTCTCCGTGTCCGAGCTTTAAACATCACCATTCACACCAACCTTAATAGCCAAATTCGGGTAGCCCAAGATGAGGCTCTCAAGGATGAAAACATCTCTCTCGAACACTTGAACGTCCTCACCTCTCGATTCGAAGTTAAAGAAACCGGACTCCGATATTTCGCCGGAAGAATTTGGGTGCCTAGTTATGGGGATCTACGAAGCCTTATTTTAGATGAAGCCCATAAGTCACGATACTCGATTCACCCCGGTGCCAATAAGATGTACCACGACCTTAAACAACTATATTGGTGGCCGAACATCAAAAGGGACGTAGCTACTTATGTTTCCAAGTGTTTGACATGTTCCAAAGTCAAAGCCGAACACCAAAGACCGTCCGGACTACTTCAACAACCCGAGATCCCGCAATGGAAGTGGGAAAGGATAACGATGGATTTTATCACCAAGCTACCAAAAACGACGGGCGGTTATGATACCATTTGGGTTATTGTTGACCGTCTCACCAAATCCGCACACTTCCTTGCCATGAAAGAAACGGACAAAATGGAGAAACTTGCACAACTTTACATTAAGGAGATCGTAGCCCGACACGGTGTACCTTTATCGATTATCTCCGACCGAGATGGCCGTTTCGTTTCTAGATTTTGGCGTACATTGCAAGAAGCGTTGGGAACGCGTTTAGACATGAGCACCGCATATCATCCTCAAACCGATGGACAAAGCGAACGTACAATTCAAACCTTAGAGGACATGTTACGAGCTTGCGTGGTTGATTTCGGAAAAGCTTGGGACAAGCACTTACCTCTCGCCGAGTTCTCTTACAACAATAGTTATCACGCGAGTATTAAAGCCGCACCTTTTGAAGCGCAATATGGCCGCAAATGTCGTTCACCTCTTTGTTGGGCCGAGGTAGGCGACGTGCAAATCACCGGACCCGAACTCATTCACGAAACCACCGAGAAAATCGTTCAAATCCGAGATAGGCTTAGGACGGCCCGAAGTCGTCAAAAGAGCTATACCGACAAACGACGCAACGATCTTGAATTTCAAGTCGGTGACAGAGTAATGTTAAAAGTCGCACCTTGGAAGGGTGTAATCCGTTTTGGGAAACGCGGGAAGCTAAATCCGCGGTATATTGGTCCTTTCGAAATCTTGGAGCGTATTGGAACCGTTGCTTATCGTTTAGATCTTCCGCCTCAATTGAATTCCGTTCATCCTACCTTCCATGTATCTAACTTGAAAAAGTGTCTTGCTGAACCCGATATCGTCATCCCTCTCGAAGAACTTGCTATTGATGACAAACTTCATTTTGTGGAGGAACCGGTTGAAATTGTGGACACCTCCGTCAAGACATTGAAACAAAGCCGAATCCCGATTGTCAAGGTTCGTTGGAATGCCAAAAGAGGACCCGAGTTTACTTGGGAAAGACAAGATCAAATGCAAAGGAAGTATCCTCATCTATTCGTGAATTCGGAAACGCAAGATCTCGAGGAAGAAACAACGACTACTACGCCTACTTAAATTTCGGGACGAAATTTCTTTTAAGGAGTAGGTAATGTAACATCCCGCCTTTTCCATTTACTTTTCCGTTATACTAATATAAAGTCCGTTATATGTTTATAACACCTCCCGTTGATACGCGTTTTAAATTATCTCGTTTAGGTAATTCCCGCACCCGAACGAAAGTTGAGGGACTAAACTTGACAAGGGATCAAACCCTTGACTAGGTCAAAGGGTCAAACCCCTTTCACCCATTCATTTCCACCTCCATCTCTCTCTCTCTTTCTCTCTAGCAAGAACACACACCCAAAACCAAATTCATTCAATCATCATCTAAATTCGATCTAGGAGGCTTACAACAAAATAAACTACATATTTGTGATCCTCTCTTCATCCTCTTCATTTTGGTACCAACTTCATCTCATTTGGGTAACTTTCTAAAATCACTAGATTTTGTGTTCTTGATGTTTTTAACTTATAAAAGTGTTAATTAGTGTCTATGGCTCAAGTCTAACACGAATATATGATTTATATGCTCGATCTCGTTGTTTTAGTGTAACTAGCATGAACTTGAATTTTGGTGTGTTGTTCTTGAATTTTGGATGATCATATGTTGTTAGATGTTAAAAGTTGATGTTTTAATTGTGTTACTAGCATCACTAGCTTCAATTTGATGTGTAGGTTGCCTTAGAAAACTTCATGAACTTGATTAGTGATTTTGGTGAATTTGGGTTAGGGTTTGATGAACTTGAAATGGACTTTTGATGCATTGAATGCCATGGATTATTATTGGTAAGTGTTTAGTTGGATTGTATGCTTGATTACCTTCGAAACGGCATATCATTCATGTAAATTGGTTGCCCGAATCATTGAATTGCATTTATGAACTTGTATGCGGTTAATGTTAAGCATTAGATGCGGTTTTGGTTGTTGTAATAGGTAGATTGATTGATGAAATGTGTTTAGTTGTTTTCCTCGTCAAATTACCTTCCCAACGGTATAAGATACTTGTCTTGATTGTTTGCGGATCATAAATGGTGATTGTTTGAAGTTAGGTTCGTGCATAAAACTTAAAAACTGCCAGAATTCTCTGCACAGGTACCCGCGCGGCGCGCCATATACCCGCGCGGCGCGCCGTTTGGGTCTGTCCAACTTGGTCAATTTTCGAATAATGTTTGCTATGCTACGCACCTCCGATTCACATGTAACTTGTCCTAGCATGCTCATACATGATTAAAAACCTCAGAAAAATAGTTCGGGACACGACCCGAACGTGTTGACTTTTTCGTTGACTTTGACCGACCAAAGTTTGACTTTTTGTCAAACTTAACCAAATGATTTTTGCAACCTTCCTAACTTGTTTATATACTTGTATCTTGCATGAAACTTGACAATTTGATTTCACATGCTAAATAATCGAGTCGTAACGAGCCATAGGACTAATTGAACATCTTTGACCTATCGTGTTTACCATTATTGATACGACCTATTTGTTTAGGTCAAGACTAGCACTATCCTTCGCACACGTTATTTTGTGAAGTACTTTACTACTCGTGCACTCAAGGTGAGATCATAGTCCCACTTTTACTCTTTTTGAACTTATATTGGGATGAGAAAACATAAACGATTCTTTTGAACTAAGTGAACACAAGAACGGGAAAACAAACATTCTACATACGAGTTTAGAACAAAAATCCTCAATTCGATTATCATTAGTTACACTTGCCGGGTGTAAGCGAGAACTTATGTTATATGGCCATATGGGTTGACAACCCTCATCTTTGACGGTTCGCTACCGTCTACGGATGAAATATATTTTCGAGAATCAGTGTTTGTTCTAGCACTAAGTGATGGGGTATACAATGGAAGGAATGTTAAGCTTTGATAATTGGGTGCTCGTGAAACAAACTTTTGGAATGTATTACTATTATTTCATTGATGCAAATCTTGTGGTTCACTTGTACTTACTTACTTAAACCTATGATTTCACCAACGTTTTCGTTGACAGATTTCTATGTTTTTCTCAGGTCCTTGAACGATACATGATACATGCTTCCGCTCATTATTTGATACTTGCATTGGATGTCGAGTATATGTGCATTTCATGGAGCGTCTTTTGACTTTACTTTAAACCGTGTCGCCTAGATTTCATTCGTATTATAATGTTGTAACTTAACTATTGGTTGAACAATTCTTGTAAACTTTGGGAACAATCTTTATTTTGAAATGAAGGCGACATATTTTGGTCAAACTTTGTCTTAAAGACTTATGACCACGTAACGGGACCTAAGTAGACGGCGCCGTCAAACATGATTTGGTCGGGTCGCTACATGCAAGCTGCATTATCTTCATAGATAGTTGTTGGACTTTTATCGCGTTCTAGTCCACAAGAATCAGTAATGAATTGTGTCATTGATCTCAATCAAAAACATTCCCGAGTAGCTTCATGTAATGCAATCACTTCGGCATGATTTGATGATGTTGCAACAAGTGTTTGTTTTTGAGAACGCTATGATATTGCGGTACCTCCATTTAGGAATACATATCCATTTTGAGATTTAGATTTATGTGGATCAGATAAATAACCTGCATCTACATAACCAATCAAATCTTGTTTTGATTCGTTAGAATAAAATAATCCTAAATCAATAGTTCCTCGAAGGTATCGAAATATGTGTTTGATCCCATTCCAGTGTCTTTTGGTAGGAGCTGAGCTAAACCTTGCCAACAAATTAACTGCAAAAGAAATGTCAGGTCTTGTACAATTTGTAAGATACATAAGAGCTCCAATTGCACTAAGATATGGTACTTCTGGTCCCAGGATATCTTCATGATCTTCACAGGGACGAAATGGATCAGTGTCAACATTAAGTGATCTAACAACCATAGGAGTACTTAATGGTTTTGCCTTGTCCATATTGAAACGTTTTAAAATATTTTCAGTATATGTTGTTTGATGTACAAGTAAACCATTAGGAATATGCTCAATTTGTAAACCAAGGCAATACTTGGTTTTTTCGAGATCTTTCATTTCAAATTCTTTCTTTAGAAGTTGAATGACTTCATGGATCTCTTTATTTATACCTATGATGTTAAGATCATCAACATAAACAGCTATGATCACATATCCGGATGTTATTTTCTTAATGAAAACACATGGGCAAATAAGATTATTGATATACCCTTTGCTTATCAAATAATCACTTAATCTTTTATACCACATGCGACCCAATTGTTTCAACCCATATCAAGACCTTTGTAACTTGATTGAATAAATTTCTTTGGATTTTGCATTGGTTGCTTCTGATATCTTAAATCCTTCAGGTATCTTCATATATATATCACTATCAAGTGATCCATATAGATAAGCAGTCACAACATCCATGAAATGCATTTCTAAATTTTTAGAAACTACCAGACTGATTAAGTATCTAAAAGTAATTGCATCCATAACAGGAGAATAAGTTTCCTCATAATCAACTCCTGGTCTTTGAGAAAAACCTTGAGCTATAAGTCTAACTTTATACCTTGTAACTTCATTTTTCTCATTTCTTTTTCACACAAAAACCCATCTATATCCCACAGGTTTCACATCTTTAGGTGTGAGAATGATAGATCCGAAAACTTTTCTTTTATTGAGTGATTCAAATTCAGCTCGTATTGCTCCTTTCCAATGATCCCAATCATGTCTATTTTGACATTCCATGACAGATTTTGGTTCTGGATCATCATCATCATCATTCATGATGTCATATGCAACATTATATGAAAATATCTCATCAAGATTTTTCATTTTATTTCGATTCCATAATATTTTTGAATGTGCATAATGGATTGAGAATTCCGTATTGACATTATCAATCTCCTCTGCAGAAGGAGTATTGATTTGTGGTTCTTCTTGAACACTTTCTTTTACCTCATTATCAACTGATTTTCTTTTTCGAGGATTTTTATCTTTGGAACCAATTGGTCTCCCACGTTTCTGGCGTGGTAAAGACTCAAGAGTGACATTATTGCCAGCTTTTGGAATTTCAATTCGAGTAGGAGCATTTGCTGCTGGTATATATGATTTAGTCACTTTTTTCGTATCTGTAAATGCATCAGGTAATTTATTCGCAAGTTCTTGCATATGCATTATTTTTTGAACTTCGGTCTCGCATTCTTTTGTGCCAGGATCAAGATACATTAATTGAGGTTCACACCATGAAACATCATTTTCTTTATTTTTTATTTCTCCCCCTAATCTAGGGAACAATGTTTCATTAAAGTGACAATCAGCAAAACGTGCTGTAAAAACATCACCCGTCATGGGTTCAATATATCTTATGATTGAAGATGTTTCATATCCAACATATATTCCCATCCTTCTTTGAGGACCCATTTTAGTGCGTTGTGGTGGTGCGATAGGAACATAAACCGCACAACCAAATGTTCTAAGGTGGGAAATATTTGGCTGATGGCCAAAAGCAAGTTGCAAGGGAGAATATGTATGACTTGCACTTGGTCTAATGCGAATTAATGATGCAGCATGTAAAATTGCATGACCCCATACAGATACTGGGAGTTTTGTTCTCATTATTAATGGTCTAGCTATTAACTGCAATCGTTTAATTAGTGATTCGGCTAAACCATTTTGTGTATGCACATGAGCAACAGGATGTTCAACAACAATCCCAATAGACATGCAAAAATCGTTAAATGCTTGAGATGTAAACTCACCAGCATTATCCAATCTCACCCTTTTAATAGTATAATCAGGGAAATGTGCTCTCAATTTAATAATTTGAGCAAGAAATTTTGCAAATGCCATGTTTCGACTTGATAATAGACAAACATGAGATCATCTACTAGATGCGTCTATTAGGACCATGAAATATCTAAATGGTCCACATGGTGGATGAATTGGTCCACATATATCACCTTGAATTCTTTCAAGAAACATTGGTGATTCTTTTTCAACCTTAAGAGGTGATGGTCTTATTATCAATTTTCCGAGTGAGCATGATGTACATGGGATAATTGCATCATGAGGGATCTTTTGATCCATCAATGGATGTCCATGTGTATTTTGAATTATTCTTTTCATCATTGTTGATCCTGGGTGACCTAATCTTTCATGCCACAGATTGATCATTACAGGATCACATGCCTTTTCATTAACTACCATGTGTGTTTCTGGTACATTTATATATGTATAATGTAAACCAGAACTAAGTCTTGGTAGTTTTTCAATTACATGCTTCTTGTCAGTGATACTTAAATATTTATCATTTTCTATAGTCACTGAATGATAATCATATCCATTTTGGTATATGTTAGAGAAGCTTAACAAATTTCTCTTTGACATGGGAGAAAATAAGGCATTTTTTATCAGGAAATTTGTACCATTTGGTAACATGAAATTTGCTTTTCCCATTCCTTTTATTAAATTCGCAGGACCCGATATAGTATGTACCGTTCCTTCTGTTGTTTCAAAATCAGTGAAATATTTTTTAGATTTGAGTATAGTGTGTGTGGTACCACTGTCTGCAATACAAAGATCCCCACCATTTGACTGATTTTGCACTCCAGTAGTGTATATCATGAACTTCAAAATATGAGAAACAAATAATGAGTACATAATTCATCAATATATTACATTCAAAAATATGTTATAAACGAAAGTACATAATAAGAAAACATATAGTAAAGTAGATATGGTATAGATCGTAAATCTACATCCATTTATTTGATATGGACATATAATAGGAAATTTATTCATTAAAATAGTCACTTGTTGGCTCAGTGATTTTTGTATCAAGGTCATCCACAAGGTTTGCCTCTTTTCCTTTTCCTTTTCCTTTTAGGGATTCCTGATATTAATTAACAGAATATTGATTTGTTTAACAGTTTTTAGACCAATGGCCAATTTTACCACATCGATAACAAGAATCTTTAATATTCTTTGAAGAGCTTCCTTCAACATTATGATTTGTGGGATTGTATGGTGGTTGAAATTTATAATTTTGTGGATTATTATTTCTTTGTCCACGACCACGACCACTGTAATCATTACGACCACGACCACCACCACGACCATTACCATAAAGGTGATTTCGAACATAGTTATGATTTTTATTATTGTTATGGTAATTTTCATGATGATGGTTTTGGCCAATATGACCACGACCTCGCCTACGTCCTCGTCCTCGTCCTCATCCTCGTCCAGGTGCATTTCTTTTTTTATTATTATTGTTAATTGCATTAGCTTCAGGGAATGCTAGTGCACCCGTAGGACGAGACTCTTGATTCTTCATCAGTAATTCTTTATTCACTTCTGCAACTAAGAGATAAGTTTGAAGTTTGGAAAAAGTTTTGTAATTCTGCAATCTTAAATTTTCTTGTATAGTAATGTTTGCAGAATGCATTGTGGAGAAAGTTTTCTCCATCATATCAGCATCACTTATTTGTTGACCACAGAATTGAAGCTTTGAACAGATCTTGAACATGGTCGAGCTGTATTCACTTACCTTTTTAAAGTCTTGGAACCTTAGATTTCTCCATTCTTCCCTCGCAGCTGGGAGTAATATTTCCTTTTGATTATCGAATCTACTCTTGATACTTTCCCATAAAACATGTGGATCTTTGATAGTGAGATACATATGTTTTAAGGTGATATCAATATGTTTGTGAATAAAAGCAATTGATTTTAATTTATCTTGATCAGAACAATTATTGTTTTCTTTTAAAGTTTCTAGAATACCCAATGATCCAAGATTTATTTCTACATCCATGACCCATGATGTGTAGTTTGTTCCCGATACGTCTAGGGCATCAAACTCAAGCTTTAATAAGTTTGACATTTCTATTTTCAGAAAGATGAACAACATAAATTATAATCATAATCAATTTCTAACAACATGAAATTAGAATCATTTTAAATTCATAAGTAGCAAACAACAGAATAATGGTATGATTACAAATAATAAAACCACAAGGGCAGGATAGAATATAGGTTCACCCTGTGGTATATTAGCAACAATGATGATAGTTAATATGACCAATACAATAGGAAAAATCATCCTTGTATGAATCATCTTTACAAAATTTTTTGAGAGTGGTAATCTGAGAAAATGAAGATTGATTTGTGAAAATGTGAAAACGGAGATGTTTATTTTATATATGAAAAAATATAGTCATTGTAACGTCGTCAGTTGATGTTAACAACCTTTATGTATATATGACCGTTGTAACGTCGTTAGCTGACGTTAACGACTGTTATGTACTCGTTATATTAATAATAATTTTAATAAAAGAATTTTATTAGTATAAACATGATTACTATAAAATATATTTAGTATAAATACGTTTAGTATAAATACGAAGATTAATAGAATAAACATATTATGCATAAATAATAAATTTAAGAATAAACATTAGTATGCATGAAATAAATAATGATTAATTGCATAAGTAATCATAAATGTTAGATAACATAAATATAAATATTAGTGAAGTTAATAAGAGTTAGATTACAGAAATATAATTCAGGCGGTATAACCGACCATATATAACATAAATATAAATGTTAGTGAAGTTAATAAAAGTTAGATTACAGAAATATAATTCAGGCGGTATAACCGACCATATATAACATAAATATAAATGTTAATGAAGTTAATAAAAGTTAGATTACAGAAATATAATTCAGGCGGTATAACCGACCATATATAACATAAATATAAATGTTAGTTATGATGATAATAATATTTACCTTACTAATAAATAATAGAAGATATCGTTAAAGAATTTTTTTTTATTATTATTACCTTGATTAGTGATTTGTGCTTGCTTAGATAAACCTTGATTATACGGAGCACTTCGTGCTGATAACGTGTTATAATTCAGTAGGCTTATAACTACCTATAGTGGTCTGGTTTTTGGCTATAGAATACTAATTGAAGAAAAGAGAGAATATGAAAGAAGTATATGTGAGAATTATATTAAGAATTGTATCTCTGCACCCTTATCTCTGCACCACACACACATATATATACTACATAATTATCACTGTACAATATTTAAATATTAATATATGTGTCATCCATATTTGACTATACTATTCAACAAAATTGTCTATACATGTACTTTTATAACAAATACTACTGATAATAATAATAACTATAGTAATAATTTTACTACTAAAGATAATAATAATAATAATAATAATAATAATAATAATAATAATAATAATAATAATAATAATACTTAATGATGATAATAATAATCATGTTAATCTTAGTAATAATGATAAGTAATCTAAAATAATAACAATAATAATAATAATATTAATGATAGTAATTATAACAATATTTATCCATTCATAATAATACATAACATTGATCATAATAATAGTATTAAAAATAACCATAATATTAATAAAGAGAACTACCTCAAAAGCCCTTTAAAAAAAATAGTTGCCACTACCGGGACTTGAATCCGCGACCTCTCGCTAACCCAACACCATCACTTAACCATCCACGCTAATCTGCTATTCTGATTTTAATCCAACCCATTTAAATATAACCCGCTGTAATCTCGTCATGTATCATTATCAATCGTAAAACACAGAATTAGCAGTTATTGTTATTGATATTAACGGCCCAAAAAGAAGCCCAAGCCAAATAGTCCATAAGATTTCTTACTTGAACCCACCAAACTAATCCACTAATGTAACTCAAAAAGGGTTTTGGTTCAAATGAAACTAGACTCAAAAGTGACTAAATACATCCATTTCTATTTGTTGGGTGGAAGGACATATAGGGAATAAAAGCACACGAACTAGCTGTCAATACTTCCCCTTTTATATACAGCCGACAACAGTAATGCACGTGGGACTGCCAATTTAACTTCCACAAAATTACAAAACTGCCATCGACTGGTTCCTGTTCTCCTTTCTTCTCCATAACCTCCCGTACGTTAAACCATACCACCTCAAAAATTTAAGACCCGACCCAGTTATAATCCGACTTAAGATTCATGCCCATGTCACACTTAATCGGTTGTTAAACTTTCTTGATAAATATTTAACAAACAGCTGCTGTAGCAGCACACATCGACGAAGAAAGAAAAAAAAACTAAATTGGCTGTTTGCTTTAAAACAGTCGCAGCAATAAGGTTGTTCATGTGCTCGATCAAAATAGCGACTTTGTGCAACAGTAGTTGTAGGTTTAATGGGTGATGAAAGGGTGAAGGTGATGGCTGTTGATCGTGTTGTTAGGTGGCGACTTGGGATAGTTTACGGTTACAACAGTAAAACAAGTAATTCGAGTAGCATGGTGGTGTTTACAGTAACAAAAGATGGCTCTCAGGTGGCGATATAGATGGTGTTGCTCCGGTGCCTAAAAGAAGTAGTAACATGAGATGGTTTGTGGGGGTTGTTTGTCTTGAGGGTGGTGGCAGTGGTGAGCTTCTTCGGCCAACACAATAACATGAAAAAGTAACAGTGGAATGGGTCTGTGGTAGTGGTGGGTGTTTCAAGTGAAAGTGGTTGCGGTGGTGATTGTGAAATGAGTGTTCAAATACGATGGGTATGGGATGGTTGTATAAGAGTATGACGAAGTTAAGAGTTGCTATTAAGTTGTTAGCTATTGTCTTTAATATTTGAACTTTGAAGTTTATTAAAAGTAAAATGAAGAGTGATGAGAAGCTCGAAGATACAAAAGTAATATTGTTTGGTGGTGATGAGCCATCTCATAAGTATATAATTATAATCTTAATAATAATAATATATTAATAATCAAAAAGCTTGAAAGATACAGGTAACAAACAATAGACAAGTAACAAATACTATCACAAAATTTTCAAATTAGGCACAGTAATAATTATAATATAATAATTAATAATTTTAACGTGCCATTAAACAATAAGGAATCAATAAGCAGCCACACATATTAGAAATATTCTACCGACAGTTATCACGGACTGCTAAATCGTACTCCGTTGTTAAATTAGTGGCGGATGAAAAGGTCTCAGAAAAATCCCAAATTTTTAAATTAAAAATATTTATTTATTTTGGTCATTATGGTATAAAATTTAGTCATTAACTATTAATTAAAATTTATATTAATTATTCACTCCCAACCCTAAATAAAATATAAAAATTTTAAAATTTATCAAATAACTTCTAAATGTATTATTAATAAGCTTATAATTTATAAAACTCATTTTTAGATCACCATTTATTTTAAAATCACATAAATTCCTTTTTAACCCTTTTTAACTCGCTTACTATCAATCGAATGAAAATTGAGCGTTACCTTTGCTTACTAAATAACTTTGAAATTACAAAATATATATATTATATATATATTTTGTTTATATATAGATACTTTTATATACTATTGTTATTTTTACAAAATTAATTATAACAATTACTATATATACTATTTCATATTATTATATACATATATATATATATATATATATATATATATATATATATATATATATATATATATATATATATATATATATATATATATATATATATATATATATATATATATATATACATATTTTAAATATATGCATATTCATTTACAAGCAATCGTATCGTGAGTCGTCGAGAATAGTCAAAGGTTAAATGAATTCATGTAAACAGTTTCAAAAATTTGTAACTCAATATTACAGATTTTGCTTATCTTGTCGAAATCATATAAGATTCAAGTTTAGATTTGGTCAAAAATTTCCGGGTCGTCACACATCGGCCGTTTTACGAGTTTCGTTCAAAACATACAAGTTCGACCATAAGAGTTTAAATTTCAAACGACACTATGAGCATGGTGTTTGGGGGTTAAACTACCCAAATCTCGGTCAAACTCCAAAAGCTATAACATCCAAAAGCATCCCCTACAAACAAAGCGGGATCTCTAATCCATACGAATGCCCTTACCCTTGTCTCCACCGGAGCCTATAAAAAGATAAACAACGAGAGGGTAAGCAAAGCTTAGTGAGTGCAACAATTATAAATACACATATATAACCCATCTATTTGCATTCGCACCCACCAAATACCTCATACGTGAATATAACTCAAATAGCATGCCGTCTTACTCATAATGCTAACAACTCGTACACTATCACAATATCACATTAGCATATACTCAACACAATATATATATATATATATATATAGCATGCTAAACAATATCCATCAACATAATATGGTTAACCATAAAGCTATGGTGCTACCGGCACATGGTTCACACCATACGCATTTGAGTCTCACTCTTTTATAGTGTTACCGGCTTGTGGTTCACACTTTGGCGCTACTGGCACGTGGTTCACGCCTCATTTTATAGTGCTACCGGCACGTGGTTCACACTTGATGCTACCGGCACGTGGTTCACATCCAAATTTTATAGTGCTACCGGCACGTGATTCACACTTGATGCTACCGGCACGTGGTTCACATCATAATACTCGTCACATACATGTTATGGTGCTACCGGCACGTGGTTCATACCATAACATTCACAAATAAATACGTCATATACACGTACGCATAATTATTCTACTCACCTTAAAGATTTGGTGATGGTTTTATCCTTCCGCAAGCTTCAAAGCCAAATACCTAATGCAATAAGTACTCGATCAACAAATAAACTTGTTGGACTAAATACCAACACTTCACTCATGTGCATTTAATGACTTAAATGCATTAAATGCCCCATTTTCACCAAAACCGCCCCTTAAGGGTCAAGACCATCATTAATCACTTAAAAGCTAGTGATTAAGGTCCAACAATGCTAACTATTACATAATTAGGGTATTTCATACCCATTTTTCCCAACTAGGTCAATCATTAGCCCTTTGACTAATTTAAAGTCAACACATCCATTTCGGGTCATCCACTAACCCATCTAACACCCATTTACTAATTAACTAGGTGTGCTAGTGATTAACTAACCAATTAGGACTCATAAACATCAATTAACACTTTGAAACCCTAGGTTAGTTACCATTGAGTCTTCATGACTCCATCTTACTCAAGAATACCCAAAATCACCAAATATGGGTTTTATGTTCATCACTAACCCAAACCCTAACCCTTAAATCAATTAAAATAAGGAAATTAAAGTTAGAGCTTACCACCACAATCACAACGTAGCTAGTGATTATATGAACAACTTTAATACTTGAGCTTTAACCCAGATCAAGCTTCTTCCTCCTAGATTCAAGCTTTCTCTCTCTTAAAGGGTTTCTCACTCTAGAAATTGAATTGGAGAGATGATGATGTTGGTGGTTGTGTTGAATGTGTTTCAACCACCACAAAACTGGTCAATAATGACCTAAACCCAGCCTCAAGTGAAAGGACAATATTGCCCTTCATTTAACCTTTTATTAAAAAGTAGAAAACTGGCCCAGTAGCAGTGCGCGGCATGCTCCACTAAGGGTGCACGGTGTGCACTAGTGTTCTGAACAGATTCTGTAGTGACCCGAACTTTTCCATGTTTATATATATTAATTGAGATTGATGTTTACATGATTAAATGTTTCCAACATGTTAAGCAATCAAACTTGTTAAGACTTGATTAATTGAAATAGGTTTCATATAGACAATTGACCACCCAAGTTGACCGGTGATTCACGAACGTTAAAACTTGTAAAAAAACTATATGATGACATATATATGGTTATATATATAGTTAACATGATATTATGATAAGTAAACATATCATTAATTATATTAACAATGAACTACATATGTAAAAACAAGACTACTAACTTAATGATTTTGAAACGAGACATATATGTAACGTTTATCGTTGTAACGACATTTAATGTATATATATCATATTAAGAGATATTCGTACATCATAATATCATGATAATATAATAATTTAAAATCTCTTTTGATATTATAAACATTGGGTTAACAACATTTAACAAGATCGTTAACCTAAAGGTTTCAAAACAACACTTACATGTAACGACTAACGATGACTTAACGACTCAGTTAAAATGTATATACATGTAGTGTTTTAATATGTATTTATACACTTTTGAAAGACTTCAATACACTTATCAAAATACTTCTACTTAACAAAAATGCTTACAATTACATTCTCGTTCAGTTTCATCAACAATTCTACTCGTATGCACCCGTATTCGTACTCGTACAATACACAGCTTTTAGATGTATGTACTATTGGTATATACACTCCAATGATCAGCTCTTAGCAGCCCATGTGAGTCACCTAACACATGTGGGAACCATCATTTGGCAACTAGCATGAAATATCTCATAAGATTACAAAAATATGAGTAATCATTCATGACTTATTTACATGAAAACAAAATTACATATCCTTTATATCTAATCCATACACCAACGACCAAAAACACCTACAAACACTTTCATTCTTCAATTTTCTTCATCTAATTAAACTCTCTCAAGTTCTATCTTCAAGTTCTAAGTGTTCTTCATAAATTCCAAAAGTTCTAGTTTCATAAAATCAAGAATACTTTCAAGTTTGCTAGCTCACTTCCAATCTTGTAAGGTGATCATCCAACCTCAAGAAATCTTTGTTTCTTACAGTAGGTTATCATTCTAATACAAGGTAATAATCATATTCAAACTTTGGTTCAATTTCTATAACTATAACAATCTTATTTCAAGTGATGATCTTACTTGAACTTGTTTTCGTGTCATGATTTTGCTTCAAGAACTTTGAGCCATCCAAGGATCCATTGAAGCTAGATCCATTTTTCTCTTTTCCAGTAGGTTCATCCAAGGAACTTAAGGTAGTAATGATGTTCATAACATCATTCGATTCATACATATAAAGCTATCTTATTCGAAGGTTTAAACTTGTAATCACTAGAACATAGTTTAGTTAATTCTAAACTTGTTCGCAAACAAAAGTTAATCCTTCTAACTTGACTTTTAAAATCAACTAAACACATGTTCTATATCTATATGATATGCTAACTTAATGATTTAAAACCTGGAAACACGAAAAACACCGTAAAACCAGATTTACGCCGTCGTAGTAACACCGCGGGCTGTTTTGGGTTAGTTAATTAAAAACTATGATAAACTTTGATTTAAAAGTTGTTATTCTGAGAAAATGATTTTTATTATGAACATGAAACTATATCCAAAAATTATGGTTAAACTCAAAGTAGAAGTATGTTTTCTAAAATGGTCATCTAGACGTCGTTCTTTCGACTGAAATGACTACCTTTACAAAAACGACTTGTAACTTATTTTTCCGACTAGAAACCTATACTTTTTTTGTTTAGATTCATAAAATAGAGTTCAATATGAAACCATAGCAATTTGATTCACTCAAAACGGATTTAAAATGAAGAAGTTATGGGTAAAACAAGATTGGATAATTTTTCTCATTTTAGCTACGTGAAAATTGGTAACAAATCTATTCCAACCATAACTTAATCAACTTGTATTATATATTATGTAATCTTGAGATACCATAGACACGTATACAATGTTTCGACCTATCATGTCGACACATCTATATATATTTCGGAACAACCATAGACACTCTATATGTGAATGTTGGAGTTAGCTATACAGGGTTGAGGTTGATTCCAAAATATATATAGTTTGAGTTGTGATCAATACTGAGATACGTATACACTGGGTCGTGGATTGATTCAAGATAATATTTATCGATTTATTTCTGTACATCTAACTGTGGACAACTAGTTGTAGGTTACTAACGAGGACAGCTGACTTAATAAACTTAAAACATCAAAATATATTAAAAGTGTTGTAAATATATTTTGAACATACTTTGATATATATGTATATATTGTTATAGGTTCGTGAATCAACCAGTGGCCAAGTCTTACTTCCCGACGAAGTAAAAATCTGTGAAAGTGAGTTATAGTCCCACTTTTAAAATCTAATATTTTTGGGATGAGAATACATGCAGGTTTTATAAATGATTTACAAAATAGACACAAGTACGTGAAACTACATTCTATGGTTGAATTATCGAAATCGAATATGCCCCTTTTTATTAAGTCTGGTAATCTAAGAATTAGGGAACAGACACCCTAATTGACGCGAATCCTAAAGATAGATCTATTGGGCCTAACAAACCCCATCCAAAGTACCGGATGCTTTAGTACTTCGAAATTTATATCATATCCGAAGGGTGTCCCGGAATGATGGGGATATTCTTATATATGCATCTTGTTATTGTCGGTTACCAGGTGTTCACCATATGAATGATTTTTATCTCTATGTATGGGATGTGTATTGAAATATAAAATCTTGTGGTCTATTGTTACGATTTGATATATATAGGTTAAACCTATAACTCACCAACATTTTTGTTGACGTTTTAAGCATGTTTATTCTCAGGTGATTATTAAGAGCTTCCGCTGTCGCATACTTAAATAAGGACAAGATTTGGAGTCCATGCTTGTATGATATTGTGTAAAAACTGCATTCAAGAAACTTATTTTGTTGTAACATATTTGTATTGTAAACCATTATGTAATGGTCGTGTGTAAACAGGATATTTTAGATTATCATTATTTGATAATCTACGTAAAGCTTTTTAAACCTTTATTGATTAAATAAAGGTTATGGTTTGTTTAAAAATGAATGCAGTCTTTGAAAAACGTCTCATATAGAGGTCAAAACCTCGCAACGAAATCAATTAATATGGAACGTTTTTAATCAATAAGAACGGGACATTTCAGTTGGTATCCGAGCGTTGGTCTTAGAGAACCAGAAAATTTGCATTAGTGTGTCTTATCGAGTTTGTTAGGATGCATTAGTGAGTCTGGACTTCGACCGTGTTTTCTTTAAAAATGATTGCTTAACATTTTTGTTGGAAACTATATATTTTTAACATATGAATATTATGTGATATATTAATCTCTTAACGTGTTTGATATTATGTGATAGATGTCTACCTCTAGAACAAGTCCCATTGACTCACCTAATAATAATGAAGAGTCAAATGTAAATTGGAATGATTTGTGGACTGATTCACAAGTTCCCGAAGAGGAACCGGAAGAAGAGTCGGAACCGGAAGAAGAATCGGAACCGGAAGAAGAATCGGAACCGGATGAAGAAATAGAACCGGTGGGGGAAATAATAAAACGGTTAAGTAAAAGAAAATCCTCAACCAACCGACCAAAGTTAATTATGGTCAATGGTGTTTCCGCCAAGGAAGCAAAATATTGGGAGGATTACCAATTCTCCGATGAATCGGATTCCGACGAGAATTCCGATGATGTTATAGAAATTACCCCAACTGAATTTAAAAAGGCAAAAGAAAATAATAAGGGAAAGGGCATAAAAATAGAGAAATCTAATTCCAACCCCGATGAACTTTATATGTATCGTTAACCCCCGAAGTCCTTAAGTTGTAACAATGACCCGGGAACCTCTAAACCACCAGGTTTTTCTAAACCAATGTGGACAACGACGGCTCGTATTAGGGGAACATCATATATCCCTAGAAACTTGGCAAAACGAACCAAAACCGAAGAAGAAGAAACGAGCGAGTCGGAATAAGATAGTTGTATTCGTGTGGTGTAATATATGGAATATAGTGTTCTTATGCTTTATGATATATGTAAAAATTGCTTGTATTAATAAGTATTTTTTTTATGAATCTAACTCTTGTCTATTTTATAGTTTAAAAACACAAAATGGATAGACAACCCAATATTTTAAGAGACCTACCCGGAGACATGATTGATGAAATCTTGTCTAGAGTCGGCCAGAATTCTTCGGCACAACTATTTAAGGCGAGATCAGTTTGTAAGACATTCGAAGAACGTTCCAAGAATGTCTTGGTTTATAAGAGACTTTCGTTTGAAAGATGGGGGATATCACATTGGGAAACCCATAAGTTACGATGTGTTTACTTTGACGCATATATTGCGGGGAAACCAAATGCTATTTTACGCAACGGGTTAAGAAATTATTTTGACTCAATATATCCGAATATTGGACTTCGTGATTTAGAAAAAGTGGCTAACATGCAACATAAAGAAGCATGTTATGCTTACGGATTAGTAATGTTCGCTTCTCACCAAAGTGAGAACAAGAACATCGGGCTACAACTATTAAACAAAACGTTTCCACAAGTGACGGAGTCGGTAATTGGGGTAAGAAATGAGGTTTTTAGATTATTACGGGACTGTTGGACATTACGTAACCCTCGTCCCTTTGATGACGTTACAACACGCTGTCTTATCAACGGCCATAACGGTTATGTTGCACAAGACCAAGGATGGGAAGTAGTCCTAGTAAAACCAGAATGCATGACTTGTTTCTGGACGTATGAATTACGTGTCTTTATTGCCTTTGCTGAACGACTTGTGTACTAGCTAGAATTGTCTTCACAACTATCTTGTATCAAAGTTATTGTGTGCTATATTTCATGCTTTATGTAAAATAAGCGGTATTGTAAGTTTGTAAAATATTGTATAAAAGTTTGAACGCGAAATATTATTATAATCAGTTTTTCATATAGAATTGTAGTAGTTGAATTGTATATTAGCTACTAAGTATGAACTTAACGGGTAGGTACTACCCGAATTTAAACTTATAAAACGCTAATATGAAGAAAAAGCTTTTATAAATGAGTTCATATTATGCTACGAAATACTATTAACTACTCTTAATATTCTGTATGATTAACTTGTTCCATTTAACTATTTTGAAGGAAATGGCACCGACTACTCGACACACCGTGAATATGAATGAAGAGGAATTCCGTACTTTTCTAGCTTCAAACATAGCCGCAGTACAGGCTGCGCTACATACCAACAATAACCTTGGATCTAGCAGTACAGGAAATCGTGTAGGATGCACCTACAAAGAATTCACTGCCTGCAAACCTTTGGAATTTGATGGAACCGAAGGACCGATCGGATTGAAACGGTGGACCGAGAAGGTTGAATCGGTGTTTGCCATAAGTAAGTGTACTGAAGAGGACAAAGTGAAGTACGCTACGCATACCTTCACAGGTTCTACGTTAACATGGTGGAATACCTATCTAGAGCAAGTGGGACAAGATGATGCGTACGCACTACCGTGGTCAGCATTCAAGCACTTGATGAACGAGAAGTACCGTCCCAGAACCGAGGTCAATAAGCTCAAGACAGAACTTAGAGGGTTACGAACCCAAGGATTTGATATTACCACGTACGAAAGACGATTCACAGAATTGTGCCTATTGTGTCCGGGAGCATTCGAAGATGAGGAAGAGAAGATCGACGCGTTTGTGAAAGGATTACCGGAAAGAATCCAAGAAGATATAAGTTCACACGAGCCCGCCTCCATACAACAGGCATGTAGAATGGGTCACAAACTAGTGAACCAGATTGAAGAAAGAATTAAAGAACAGACTGCTGAAGAGGCCAATGTGAAGCAAGTCAAAAGAAAGTGGGAGGAAAACGGTGATAAGAATCACCAATACAACAACAACAGCAATTACAACAATAATCGCAACAATTATCCCAACAATCACAACATCAATCGCAACTACAACAAACGGCCCAACAACAACAACAACAACAACAACAACAACAGCAACTACAACAATCATCCCAACAACAATAATAACCGCAACAACAACAACAATCAGAAGCAACTATGCCAAAGGTGTGAAAAGAATCACTCGGGGTTCTGCACCAAATTTTGCAACAAGTGTAAAAGAAATGGTCATAGCGCGGCGAAGTGTGAGGTCTACGGACCAGGGGTTAATAGAACGAAAGGAACAAATGGTGTCGGAACGAGTAATGGCGGAGCAAGTAGTGTCGGAGCAAGTTATGCCAATGTAGTTTGTTATAAATGTGGAAAACCAGGCCACATTATTAGAAATTGCCCGAACCAGGAGAACACGAATGGACAAGGCCGTGGAAGAGTTTTCAATATTAATGCGGTAGAGGCACAGGAAGACCCGGAGTTTGTTACGGGTACGTTTCTTATTGACAATAAATATGCTTACGTTTTATTTGATTCGGGTGCGGATAGAAGCTATATGAGTAGAGATTTTTGTGCTAAATTAAGTTGTCCATTGACGCCTTTGGATAGTAAATTTTTACTCGAATTAGCAAATGGTAAATTAATTTCAGCAGATAATATATGTCGGAATCGAGAAATTAAACTGGTTAGCGAAACATTTAAGATTGATTTGATACCAGTAGAGTTAGGGAGTTTTGATGTGATAATCGGTATGGACTGGTTGAAAGAAGTGAAAGCGGAGATCGTTTGTTACAAAAATGCAATTCGCATTATACGAGAAAAAGGAAAACCCTTAATGGTGTACGGAGAAAAGGGCAACACGAAGCTACATCTTATTAGTAATTTGAAGGCACAAAAACTAATAAGAAAAGGTTGCTATGCTGTTCTAGCACACGTTGAGAAAGTACAAACTGAAGAAAAGAGCATCAATGATGTTCCCATTGCAAAAGAATTTCCCGATGTATTTCCGAAAGAATTACCGGGATTACCCCCACATCGATCCGTTGAATTTCAAATAGATCTTGTACCAGGAGCTGCACCAATAGCTCGTGCTCCTTACAGACTTGCACCCAGCGAGATGAAAGAACTGCAAAGCCAATTACAAGAACTTTTAGAGCGTGGTTTCATTCGACCAAGCACATCACCGTGGGGAGCTCCTGTTTTGTTTGTCAAGAAGAAAGATGGTACATTCAGGTTGTGTATCGACTACCGAGAGTTGAACAAACTTACCATCAAGAACCGCTACCCACTACCGAGAATCGACGACTTATTTGATCAACTACAAGGCTCGTCTATTTATTCAAAGATTGACTTACGTTCCGGGTATCATCAAATGCGGGTGAAAGAAGATGATATTCCAAAGACTGCTTTCAGAACACGTTACGGTCATTACGAGTTTATGGTCATGCCGTTTGGTTTAACTAATGCACCAGCTGTGTTCATGGACCTTATGAACCGAGTGTGTGGACCATACCTTGACAAGTTTGTCATTGTTTTCATTGATGACATACTTATTTACTCAAAGAATGACCAAGAACACGGTGAACATTTGAGAAAGGTGTTAGAAGTATTGAGGAAGGAAGAATTGTACGCTAAGTTTTCAAAGTGTGCATTTTGGTTGGAAGAAGTTCAATTCCTCGGTCACATAGTGAACAAAGAAGGTATTAAGGTGGATCCGGCAAAGATAGAAACTGTTGAAAAGTGGGAAACCCCGAAAACTCCGAAACACATACGCCAGTTTTTAGGACTAGCTGGTTACTACAGAAGGTTCATCCAAGACTTTTCCAGAATAGCAAAACCCTTGACTGCATTAACGCATAAAGGGAAGAAATTTGAATGGAATGATGAACAAGAGAAAGCGTTTCAGTTATTGAAGAAAAAGCTAACTACGGCACCTATATTGTCATTGCCTGAAGGGAATGATGATTTTGTGATTTATTGTGACGCATCAAAGCAAGGTCTCGGTTGTGTATTAATGCAACGAACGAAGGTGATTGCTTATGCGTCTAGACAATTGAAGATTCACGAACAAAATTATACGACGCATGATTTGGAATTAGGCGCGGTTGTTTTTGCATTAAAGACTTGGAGGCACTACTTATATGGGGTCAAAAGTATTATATATACCGACCACAAAAGTCTTCAACACATATTTAATCAGAAACAACTGAATATGAGGCAGCGTAGGTGGATTGAATTATTGAATGATTACGATTTTGAGATTCGTTACCACCCGGGGAAGGCAAATGTGGTAGCCGATGCCTTGAGCAGGAAGGATAGAGAACCCATTCGAGTAAAATCTATGAATATAATGATTCATAATAACATTACTACTCAAATAAAGGAGGCGCAACAAGGAGTTTTAAAAGAGGGAAATTTAAAGGATGAAATACCCAAAGGATCGGAGAAGCATCTTAATATTCGGGAAGACGGAACCCGGTATAGGGCTGAAAGGATTTGGGTACCAAAATTTGGAGATATGAGAGAAATGGTACTTAGAGAAGCTCATAAAACCAGATACTCAATACATCCTGGAACGGGGAAGATGTACAAGGATCTCAAGAAACATTTTTGGTAGCCGGGTATGAAAGCCGATGTTGCTAAATACGTAGGAGAATGTTTGACGTGTTCTAAGGTCAAAGCTGAGCATCAGAAACCATCAGGTCTACTTCAACAACCCGAAATCCCGGAATGGAAATGGGAAAACATTACCATGGATTTCATCACTAAATTGCCAAGGACTGCAAGTGGTTTTGATACTATTTGGGTAATAGTTGATCGTCTCACCAAATCAGCACACTTCCTACCAATAAGAGAAGATGACAAGATGGAGAAGTTAGCACGACTGTATTTGAAGGAAGTCGTCTCCAGACATGGAATACCAATCTCTATTATCTCTGACAGGGATGGCAGATTTATTTCAAGATTCTGGCAGACATTACAGCAAGCATTAGGAACTCGTCTAGACATGAGTACTGCCTATCATCCACAAACTGATGGGCAGAGCGAAAGGACGATACAAACGCTTGAAGACATGCTACGAGCATGTGTTATTGATTTCGGAAACAGTTGGGATCGACATCTACCGTTAGCAGAATTTTCCTACAACAACAGCTACCATTCAAGCATTGAGATGGCGCCGTTTGAAGCACTTTATGGTAGAAAGTGCAGGTCTCCGATTTGTTGGAGTGAGGTGGGGGATAGACAGATTACGGGTCCGGAGATTATACAAGAAACTACCGAGAAGATCATCCAAATTCAACAACGGTTGAAAACCGCCCAAAGTCGACAAAAGAGCTACGCTGACATTAAAAGAAAAGATATAGAATTTGAAATTAGAGAGATGGTCATGCTTAAAGTTTCACCTTGGAAAGGCGTTGTTCGATTTGGTAAATGAGGGAAATTAAATCCAAGGTATATTGGACCATTCAAGATTATTGATCGTGTCGGACCAGTAGCTTACCGACTTGAGTTACCTCAACAACTCGCGGCTGTACATAACACTTTCCACGTCTCGAATTTGAAGAAATGTTTTGCTAAAGAAGATCTCACTATTCCGTTAGATGAAATCCAAATCAACGAAAAACTCCAATTCATCGAAGAACCCGTCGAAATAATGGATCGTGAGGTTAAAAGACTTAAGCAAAAAAAGATACCAATTGTTAAGGTTCGATGGAATGCTCGTAGAGGACCCGAGTTCACCTGGGAGCGTGAAGATCAGATGAAGAAGAAATACCCGCATCTATTTCCAGAAGATTCGTCAACACCTTCAACAGCTTAAAATTTCTGGACGAAATTTATTTAACGGGTAGGTACTGTAGTGACCCGAACTTTTCCATGTTTATATATATTAATTGAGATTGATGTTTACATGATTAAATGTTTCCAACATGTTAAGCAATCAAACTTGTTAAGACTTGATTAATTGAAATAGGTTTCATATAGACAATTGACCACCCAAGTTGACCGGTGATTCACGAACGTTAAAACTTGTAAAAAAACTATATGATGACATATATATGGTTATATATATAGTTAACATGATATTATGATAAGTAAACATATCATTAATTATATTAACAATGAACTACATATGTAAAAACAAGACTACTAACTTAATGATTTTGAAACGAGACATATATGTAACGTTTATCGTTGTAACGACATTTAATGTATATATATCATATTAAGAGATATTCGTACATCATAATATCATGATAATATAATAATTTAAAATCTCTTTTGATATTATAAACATTGGGTTAACAACATTTAACAAGATCGTTAACCTAAAGGTTTCAAAACAACACTTACATGTAACGACTAACGATGACTTAACGACTCAGTTAAAATGTATATACATGTAGTGTTTTAATATGTATTTATACACTTTTGAAAGACTTCAATACACTTATCAAAATACTTCTACTTAACAAAAATGCTTACAATTACATTCTCGTTCAGTTTCATCAACAATTCTACTCGTATGCACCCGTATTCGTACTCGTACAATACACAGCTTTTAGATGTATGTACTATTGGTATATACACTCCAATGATCAGCTCTTAGCAGCCCATGTGAGTCACCTAACACATGTGGGAACCATCATTTGGCAACTAGCATGAAATATCTCATAAGATTACAAAAATATGAGTAATCATTCATGACTTATTTACATGAAAACAAAATTACATATCCTTTATATCTAATCCATACACCAACGACCAAAAACACCTACAAACACTTTCATTCTTCAATTTTCTTCATCTAATTGAACTCTCTCAAGTTCTATCTTCAAGTTCTAAGTGTTCTTCATAAATTCCAAAAGTTCTAGTTTCATAAAATCAAGAATACTTTCAAGTTTGCTAGCTCACTTCCAATCTTGTAAGGTGATCATCCAACCTCAAGAAATCTTTGTTTCTTACAGTAGGTTATCATTCTAATACAAGATAATAATCATATTCAAACTTTGGTTCAATTTCTATAACTATAACAATCTTATTTCAAGTGATGATCTTACTTGAACTTGTTTTCGTGTCATGATTTTGCTTCAAGAACTTTGAGCCATCCAAGGATCCATTGAAGCTAGATCCATTTTTCTCTTTTCCAGTAGGTTCATCCAAGGAACTTAAGGTAGTAATGATGTTCATAACATCATTCGATTCATACATATAAAGCTATCTTATTCGAAGGTTTAAACTTGTAATCACTAGAACATAGTTTAGTTAATTCTAAACTTGTTCACAAACAAAAGTTAATCCTTCTAACTTGACTTTTAAAATCAACTAAACACATGTTCTATATCTATATGATATGCTAACTTAATGATTTAAAACCTGGAAACACGAAAAATACCGTAAAACCAGATTTACGCCGTCGTAGTAACACCGCGGGCTGTTTTGGGTTAGTTAATTAAAAACTATGATAAACTTTGATTTAAAAGTTGTTATTCTGAGAAAATGATTTTTATTATGAACATGAAACTATATCCAAAAATTATGGTTAAACTCAAAGTGGAAGTATGTTTTCTAAAATGGTCATCTAGACGTCGTTCTTTCGACTGAAATGACTACCTTTACAAAAACGACTTGTAACTTATTTTTCCGACTAGAAACCTATACTTTTTTTGTTTAGATTCATAAAATAGAGTTCAATATGAAACCATAGCAATTTGATTCACTCAAAACGGATTTAAAATGAAGAAGTTATGGGTAAAACAAGATTGGATAATTTTTCTCATTTTAGCTACGTGAAAATTGGTAACAAATCTATTCCAACCATAACTTAATCAACTTGTATTATATATTATGTAATCTTGAGATACCATAGACACGTATACAATGTTTCGACCTATCATGTCGACACATCTATATATATTTCGGAACAACCATAGACACTCTATATGTGAATGTTGGAGTTAGCTATACAGGGTTGAGGTTGATTCCAAAATATATATAGTTTGAGTTGTGATCAATACTGAGATACGTATACACTGGGTCGTGGATTGATTCAAGATAATATTTATCGATTTATTTCTGTACATCTAACTGTGGACAACTAGTTGTAGGTTACTAACGAGGACAGCTGACTTAATAAACTTAAAACATCAAAATATATTAAAAGTGTTGTAAATATATTTTGAACATACTTTGATATATATGTATATATTGTTATAGGTTCGTGAATCAACCAGTATCCAAGTCTTACTTCCCGACGAAGTAAAAATCTGTGAAAGTGAGTTATAGTCCCACTTTTAAAATCTAATATTTTTGGGATGAGAATACATGCAGGTTTTATAAATGATTTACAAAATAGACACAAGTACGTGAAACTACATTCTACGGTTGAATTATCGAAATCGAATATGCCCCTTTTTATTAAGTCTGGTAATCTAAGAATTAGGGAACAGACACCCTAATTGACGCGAATCCTAAAGATAGATCTATTGGGCCTAACAAACCCCATCCAAAGTACCGGATGCTTTAGTACTTCGAAATTTATATCATATCCGAAGGGTGTCCCGGAATGATGGGGATATTCTTATATATGCATCTTGTTATTGTCGGTTACCAGGTGTTCACCATATGAATGATTTTTATCTCTATGTATGGAATGTGTATTGAAATATGAAATCTTGTGGTCTATTGTTACGATTTGATATATATAGGTTAAACCTATAACTCACCAACATTTTTGTTGACGTTTTAAGCATGTTTATTCTCAGGTGATTATTAAGAGCTTCCGCTGTCGCATACTTAAATAAGGACAAGATTTGGAGTCCATGCTTGTATGATATTGTGTAAAAACTGCATTCAAGAAACTTATTTTGTTGTAACATATTTGTATTGTAAACCATTATGTAATGGTCGTGTGTAAACAGGATATTTTAGATTATCATTATTTGATAATCTACGTAAAGCTTTTTAAACCTTTATTGATGAAATAGCGGTTATGGTTTGTTTAAAAATGAATGCAGTCTTTGAAAAACGTCTCATATAGAGGTCAAAACCTCGCAACGAAATCAATTAATATGGAACGTTTTTAATCAATAAGAACGGGACATTTCAGATTCTGCCCCAGTTTAAATACACACTGCACCCCGCACTATATGTACCCTGTTTACACTGCTGTACAATAGTTAATCGGGTCTTACACATCAATCGATTCTTGGAAAACCTTTCGTACATCCTCAAGGAATTCCGCTCTTTGCTTTTTAATGATAGCCTCAACCTTGGCCGTAAACTCGAGGTCCTCGCTCGTACCTCCTTCATGGTTCTCGGGTCCGTTTCTCGTCTTCATACTATAAAACGGAAATAGATTAAATAATGAAACGAAAGGATACAACATAATATTCATATACACCTCACCGCCCCATCTTGCTCAACAATCATCGTATGTGGCATTAACTCGCTAGTACAATGTCTATCTCGCTCGATCCCTGGCTGTGACATTCTTTTTAGAAAAAGAAGGAGAAGAAATCGGGAAAAACAGAATATTATGGGTTAAATAAAATTAAGTATGATTATACAATAGAAAAACAAAAACGGAGGAATGGTTAAGGATGTTATCGGGTTAGCGGGAGGTCGTGGGTTCAAACTCGAACTTGGGCATTTTTCTTTTAAGGGCTACCTCTTTGAGGTAGTTTACTTATTACTTATTATTATTATTATTATTATTATTATTATTATTATTATTATTATTATTATTATTATTATTATTATTATTATTATTATTATTATTATTATTATTATTATTATTATTAAGGTTACTAAAATCATTATTTTCAATAATAACATATAACCATTATTATTATTATTATTAAATGATAGTATTAGTATTATTATTAAAATTATTATCATTATAATTAGTATTATTATTATTATTATTTTATTATTATTATTATTATTATTATTATTATTATTATTATTATTATTATTATTATTACTAGGATCATTATTATTATTTTTATTACATTCTATATTTTTATATAAAATAATATTATTGATAATATTAACTAAGTTACATATAGAATAGAAATATATTTTAATATATTATAGATAATACTATAAACACATATATAAATATAAATATTAATTTTAATACATTACATATAGATAACATTAAAGTTATGAATTAATATAACTAAACTATTATAATAAAAGATATATATGAGACATATGATTTATAACATTAATAATTATATATAAATATGTTCGATTAAAATTATATGTGTTAATATATATAATTGATATAGGTTCATGAATCCGAGGCCAACCCTGCATTGTTCAGTTCCGTCGTATGCATATTTTTACTACAAAATATCGTATAGTGAGTTCATTTGATTCCCTTTTACTCTTTATATTTTTGGGACTGAAAATACATGTGCTGTTTTAACAACTTTTTTATTAAATGCCTTTGAAATCTATATTTTTTGGACTGAGAATACATGAAATGCTTTTATAAATGTTTGATGAGATAGACACAAGCAAAACATTCCTCGAATGAATTATTATACAGACGGAAGTTCTGTTGATTATTATTGAATTAGTTGGATGTTATAATTGCCACTAATTAATGTGAATATTTCTCCTTGATTATTATAGCTTGGTAAACTAAGAATTGGGAAACGGGTATGGCCCCTAATTCACGCAAATCCTAAATGTAGCTACCGGGTTTAACACCCCACCCAGAATGTTCACTAGACGGAAGAGCTAGTGGGCGTGGTGTTTAGTACTTCGAGGTTTATATATTTATTACAGACTAAAAGTTCTGTTTATTTTGGGGATATTATTGATGCGCATTATATGTTAAGGTCGGTTACCAAGCCAAGCAAAGAAAGAAAAGTGAATGTTATATATCGAGAGAATGATTTTATACACAGGTTATGTGTATGTTATTTTGTACACGAGATATATGTACGGTTACTAAGATTTATGAAAAATGGTTTCGTACACGAGAAAGATGTACTGTATTTAAAAGATATCGCATGTACATTACAGGTGGGTATAGGATTTGGGCCCATTTGTACCATGCACATTTAAATCTTGTGGTCTATCAAAATTAAGAATTTTATTGTTTATGATAAACCTATGAACTCACCAACCTTTTGGTTGACACTTTTAAAACATGTTTATTCTCAGGTCTGGAAGCAATCTTCCGCTGTGCATTTGCTCATTTTAAAGATATTACATGAAGTCGTTCATGGCATATAGAGGTCAGAACCTCGCAATGGGACCATCTGTTGAAGACTTCGTCCAGGTGGATTAGGACGGGTCGTTAAACCATCTATCTATCTATATTCTATATACTTATATAGAAAAGAGTATAATTTATCTTTGTTGTCACTAGGAGCATATTAATAGAGATTAATGACAAGTGGAATTTACACATGTTAAATTCTCATAATTTTTTTATTATAAATAATCTATAATTAATAAATTAATTAATTAAAAACGTTATTTGAGAAAAAAATTAATAAAAGAAATTGATTAACAAATATATGGGCAATATGTTGAACGTGTATACCACATCACTTTTTCAAAATACTAATCTCTTCTCTTTAACACACTCTCACCCCAATTTAGCCCTAAAAACGATGCAAAAAATTCACAATGGATTATTAATTAAACAATATGGACAAATCAAATGTTGTAAACTAATTGTTTAACATCCAACGGAACAATCGTATAACTTGGTATCATTAATTTTATCTCCCTAACATGTATCTCTCTTCCAAAAAGCAAGGAACCGATGATTTACAAAAATGCGTGAATCGATTTCAATACATATTTAATTCCCATGTATTATTCTATTATATTGTTCAATTGGTTAACTTAAACGATAGTTTTTATAAAATGTTGATAGATATCCTATTTTAATCTCTTTTTATAAATATGTTAAAATTATGGAACAGTGATGCGAATATATTACCAATTATATATTAATTTTTAAACCAGTCAAATTCAATAAAAAAAGTGAATGATCGGTTACTGTAAATTATGGAATAGTGATGATGATAAAATTTAAAATTACAGATAATTATAATTGCGTGTTATTCTAATCTTAAACCTTCTTTCAATTCGCTTTTCTGCTTCGTGTGTTTGGGTTTACATGACCCCTTCTACTATAATTATGTACTTTGGTTTTTATCTCACTTTTTCTTAGTTTTTATTGTTTTTTCTAATTAATCCATTTTAGTCTAAATTTGCTTCCAGTCGTGATCCATATTTATTTTGTTATCAATATGTAGTTATCCAAAACAGCAGGTCTATCTATCATATCACTAATCAAAACTAATTTATAACGATTTTTGAGCAACCGTGCATCGCACAGGCTCAAAACCTAGTAATAGAATAAAAAAGAAAACACAAGAAGAAATTGCCAACCCTTATAGGGATTGTTGAATAAACTTTTTATATGTTAAAATAATAATAATAATAATAATAATAATAATAATAATAATAATAATAATAATAATAATAATAATAATAATAATAATAATAATAATAATAATAATAATAATAATAATAATAATAATAATGTTGAAGTGAATAATGAAGATCAGGTTAATTCTAAAATACTAGCTACAATAATTATACTGCAAATTTAGAATATAATGAGGCTAATGTAATAATACTCATTTTTTTCTAAAATCACTAACTGCAATAATTATACTGAAAATTTAGAATATACTCCGTAATTAACTAACTACGATAAGTATGGGTTGATTAAGGAAATAAAGTCCTGGTCGTTCAGGCGATTTGCTTTTATTACCTTTGAGCAAAGTCTTCATGCTTCTGGGGCGATTCAAGAGATGAACGTTCGGTGGTATTGGAAAACCTATTTTTGAAGGAAGTCCCTGTAGATGAGGAGGTGGGGTTGCTAGTCGTGGTGTTCCCTCATACTCTTATGTCTCAATTTCTCCAAATCAAGATGTTGATAAATTGGACCGTTGTGTGCTAATCGTCGATTTCATTCCTCTGTTGGAAACCAAGTTTAAAGAATTCATTCTTCACTGTAAAGGAAAGTTGTCGAATTAAAGATGGGCACGTTAGCGTCGATTTGGAGTCTTTTTCCAAGTTTCTTGCATTAGGTTCGAATTTTGGTTTTGAGATGTGGTTCCTTTTTCTCCTAAGGCATAGGCTTTTTTCATATTTGTATTGGTTGAATTACATGGTTTTCCGGCAAAGTTTGTCTCTAATGAGAATATAAATAAAATTGCTAGTTGTGTGGGCACAGTGGTGAATGTGGCTCAACATTCATCTGATTTATCAAGCTTAGGGTCTACATTTGGGTTTATTGAAACTAATTGTGTTAAGAATCTTCATGAGCTCGTTCCGGTGGCGTTAATTTTGTGATGCAATGGCTAAAGGACATATTTGGATTAACGAAATCCCCGATGTGGCGTTTATGGAGAGACTGTAGGTACTTTCATTTTCTTGTGACTTTGTGCAGATGGTTAACGAGATTGTTTTGAAGAAGGTACATTCGGGTGACGTTACGAGTGATTTGGCTATTCCTTTTGGATCCTCTGCTTTTGGTGGTAGTGATAGACATGTTATGGGTAAATTAATGGTACCGTCGAGCCATGTGAAGCAATCTGAGGATTGTGATCGTGGTGTGGGTGATGTTGCTCTTGGTACTTTTGAATTTGGGTCTACTTATAGGTTGATTACAGGTGTGGGTTTGGATCGGTCTCCCTCGGTTACTTTTTCTGTTGACAAGGTTGAGCGGCTTTAGATTCTCAAGATTTTCGTGGTCAAAAATGGGCGTGAAGCTTAAGTTTGGGGAATGGCATTTTGGGTACCGAGAATTACTAGATGGATAACGGGGTTTGTGGTTCGGGTAGAGGCTATGATGGTAATTCTGAGGTAAATGAGGTTCCTGTTCTTCATGTTAACAAGATGATGGATGGAGAAGGTTCTTCTCGGGTCGATTTTGATCCAAATAGGGAGGTTTTGAAGACGGGTCGTGAGGTACGGGAAGTTTTGCTGGGTTTGGGCCTATTATTTTGGGCCTAGGTGTTGGTAACACTTTGGGTGTTTTTGAGGAGGTAGCTAAAGAGCTTGAAGGTTGTGTTAGAGTGGAAGGTATACAATTCAATTCAAAGGAGCTTCCAAAATGAATAGTAAGAAAGAGTTATAAGGCAAAGAAGGTCCACGGGGAGGAGCTATGTATTGTCAACGTTGATGGTTTGTGATGATTCCTTATCGTTTATTTCGTTTCCTTAAGATTATTAGGTTGTTGGTTTCATTAACATTAGTTTGTTAGTTTATTTGGTTTTCAGTTGTTAGTGGTTTATTGTGTCGTTGCCTTTAGTGGTTGTATGTTGTGTTCGGGCTTTGTTGTCCTCTTGTATCCTTGTTGTCGGTTGATCGGTCACTATTTGACACGATCATTTTGTATTTAAACATGATAAAAGTGATTACATTTATGTGAAAAACAAGGTACTTTTATGAAATTTCGTGTATTGCAGGTGTGAAAAGAAGTTAGTCCAAAAAGGTGCGAAAAATGGCGTTTGAAGTCGAGTTGTGGAAAAAGTTAGAAAAAACATAAAAGTTTCAGCATTTTTACACTGGAGTAAATTACGCCACACCAGAGTAAATTACGCCAGACTTTGAATGAAATCAGAAAAAAGTGCACTTTGCAGCGTAAAATTACGCCCAGATTTCACATGGTGGCGTAATTTACGCCAGGCCAGCGTAAATTACGTCAGTGCATTTTTCTGCACCCGAATTTTGAGAGATTTTGGCTTTGGGAACAAGTTATTCATCCCCTATATAAAGGGAACCTTAGAATATGAATTTATCACTTTTTCCATCAGTTTTTGAGCTACAAAACCTAACCCTAACATTAAAGTTCATCACTCTTCAAAGATTCAAGTGAAATCAAAGGCGCGTTCTGATGGAAAACCGTATGTACTTTTAAATTTTATAAACACAGCGGAGCGATAAAAAAATATTTTCATTCATTAATAAACATATTTTATTAACATTAAAATAAACATCATTTATTTTATTATAAACTTTCACACGATTAACAGTTCCCAACAAGATCCAATTACACCAATAATAATTGTCTTAGTACAATTAATTCACAAAGTGGAGTTTAGATATACCTTTAGTAAGCGATGCAAGAGATGGTAGAATCAGTTGTCCACGTCTAAGTTGAAACATATATTCAAAGTGTATGAATATCTCTATGATTGATCCACACAGCACCTCAAACAACACCAATCGGATGCTAGTCCGTATAACTCGAAAGTAATGTCTCTTAATCAATTAACAATGCTAAAACAAATAAATCAAAACCTTTTTGTTTATTTGTTCATGTTGCTGTTCCTCACCTCAAAGATGAGTCCACCAAATAAATTAAAAAAAAACTTGAGTGCTCCTTTTGATACAGATGTAAAACGTACATGAACAAATCGATCATGCTTTTCTTCCTTTTATATTTGTCATACTCATCTTAAAAAAATGAAAATCTTTATATTTATTACTCCGTATAATATTGGTAGCCTACAAAACTAAAAGGGATGACACCCTTTACTTATTTGTATCGCAAATCGGAGAAAATACACAGGAAAAAAAATGACGGCTCCTATTTTCTTTTTTCTTTTTATAATGTTTCTTTTTATTTTATTTTATATCAACGGGCCAAATAACAAGCATATATATTATATACATATACTTTTATTATTTAACCTAAATGTAAAATAAGCCCATTCAAAAATAGTCCATTTAGAATTTGGTGATCAAACAGCCCATTGAGCATTTTATATATTTAATTAAATCGTATTTAATTAAACTATAATTTTCGAACTATAAGTTATAATTACATATCAACAATATATAATATTGATGTCTAACTGCTAAAGTGTGTGACCCCATATGCCTGTATATAAGCGGTGGTATAGATTTGTGTTATGACGTGCACACTAAACCAACAAACTCCCACTTGTGCATGCCATAACATCTAGAAAACTATACAGACATATATTGGCGTCTAGCAACACATCAATGCCTCCGAAAATATACAAGTGTTTGTTTCAGCTAAACGAACTATCATTATTATTAAAAATGATTTAATGATTGAGTATCTATTGTCCCTTTATTACAGATACCAAGTTGACATGAGACATGGATCAAGTCATTCTCAAATGTCAACTAATTCTGTTTCTCGATCTTGAAAGACTGAATGTGATCACCAAGTTAAAATTGATCATCAATTAATATAGCTTGGACACGGCCGTGTAAATATCCATTCACTTTCATCGAGGGGCCCAGTGGTATCATACTCTCACATAGAGGAATAAATCCCATTTTGATTATATGCGTTCGTCATCTTCACATGATACCCAATGATGGCCTTTATAACTACCTTGTTTAGGACAGCGTTTAACCATATCAAATTATAATATGTCATACAATCAAACACCAACATATACATCTCAGGTCTAAGGACACAAAGACATAACCATTATGAGATTCACTATTGACGACGATCCATGTAGTGACATCTCATGATTGGGTCATTCCAATATTCATCATCAATGAATACATATAAATTTTGGTCTCAGCAAATTTACTATTCATCATCGGTGAATAAAACCAAACATTCATAATAATCTTAATTCATGTTATTCCCATAACATGACCGATTATGGAGATTTAAAATAATCAACAATTATTCATGGATTAAGCATGCTAATATAGAACACAGTGATATAAATGAAAACGAGCATACCGAGTATCTCAATTCATTAAGATAAAACTGCTTAATGTTCCAAAAATATCCAAATACTAAAATTACAGATAAAAATATCAGTAGCATAACGAAGTCCAATATTACTAGCATGATCATCACGCTTGTTGGCATCAAGGGCTTTGTGAACGGGTTAGCCATGATATCATCTGTATGAACCTTAAGAATACTTATTTCATTCCTTGCGACTTCATGAATGTAGTCAGACTTTCGAAGAATATGTCGGATACTTTTATGTACATGCGATTCTTTCGAAAGTATATAACACTCGAACTATCACAGTACCTTTTGTAGAAGATTAAATGTTGGGTACTACTCTGAGTTCCAAAACAAACTTCCTTATCCTAACAGCTTCTTGAGCAGCTTCTCAGGCAACAATGTATTCTGCTTTTGTTGTAGATTGTTCAAGTGCTCTTCTTAGAGCACTTCCAATCAGTTGTCTTGCCCATCATGACAAAGAAACAACGTGACTGGGTGGGATCGAGAATCATCTCGATCAGTTTAGAAACCAGCATTTCAACTCACTATCGTAAACCAAGAACATATCTTTAGTACTCTGCAAATACTTAAGAATATTCTTAACAAAAATCCAATGTTCTTAACCTAGATTTTGTTGATCACGACTCGTCAAACTCAAAAAGAACGAGCCATCATTTTAGTACATAATTTGGCATACATAATGGGTCCTATAGCCGAAGCATATGAGATACATTTCATTCGTCTTATCTCATCATGTGTGATAAGACTTTGAGACTTGCTCAAGGTTAAGCCCTTTTGCACAAGTAATGCTCCAAGGTTGCATGCTAAATCTCTGCAAGATAAGATATGTACATTAATTCAAACCAATAAGTCATTTGAATCTATTTCTATAAATCATGATTCCAAGTATATAAGTAGCTTCTCCAAGATCCTTTAAGGAAAAACATTTTCAAGCCAAGACTTGACATCTTGCAAGTGGAAATGTTATTTCCAATAAGCAGTATGTTATCAACATACAAGATCAAGAAGACTACTTTGCTCCTACTAGATTTAATGTAAACACAGAGCTCATCTTGGTTTTAAGAAAAAGATCAAACTCTTTGATTTTATCATCAAACTTAAGATTCAAGCTCATGGATGCTTGCTTTAATCCATTAATGGATTTTAGAAGCTTATAAACTGTATTAGGATACTTAGGATTCACAACCCTTTCCGGCCAAACCATATATACGTCCTTGCTTAGGTCACCATTTAGGAAAGCGTTTTTGACATTTATTTTCCATATTTCATAATCATGAAAAATCTCAATGGCAATAGGTATCCTAATTTATAAAGCTCGCGATCGGTGAAAAAGTTTCATCATAACCTTTTGCCACGAATCGAGCTTTAAAAGTGTTTACCGTCCATGTCAATCTTCTCTTTGAAGACTTATTTATACCCTAATGTCTTACAATTGGGTAGAAGATATATCAAGTCTCATACTTTATTATCTTTCATGGACTACATCCTTGCATTCATAGTATCTCGTCATTTGGCAGATTCTCATAATCTGATATGACCCTTCACGATAGCTAAAGGGTTCATCATAATCCCCTAAATGAGGTTCATCTAAATTAATCAGAAGATAATACCTCATGTCTATGAAGAGTTCTACTAGATCTATGACGTGCAGGTGCAACACATTCTGGCTCACCAACAGTGTGTTCAGCTTTAACGTGTGGATAGCTAGTGTTTATCGAAGGTATGTTACTTTGTGTTTCTTGAATTCTTCAAGATCTACTTTACTCCCACTAAATTCTTGTAAGAGAAGATCTCTTTAAAAGAACTCAGTAGACCGAGTAGAAAACACGTTGTTTTTAGCTTGGTAGTAAAAGTAGTAACCCGTTGTTTTCTTTGGGTATCACAAAAGTGACATTGATACTTCTAGGTTTTGTTTAAAGTGTCATGTTTCACATACACTTCACAACCCAGACTTTCAGATAAGACAACTTGGGACTCTTCAAATGCCAAAGCTCATATGGTGTCTTTTCTACCTTCTTGGTTGAAATCATAGTGAGTGTGCCTGCAGCAGACTCTAATATATATCCCCAAAAGATAGTGGTTGAGTAATCAGACTCATCATATACCAAACCATATCAAATAAAGTTTGATTTCTCTGCTCAGACACACAATTGTGTTGTGGTGTGTAAGGTGAAGTGAATTGTGAGACAATCCCATAATTCTTTAATGATCCAAAAACTCTTGACTCAAAAACTCACTTTCTCCATCAAAGTGAAGTAATTTATGGTCTTTTCTAAGCTGACTCTTTACTTCATTTTGAAAGACTTCAAACATTTCAAAAATTTCATGTTTATGTTTTAGCAAGTAAACATAACCATATCTACTATAACCATCAGTTATTGTAACGAAGTAAATTTCACCATTTAGACATTGTTCCAAAAGGGCCACATACATCAATATGTATAAGTCCTAAAAGATCTTTAAATCTTCCACCTAATTCGGAGAAAAAGCCTTCGTCATCTTTCCACATATGAAATGTCCCGTTCATATTGATTATAAACGTTCCATATTAATTGATTTCGTCGCGAGGTTTTGACCTCTATATGAGACGTTTTTCAAAGACTGCATTCATATTTAAAACAACCATAATCTTTATTTTATCTATAAAGGTTTAAAAAGCATTACGTAGATTATCAAATAATGATAATCTAAAATATACCGTTTACACACGACCATTACATAATAGTTTACAATAAGAATATATTACATCAAAAATAAGTTTCTTGAATGCAGTTTTTACATAATATCATACAAGCATGGACTCCAAATCTTGTCCTTATTTTAGTATGCAACAGCGGAAGCTCTTAATAATCACCTGAGAATAAACATGCTTAAAACGTCAACAAAAATGTTGGTGAGTTATAGGTTTAACCTATATATTATCAAATCATAATAATAGACCACAAGATTTCATATTTCAATATACATCCCATACATAGAGATAAAATTCATTCATATGGTGAACACCTGGTAACCGACATTAACAAGATGCATATAAGAATATCCCCTATCATTTCGGGAAATCCTTCGGACATGATAAAAACGAATTCAAAGTACTAAAGCATCCGGTACTTTGGATGGGGTTCGTTAGGCCCAATAGATCTATCTTTAGGATTCGCGTCAATTAGTAGATCGGTTTACTAATTCTTAGGCTACCAAGCAAAAGGGGCATATTCGGCTTCGGTCATTCACCCATATAATGTAGTTTCATTTACTTGTGTCTACTTAGTAAAACATTTATAAAACTATATGTATTCTCATCCCAAAATATTAGATTTTAAAAGTGGGACTATAACTCACTTTCACAAATTTTTACTTCGTCGGGAGTAAGACTTGGCCACTGGTCGATTCACGAACCTATAACAAATATATACATATATATATATATATATATATATATATATATATATATATATATATATATATATATATATATATATATATCAAAGTATGTTCAAAATATATTTACAATATTTTTAATACATTTTGATGTTTTAAGTTTATTAAGTCAGCTGTCCTCGTTAGTAACCTACAACTAGTTGTCCATAGTTAGATGTACAGAAATAAATTGATATATATATTATCTTGAATCAATCCACGACCCAGTATATACACGTCTCAGGCTAGATCACAACTCAAAGTATATATATTTTTGGAATCAACCTCAACCCTGTATAGCTAACTCAAACATTACTTCATATAGAGTGTCTATGGTTGTTCCTAATAATATATATACATGGGTCATTATGATATGTCAAAACATTTGCATACGTATCTATGGTATCCCAAGATTACATAATATATTAGAATACATGTATAATACAATATAAGTTAGCTAGGATATGATTTGTATAGAATTGTTACAATAATTCCCGTAGCTACAACAATCAAAAAATATCCAATCTTGTTTTACCCATAACTTCTCCGTTTTAAATCCGTTTTGAGTGAATCAAACTGATATGGTTTCATATTGAACTCTATTTTATGAATCTAAACAGAAAAAGTATAGGTTTATAGTTGGAAACATAAGTTACAAGTCATTTTTGTAAGAGGTAGTCATTTCAGTCGAAAAAACGACGTCTTGATGACCATTTTGAAAAACATACTTCCACTTTGAGTTTAACCATGATTTTGGGATATAGTTTCATGTTCATAAGAAAAATCATTTTCCCAGAAGAAAAACTTTTGAATCAAAGTTTATCATAGTTTTTAATTATCAAACCCAGAACAGCCCGCGGTGTTACTAAGACGGCGTATGTCCGATTTTACGGTGTTTTTCGTGTTTCCATGTTTTAAATCATTAATTTTGCATATCATATAGATATAGAACATGTGTTTAGTTAATTTTAAAAGTCAAGTTAGAAGGATTAACTTTTGTTTGCGAACAAGTTTAGAATTAACTAAACTATGTTATAGTGATTTCAAGTTTAAACATTCGAATAAGGTAGTTTTATATATATGAATCGAATGATATTATGAACATCATTACTACCTCAGTTTTTGTGGATAAACCTACTGTAAATGAGAAAAATAGATCTAGCTTCAAAGGATCCTTGGATGGCTTGAAAGTTCTTGAAGCAGAATCATGACACGAAAACAAGTTCAAGTAAGATTTCCACTCGAAATAAGATTGTTATAGTTATAGAAATTGAATCAAAGTTTGAATATGAGTATTACCTTGTATTAGAAAGATATCTTACAATAAATAAGAAAGATTTCTTGAGGTTTGATGATCACTTTACAAGATTAGAAGTAAGCTAGCAAACTTGGAAGTATTCTTGATTTTATGAAACTAGAACTTATAGAATTTATGAAGAACACTTAGAACTTGAAGATAGAACTTGAGGGAGATCAATTAGATAAAGAAAATTGAAGAATGAAAGTGTTTATAGGTGTTTTTAGTCGTTGGTATATGGATTAGATATAAAGGATGTGTAATTTTGTTTACATGTAAATAAGTCATGAATGATTACTAATATTTTTGTAATTTTATGAGATATTTCATGCTAGTTGCCAAATGATGGTTCCCACATGTATTAGGTGACTCACATGGGCTGCTAAGAGCTGATCATTGGAGTGTATATACCAATACTACATACATCTAAAAGCTGTGTATTGTACAAGTATGAATACGGGTGCATACGAGTAGAATTGTTGATGAAACTGAACGAGGATGTAATTGTAAGCATTTTTGTTAAGTAGAAGTATTTTGATAAGTGTCTTGAAGTCTTTCAAAAGTGTATGAATACATATTAAAACACTACATGTATATACATTTTAACTGAGTCATTAAGTCATCGTTAGTCATTACATGTAAATGTTGTTTTGAAACCTTTAGGTTAACGATCTTGTTAAATGTTGTTAACCCATTGTTTATTATATCTAAAGAGATGTTAAATTATTACATTATCATGATATTATGATATATTAATATATCTTAGTATGATATATATACAGTTAAATGTTGTTACAACGATAATCATTACATATATGTCTCGTTTCGAAATCATTAAGTTAGTAGTCTTGCTTTTACATATATAGTTTATTGTTAATACACTTAATGACATGTTTACTTATTATTTATCATGATTAAAAATAGTGTATCAATATCTTAATATTATTCATATGTATTTAGTAAGACGTTGTTATAACGATAATCGTTATATATATCGTTTCGAGTTTCTTAATTCAATAAACTCAATTTTATGTATATAACTCATTGTTAAAATACCTAATGAGATACTTACTTATCATAATATCATGTTAACTATATATATAATCATATATATGTCATCATATAGTTTTTACAAGTTTTAACGTTCGTGAATCACCGGTCAACTTGGGTGGTCAATTGTCTATATGAAACCTATTTCAATTAATCAAGTCTTAACAAGTTTGATTGCTTACATGTTGGAAACACTTAATCATGTAAATAAAAATTTCATTTAATATATATAAACATGGAAAAGTTCGGGTCATTACAGTACCTACCAGTTAAATAAATTTCGTCCCGAAATTTTAAGCAGTTGGAGGTGTTGACGTATCTTCTGGAAATAAGTGCGGGTATTTCTTCTTCATTTGATCTTCTCATTCCCAGGTGAACTCGGGTCCTCTACGAGCATTATATCTAACTTTAACAATTGGTATCTTGTTTTGCTTAAGTCTTTTAACCTCACGATCCATTATTTCGACGGGTTCTTCGACGAATTGAAGTTTTTCGTTGATTTGGATTTCATCTAACGGAATAGTGAGATCTTCTTTAGCAAAACATTTCTTCAAATTTGAGACGTGGAAAGTGTTATGTACAACCGCGAGTTGTTGTGGTAATTCAAGTCGGTAAGCTACTGGTCCGACACGATCAATAATCTTGAATGGTCCTATATACCTTGGATTTAATTTCCCTCGTTTACTAAATCGAACAACGCCTTTCCAAGGTGCAACCTTAAGCATGACCATCTCTCTAATTTCAAATTCTATATCTTTTCTTTTAATGTCGACGTAGCTCTTTTGTCGACTTTGGGCGGTTTTCAACTGTTGTTGAATTTGGATGATCTTCTCGGTAGTTTCTTATATTATCTCCGGACCCGTAATCTGTCTATCCCCCACTTCACTCCAACAAATCAGAGACCTGCACTTTCTACCATAAAGTGCTTCAAACGGCGCCATCTCAATGCTTGAATGGTAGCTGTTGTTGTAGGAAAATTCTGCTAATGGTAGATGTCGATCCCAACTGTTTCCGAAATCAATAACACATGCTCGTAGCATGTCTTCAAGCGTTTGTATCGTCCTTTCGCTCTGCCCATCAGTTTGTGGATGATAGGCAGTACTCATGTTTAGACGAGTTCCTAATGCTTGTTGTAATGTCTGCCAGAATCTTGAAATAAATCTGCCATCTCTATCAGAGATAATAGAGATTGGTATTCCATGTCTGGAGATGACTTCCTTCAAATACAGTCGTGCTAACTTCTCCATCTTGTCATCTTCTCTTATTGGCAGGAAGTGTGCTGATTTGGTGAGACGATCAACTATTACCCAAATAGTATCAAAACCACTTGCAGTCCTTGGCAATTTAGTGATGAAATCCATGGTAATGTTTTCCCATTTCCATTTCGGGATTTCGGGTTGTTGAAGTAGACCTGATGGTTTCTGATGCTCAGCTTTGACCTTAGAACACGCCAAACATTCTCCTACGTATTTAGCAACATCGGCTTTCATACCCGGCCACCAAAAATGTTTCTTGAGATCCTTGTACATCTTCCCCGTTCCAGTATGTATTGAGTATCTGGTTTTATGAGCTTCTCTAAGTACCATTTCTCTCATATCTCCAAATTTTGGTACCCAAATCCTTTCAGCCCTATACCGGATTCCATCTTCCCGAATATTAAGTTGCTTCTCCGATTCTTTGGGTATTTCATCCTTTAAATTTCCCTCTTTTAAAACTCCTTGTTGCGCTTCCTTTATTTGAGTAGTAAGGTTAGTGTGAATCATTATATTCATAGCTTTTACTCGAATGGGTTCTCTGTCCTTTTTGCTCAAGGCGTCAGCTGTGACGACCCGGGAATTTCCAACCAAATTTAAACTTAATTTTATATGATTTCGACACGATAAGCAAAGTCTATTAAACCGAGCCTCAAAATGTTGGAACTGTGTTCATGTATTGAATTACCTTTTGACCTTTCCCGACGATTCACGAACAATAAATGGTAAATAAATATGTATATATAAAAGCAAGTATATGCATATTTAAAATTATAAATATAATTTAAGCATAAGAATTAAATATGTAAAATAGGATACAAAATAATTAAGTGTAAATTTAAAATGAATCTATATATAAATATATATGATTTCTATGATTAATTATTATTATACGTATATTGTAATATATATATGATTTATAAATAATAAATAATCAAGAAAGGTTATCATATTAAATATGATTATATTACATAATTAATAAATTGTATATATAAAGTGTAAACACAAGTTAAGAATATAGTCGTTATAATAACCATATTATTATTTTTATTATTAATACTAATACTAATACTAATATCAATATCAACATCAGTTTTATGTATATATTATAATTGTAATCTAAATATTATCAGTTATTATGATTGTTATTATTAATTATGTATTTGTATTATAATAACCAATATTAAGAATTATGAATATTAAGATTATTATTATTGTTATCATTTTTATTAAATTTACCAAAAATTATCATTTTTGTTATAATAACATATTATTATTATCTTTAGTATTATTATTATTAATATAATTATTTGTAATCTTATTGTTAATAATACTAATTTAATTTACAGAATCATAATTTTTGATATATATTTATTAACTATAAAAAAAATTAAATAAAAATTACTGTTAATATATATATATATATATATATATATATATATATATATATATATATATATATATATATATATTTATAAAGCAGATTCTATCTTTATCTGATATACATTGTTTTGCTTTGATTCCTCCTGGTACGAATTCAGTTCCCAATCGTTTTCATGCTGTAGTAATTTGTTTTTCTGTCAAATAAGTCGTACAAATCAGTATTGGATTATAGGAATGAATTCAACATCTGTTAGCAGTCGTTCTCCAAGTTTTATTATTTAATTATTTTACCTCTGATCATCTATTTGTTTTGTCTACCAAATTGCTTTAAAACGTGTTTAATTCCAGTTATATAGGATACCAATTGACATTACCATATCAACTATCACCCACCTAATTCCAGTTATATAGGATACCAATTGACATTACCATATCAACTATCACCCACCATTATCTATTACAGCCTTTAATTACCCCAAATTTATCAGAAAATGAAGAAAACATTACTGACTGCCCTGCTCTTATCTCATTTTTCAAATTAAACGATTTCGTAATCAATTTCAAATTGTGTTAATGTAGTTCTGTTAAGAATTTAATACTCAATCTTTTTGCAAAAGTTGAAGTGCGCATGTATTCTCAGCCCAAAAATATAAAGGGTAAAAAAGGCAAATGAAACTCACGCATATAAATATTGTAAAACAGTTAATAAAGCATTTGCATGTATTCTCAGCCCAAAAATGTAATGAGTAAAAAGGGAGCAAATGAACTCACTTTCACAGATTTTTACTTCGTCGGGAAGTAAGACTTGGCCACTGGTCGATTCACGAACCTATAACAAATATGTACATATATATCAAAGTATGTTCAAAATATATTTACAACATTTTTAATACGTTTTAATTTTTTAAGTTTATTAAGTCAGCTGTCCTCGTTACTAACCTACAACTAGTTGTCCATAGTTAGATGTACAGAAATAAATTGATATATATTATCTTGAGCTAATCCACGACCCAGTGTATACATGTCTCAGGCTAGATCACAACTCAAAGTATATATATTTTTGGAATCAACCTCAACCCTGTATAGCTAACTCCAACATTACTGCATATAGAGTGTCTATGGTTGTTCCAAATAATATATATAGATGGGTCGATATGATATGTCAAAATATTTGCATACGTGTCTATGGTATCCCAAGATTACATAATATATTAGAATACATGTATAATACAATATAAGTTAGCTAGGATATGATTTGTATAGAATTGTTACAATTTTCACGTAGCTACAACAAGTAAAAATATCCAATCTTGTTTTACCCATAACTTCTTCGTTTTAAATCCGTTTTGAGTGAATCCAATTGCTATGGTTTCATATTGAACTTAAGTTTATGAATCTATACAGAAAAAGTATAAGTTTATAGTCGGAAATACAGGTTACAAGTCGTTTTTGTAAAGGTAGTCATTTCAGTCGAAAGAACGACGTCTAGATGACCATTTTGGAAAACATACTTCCACTTTGAGTTTAATAATGATTTTTGGATATAGTTTCATGTTCATAAGAAAAATCATTTTCCCAGAAGAAAAACTTTTAAATCAAAGTTTATCATAGTTTTTAATTAACTAACCCAAAACAGCCCGCGGGGTTACTACGACGGCGTATATCTAGTTTTACGGTGTTATTCGTGTTTTCAAGTTTTAAATCATTAAGTTAGCATATCATATAGATATACAACATGTGTATAGTTGATTTTAAAAGTCAAGTTAGAAGGATTAACTTTTGTTTGCGAACAAGTTTAGAATTAACTAAACTATATTCTAGTGATTTCAAGTTTAAACCTTCGAATAAGGTAGTTTTATATATATGAATCGAATGATGTTATGAACATAATTACTACCTCAGATTTTGTGGATAAACCTACTGGAAATGAGAAAAATAGATCTAGCTTCAAAGAATCCTTGGATGGCTTGAAAGTTCTTGAAGCAGAATCATGACACGAAAACAAGTTCAAGTAAGATTTCCACTCGAAATAAGATTGTTATAGTTATAGAAATTGAATCAAAGTTTGAATATGAGTATTACCTTATATTAGAAATATATCTTACTGTAAATAAGAAAGATTTCTTGAGGTTGGATGATCACTTTACAAGATTGGAAGTAAGCTAGCAAACTTGGAAGTATTCTTGATTTTATGAAACTAGAACTTATAGAATTTATGAAGAACACTTAGAACTTGAAGATAGAACTTGAGAGAGATCAATTTGATGAAGAAAATTGAAGAATGAAAGTGTTTTTAGGTGTTTTTGGTCGTTGGTATATGGATTAGATATAAAGGATGTGTAATTTTGTTTACATGTAAATAAGTCATGAATGATTACTAATATTTTTGTAATTTTATGAGATATTTCATGCTAGTTGCCAAATGATGGTTCCCACATGTATTAGGTGACTCACATGGGCTGCTAAGAGCTGATCATTGGAGTGTATATACCAATAGTACATACATCTAAAAGATGTGTAATGTACGAGTACGAATACGGGTTCATACGAGTAGAATTGTTGATGAAACTGAACGAGGATGTAATTGTAAGCGTTTTTGTTAAGTAGAAGTATTTTGATAAGTGTCTTGAAGTCTTTCAAAAGTGTATGAATACATATTAAAACACTACATGTATATACATTTTAACTGAGTCGTTAAGTCATCGTTAGTCGTTACATGTAAATGTTGTTTTGAAGCCTTTAGGTTAACGATCCTGTTAAGTGTGGTTAACCCATTGTTTATTATATCAAATGAGATGTTAAATTATTATATTATCATGATATTATGATATATTAATATATCTTAATATGATATATATATATATATATATATATATATATATATATATATATATACAATTAAATTTCGTTACAACGATAATCGTTACATATATGTCTCGTTTCGAAATCATTAAGTTAGTAGTCTTGTTTTTACATATGTAGTTCATTGTTAATATACTTAATGATATTTTTACTTATCATAATACCATGTTAACTATATATATATATATCCATATATATGACATCATATAGTTTTTACAAGTTTTAACGTTCGTGAATCACCGGTCAACTTGGGTGGTCAATTGTCTATATAAAACCTATTTCAATTAATCAAGTCTTAACAAGTTTGATTGCTTAAGATGTTGGAAACACTTAATCATGCAAATAACAATTTCATTTAATATATATAAACATGGAAAAGTTCGGGTCACTACAGTACCTACCCGTTAAATAAATTTCGTCCCGAAATTTTAAGCAGTTGGAGGTGTTGTCGTATCTTCTGGAAATAAGTGTGGGTATTTCTTCTTCATCTGATCTTCTCATTCCCAGTTGAACTCGGGTCCTCTATGAGAATTCCATCGAACCTTAACAATTGGTATTTTGTTTTGCTTAATCTTTTAACCTCATGATCCATTATTTCGACGGGTTCTTCGATAAATTGAAGTTTTTCGTTGATTTGGATTTCATCTAACGGAATAGTGAGATCTTCTTTAGCAAAACATTTCTTCAAATTCGAGACATGGAAAGTGTTATGTACAGCCACGAGTTGTTGTGGTAATTCAAGTCGGTAAGCAACTAGTCTGACACGATCAATAATATTGAATGGTCCAATATACCTTGGATTTAATTTCCCCCGTTTACCAAATCGAACAACGCCTTTCCTTCCCTGGGTGATAACGAATCTCAAAGTCGCAATCATTCAACCATTCAATCCATCTGCGCTGCCTCATGTTCAGTTGTTTCTGATTAAATATGTGTTGAAGACTTTTGTGGTCGGTATATATAATACTTTTGACCCCATATAAGTAGTACCTCCAAGTCTTTAATTCAAAAATAACCGCGCCTAATTCCAAATCATGCGTCATATAATTCTGCTTGTGAATCTTCAATTGTCTAGACGCATAAGCAATTACTTTCGTTCGTTGCATTAATACACAACCGAGACCTTGCTTTGAGGCGTTACAATATATCACAAAATCATCATTCCCTTCAGGTAATGACAATATAGGTGCCGTAGTTAACTTTTTCTTCAACAATTGAAACGCTTTTTCTTGTTCATCCTTCCATTCAAATTTTCTCCCTTTATGCGTTAATGCAATCAAGGGTTTTGCTATTTTGGAAAAATCTTGGATGAATTTCCTGTAATAACCAGCTAGCCCTAAAAATTGGCGTATGTGTTTCGGAGTTTTCGGGGTTTCTCACTTTTTAACGGTTTCAATCTTTGCTGGATCCACCTGAATACCTTCTTTGTTCACTTTATGACCGAGGAATTGAACTTCTTCCAACCAAAATGCACACTTTGAAAACTTAGCATACAGTTTTTCTTTTCTCAGCAACTCTAGCACTTTTCTCAAATGTTCTTCGTGCCCTTGATCATTCTTCGAGTAAATAAGTATGTCATCGATGAAAACAATGACAAACTTGTCAAGATATGGCCCACACACTCGGTTCATGAGGTCCATGAACACAGCTGGTGCGTTAGTCAATCCAAACGGCATAACCATAAACTCGTAATGACCGTAACGCGTCCTAAAAGCAGTCTTCGGAATGTCATCCTCTTTCACCCGCATTTGGTGATATCCAGAACGTAAATCGATCTTCGAATAAACCGAAGAGCCTTGTAGTTGATCAAATAAGTCATCGATTCTCGATAATGGGTAACGGTTCTTGATGGTAAGTTTGTTCAACTCTCGGTAGTCGATACACAACCTGAATGTATCATCTTTCTTCTTGACAAACAGAACAGGAGCTCCCCATGGTGATGTACGTGGTCGAATGAAACCACGCTCTAAAAGTTCCTGTAACTGACTTTGTAATTCTTTCATTTCGCTGGGTGTGAGTCTGTATGGAGCACGAGCTATTGGTGCAGCTCCTGGTACAAGGTCTATTTGAAATTCAACATATCGATGTGGGGGTAATCCCGGTAATTCTTTCAGAAATACATCAAAAAATTCTTTTGCGACGGGAACATCATTGATGTTCTTTTCTTCAGGTTTAACTTCCTCGATGTGTGCTAGAATGACGTAACAACCTTTTCTTATTAGTTTTTGCGCCTTCAAACTACTAATAAGATTTAACTTCGCGTTGTTCTTTTCTCCGTACACCATTAAAGGTTTTCCTTTTTCACGCATAATGTGAATCGCATTTTTGTAACAAACGACCTCTGCTCTTACCTTTTTCAACTAGTCCATGCCAATTATTACATCAAAACTCCCTAACTCAACTGGTATTAAATCAATCTTAAACGTTTCATCACCCAGTTTAATTTCTCTATCCCGACATATATTATCTGCTGAAATTAATTTACCATTTGCTAATTCGAGTAAAAATTTATTATCCAAAGGCGTCAATGGGCAACTTAATTTAGCACAAAATTCTCTACTCACATAGCTTCTATCCACACCCGAATCAAATAAAACATAAGCAGATTTATCGTCAATAAGAAACGTACCCGTAACAAGCTCCGGGTTTTCCTGTTCTTCTGCCGCATTAATATTGAAAACTCTTCCACGGCACTGCCCATTAGTATTCCCCTGATTCGGGCAATTTCTAATAATGTGGCCTGGTTTGCCACATTTATAACAAACAGCGTTGGTATTACTTGCTCCGACACTATTTGTTCCGGCATTACTTGTTCCGACACTATTTGTTCCTTTAGTTCTGTTAAAATTTAGTCCGTAGACCTCACACTTTGTCGCGCTATGACCATTTCTTTTACACCTGTTGCAAAATGTCGTGCAAAACCCCTGATGATTTTCTTCACACCTATGACATGGCTGTTTTTGGTTTTTGTTGCCGTTGTTGTTATTGAGGTTGTTGTTGGGATTGTTATTGTTGTTGAAACGGTTGTTGTAGTTGTTGTTGTTAGGATATTTGTTGTAGTTATTGTTAGGATTGCGGTTATTGTTGCGATTGTTGTTGCGGTTGTTGGGATAGTTGTTACGATTGTGGTTGTAATTGTTATTGTTGTTGTACTGGTGACTCTTGTCACTGTTTTCCTCCCACTTCCTCTTGAGTTGTTTCGTGTTAGCTTCTTCGGCCGCCTGCTCTTTAATTCTTCCCTCAATCTGATTTATGAGTTTATGAGCCATTCGACTTGCCTTTTGTATGGAAGCGGGCTCGTGTGAACTCACATCTTCTTGAATCCTTACTGGTAACCCTTTTAGAAACGCGTCGATCTTTTCTTCTTCATCTTTGAACGCTCCCGGACACAATAGGCACAACTCTGTGAATCGTCGTTCATACGTGGTAATGTCGAACCCTTGTGTTCGTAACTCTCTAAGCTCTACCTTGAGCTTATTGACTTCGTTTCTAGGACGGTACTGCTCGTTCATCAATTGCTTGAATGCCAACCACGGTAGTGCGTAAGCAGCATTTTGTCCTACCTGTTCAAGATAGGTGTTCCACCACGTTAACGCAGTACATGTGAAGGTATGCGTATCGTACTTAACTTTGTCCTCTTCAGTACACTTACTTATGGAAAACACCGATTCGACTTTCTCGATCCACCGTTTCAATCCAATTGGTCCTTCGGTTCCATCAAATTCCAAAGGTTTGCAGGCAGTGAATTCTTTGTAGGAGCATCCTACACGATTTCTTGCGCCGTTAGCTGCATTGCTAGATTCAGAGTTATTGTTGGTATGCAGCCTGTACTGCGGCTATGTTTGCAGCAAGAAAGGTACGAAATTCCTCTTCGCTCATATTCATGGTGTGTCGAGTAATTGGTGCCATTTCCTTCAAAATAGCCAACTGAATCGCGTTAATCATACAGAATATTAAGAGTAGTCAATAGTATTTCGTAGCATAATATGAACTCATTTATAAAAGCTTTTTCTTCATATTAGCGTTTTATAAATTTAAATTCGGGTACTACCTACCCGTTAAGTTTATACTTAGTAGCTAATATACAATTCAACTACTACAATTCCATATGAAAAACTGATTATAATAATATATCACATATAAATATTCTTCAAACTTACAACATCGCTATATTACATATAACATGAAATATAGTACACTTTGATACAGGACAGTTTTGAAGATAAATCTACTTAATATGCAAGTTGTTCAGCAAAGGAAATAAAGACACGTAATTCATAAGTCCAGAAATAAGTCATGCATTCTGGTTTTACTAAGACAACTTTCCATCCTTAGTCTTGTGGAAAATAACCGTTATGACCATTGGCTAGGCAGCATGTTGTAATGTCGTCAAAAGGACGAGGGTTTCGTAATGTCCAACAGCCCCTTAATAATCTAAAAACCTTGTTTCTCACCCCAACTACTGAATCCGTCACTTGTGGGAAGGTTTTATTTAAAAGCTGCAATCTGATGTTCTTTTTCTCACTTTGGTAAGAAGCGACATCACTAAACCGTAAGCATAACATGCTTCTTTATGTTGCATGTTAGAAGCTCTTTCTAATTCACGAAATCCTATGTTGGGATATGTTGAGTCAAAATAGGTTCTTAACCCGTAGCGTAAAATTGCATTTGGGTTCCCCGCATTTAGCGCTTTAAAGAAAACACGGCGTAACTTACGGTCTCCCCAATGTGATATACTCTACCTATCAAAGGAAAGCCTTTTATAAACTAAGGCATTTCTGGAAAGTCTTTCAAATGTTTGACAAGTTAATTTTGCCATAATTAATTGTGCTGATGAATTCTGACCGACTCTAGACAGGATTTCCTCAATCATATCCTCTGGTAGATCTTCTAAAATATTTGGTTGTCTACCCTTAACGTCCATTTTGTTTTTATACTGTAAAATAGACAAGGATTAGATTCGTAAAAGATAATTAACAAACAATACAAGCAATTTTTACATACAAAATAAAAGTACAAGCACACTACAATACATATAATACACAACATGATTACAACCCTCTAATCTGAATCACTGGTTTCTTCTTCTTTGGACTTGGTTCGTTTTTCTAATTTTCTAGAAATATATGGTGTTCCTCTAATACGAGCCATTGTTTTCCACAAAGGTTTAGAAAAACCTGGTGGTTTAGAGGTTCTCGGGTCATTGTTACATTTTAGGAAATACTGATGTTGCTGATACATATAAAGTTCATCGGGGTTGGAATCGAGTTTCTCATTTTTATACCTTTTCCCTTATTATTTTCTTTCGCTTTATTAAATTGGGTCGAGGTAATTTCTATAACATCATCGGAATCCTCATCGGGATCCGATTCATTGGAAAATTGGTAATCTTCCCAATATTTTGCTTCCTCGGCGAAAACACCATTGACCATTATTAACTTTGGTCTGTTGGTTGAGGATTTTCTTTTATTTAATCGATTTACTATAGGTATCAATATTTCTTCCTCCGGAACCTCTTCTTTTTCCGGTTCCTCCTCTTCCGGTTCCTCCTCTTCCGGTTCCTCTTCTTCCGGTTCCTCCTCTTCCGGTTCCTCCTCTTCTGGTTCCTCTTCTTCCGGTTCCTCTTCGGGAATTTGTGAATCTTCCCAAAATATATTCTACTCTTCATTATTATTAGGTGAATCAATGGGATTTGTACTAGTGGTAGACATCTATCACACAATATCAAACACATTAAGAGGTTAATATATCACATAATATTTACATGTTAATAATATATAGTTTCCAACAAAAGTGTTAAGCAATCGTTTTTAAAGAAAACACGGTCGAAGTCCAGACTCACTAATGTATCCTAACAAACTCGATAAGACACACTAATTCAAATTTCTGGTTCTCTAAGACCAACGCTCGGATACCAACTGAAATGTCCCGTTCACATTGATTATAAACGTTCCATATTAATTGATTTCGTCGCGAGGTTTTGACCTCTATATGAGACGTTTTTCAAAGATTGCATTCATTTTTAAAACAACCATAACCTTTATTTTATCTATAAAGGTTTAAAAAGCATTACGTAGATTATCAAATAATGATAATCTAAAATATACCGTTTACACACGACCATTACATAATGGTTTACAATAAGAATATATTACATCAAAAATAAGTTTCTTCAATGCAGTTTTTACATAATATCATACAAGCATGGACTCCAAATCTTGTCCTTATTTTAGTATGCAACAGCGGAAGCTCTTAATAATCACCTGAGAATAAACATGCTTAAAACATCAACAAAAATGTTGGTGAGTTATAGGTTTAACCTATATATTATCAAATCATAATAATAGACCACAAAATTTCATATTTCAATATACATCCCATACATAGAGATAAAAATCATTCATATGGTGAACACCTGGTAACCGACATTAACAAGATGCATATAAGAATATCCCCTATCATTCCGGGAAATCCTTCGGACATGATAAAAACGAATTCGAAGTACTAAAGCATCCGGTACTTTGGATGGGGTTCGTTAGGCCCAATAGATCTGTCTTTAGGATTCGCGTCAATTAGTAGATCGGTTTACTAATTCTTAGGCTACCAAGCAAAAGGGGCATATTCGGCTTCGATCATTCACCCATATAATGTAGTTTCATTTACTTGTGTCTATTTCGTAAAACATTTATAAAACTGCATGTATTCTCATCCCAAAATATTAGATTTTAAAAGTGGGACTATAACTCACTTTCACAGATTTTTACTTCGTCGGGAGTAAGACTTGGTCACTGGTCGATTCACGAACCTATAACAAATATATATATATATATATATATATATATATATATATATATATATATATATATATATATATATATATATATATATATATATATATATATATATATATCAAAGTATGTTCAAAATATATTTACAACATTTTTAATACATTTTGATGTTTTAAGTTTATTAAGTCAGCTGTTCTCGTTAGTAACCTACAACTAGTTGTCCATAGTTAGATAAACAGAAATAAATTGATATATATTATCTTGAGTCAATTCACGACCCAGTGTATATACGTCTCAGACTAGATCATAACTCAAAGTATATATATATTTTTAGAATCAACCTCAACCCTGTATAGCTAACTCAAACATTACTGCATATAGAGTGTCTATGGTTGTTCCAAATAATATATATACATGGGTCGATATGATATGTCAAAACATTTGAATATGTGTCTATAGTATCCCAAGATTACATAATATATTAGAATACATGTATAATACAATATAAGTTAGCTAGGATATGATTTGTATAGAATTGTTACAATAATTCCCGTAGCTACAACAATAAAAAATATCCAATCTTGTTTTACCCATAACTTCTTCGTTTTAAATCCGTTTTGAGTGAATCAAATTGCTATGGTTTCATATTGAACTCTATTTTATGATTCTAAACAAAAAAAGTATAGGTTTATAGTCGGAAATATAAGTTACAAGTCATTTTTGTAAGAGGTAGTCATTTCAGTCGAAAGAACGACGTCTTGATGACCATTTTGAAAAACATACTTCCACTTTGAGTTTAACCATGATTTTTGGATATAGTTTCATGTTCATAAGAAAAATCATTTTCCCAGAAGAACAACTTTTAAATCAAAGTTTATCATAGTTTTTAATTATCAAACCCAAAACAGCCCGCGGTGTTACTACGACGGCGTATGTCCGGTTTTACGGTATTTTTCATGTTTCCAGGTTTTAAATCATTAAGTTAGCATATCATATAGATATAGAACATGTGTTTAGTTGATTTTAAAAGTCAAGTTAGAAGGATTAACTTTTGTTTGCGAACAAGTTTAGAATTAACTAAACTATGTTCTAGTGATTTCAAGTTTAAACCTTCGAATAAGGTAGTTTTATATATATGAATCGAATGATGTTATGAACATCATTACTACCTCAGGTTTTGTGGATAAACCTACTAGAAATGAGAAAAATAGATCTAGCTTCAAAGGATCCTTGGATGGCTTGAAAGTTCTTGAAGCAGAATCATGACACTAAAACAAGTTCAAGTAAGATTTCCACTCGAAATAAGATTGTTATAGTTATAGAAATTGAATCAAAGTTTGAATATGAGTATTACCTTATATTAGAAAGATATATTACTGTAAATAAGAAAGATTTATTGAGGTTGGATGATCACTTTACAAGATTGGAAGTAAGCTAGCAAACTTGGAAGTATTCTTGATTGTATGAAACTAGAACTTATAGAATTTATGAAGAATACTTAGAACTTGAAGATAGAACTTGAGAGAGATCAATTTGATGAAGAAAATTGAAGAATGAAAGTGTTTTTAGGTGTTTTTGGTCGTTGGTATATGGATTAGATATAAAGGATGTGTAATTTTGTTTACATGTAAATAAGTCATGAATGATTACTAATATTTTTGTAATTTTATGAGATATTTCATGCTAGTTGCCAAATGATGGTTCCCACATGTATTAGGTGACTCACATGGGCTGCTAAGAGCTGATCATTGGAGTGTATATACCAATAGTACATACATCTAAAAGCTGAGTATTGTACGAGTACGAATACGAGTGCATACGAGTAGAATTGTTGATGAAACTGAACGAGGATGTAATTGTAAGCATTTTTGTTAAGTAGAAGTATTTTGATAAGTGTCTTGAAGTCTTTCAAAAGTGTATGAATACATATTAAAACACTACATGTATATACATTTTAACTGAGTTGTTAAGTCATCGTTAGTCGTTACATGTAAATGTTGTTTTGAAACCTTTAGGTTAACGATCTTGTTAAATGTTGTTAACCCATTGTTTATTATATCTAAAGAGATATTAAATTATTACATTATCATGATATTATGATATATTAATATATATTAGTATGATATATATACAGTTAAATGTTGTTACAACGATAATCGTTACATATATGTCTCGTTTCGAAATCATTAAGTTAGTAGTCTTGTTTTTACATATGTAGTTCATTGTTAATACACTTAATGACATGTTTACTTATTATTTATCATGATTAAACATAGTGTATCAATATCTTAATATGATTCATATGTATTTAGTAAGACGTTGTTATAACGATAATCGTTATATATATATATATATATCATTTCGAGTTTCTTAATTCAATAAACTCAATTTTATGTATATAACTCATTGTTAAAATACCTAATGAGATACTTACTTATCATAATATCATGTTAACTATATATATAATCATATATATGTCATCATATAGTTTTTACAAGTTTTAACGTTTGTGAATCACCGGTCAACTTGGGTGGTCAATTGTCTATATGAAACCTATTTCAATTAATCAAGTCTTAACAAGTTTGATTGCTTAACATGTTGGAAACACTTAATCATGTAAATAACAATTTCATTTAATATATATAAACATGGAAAAGTTCGGGTCACTACAACATAAACATTACTCGCATATATCAAATGATTCATAGTCAGTTGATTACAAAAATCCATTAGAATGGAGTTTTGAAATGCGTCGTTTATATGATAAAGACGACAATGTCATAGATAGGTCTTATTCAAGTATAGCTTGAATAGTTTGGCGGTACAGGTATACAAAAGTCTCATTTAAAATCACACCATGTTTATCAATTTCAAAAATACCATCACGTAGATAAGCATTAAGATAAAAATATTATCCTTAGAAACTGAAATACCAAAGTGCGAAAATGCAAGTTCAAAACAAACATCTTTCAAATCATATTGCTCATAATATAGGAGCATAATAACATTGTTCCAACAAAACAATAAGACGACTTGGAAGAGTAAGCTCATAGTGACCAATGGCTTCAACCAAAGCTTGATTCCCATTGCCCACTCGAAAATCCAATGTGCCTGTCTTCAGTCTATTACTTCTTCTCATTCCTTTCATATTGTTACAGGTGTGAAGGCCACAACCGATTAACAAAGATCTAGGAATCACTAGAAGAAGTATATAACTGTATATGAAATATACCCGAGTTTGCTAGTCTTACCAGCATTGCCTTTTCTCAGCTCAGATTGGTAGATAGGACAACTTCCTTCTCCAATTTCCAACTTTTCCACAGTGGAAACATTTGGCGTCTTTTGTTGGGCTTCTCTTATTGGAAGGTGGAATATTTTTCCTAACAAATGATTTTTCATTTCCTTTCACAAAGTATTCGACTTATTCTTTTCCCCCATTTCATCCTACTTCTCCTGCTCATCGAACAACTTTCGATAAGCATTTTACCGAGCAAAAGAAGTTTCCCTAGTAGGAGGATCGAACAAGGGTTCTAAATTTTGTTCAACTTCCATTTATCCTTGAGAACAGTTCTCAGGTTACAATGACAGTCTAGGAAGTTTGAACATTGAGTGTATCCCCCTCCAACAAAGAAGGAAGTGTGTTTTGGTTTACGTTTTTATTATTTCATATCTACAACAGATATAAGATTCAATTTAGTATTTTCGATATTGAACTTTAGTAAATTAACTACCCAAGTTTTTATAATTTTTTAAAAACAATTAATTTACGAAAGCCTAAGATCCACATAGAGATTCCATAGCCACATCTGTTGATCAGCTAGCAGTTATGGGGTCTATTGATAGGTAGCGGGTACCAATTGCATTACAAGTGCAACTCTTAGATCTTTATGAGACATAGAGATATATGTAGTCTAACAAACCACTATTATCTACTGACATGTTTGTCCCATCCTTGCCTCGAACTCAGGTGTCACCGTGAATACGATTAAGTCGTCCAATTTGAAAACAGTGGAAATTCACGCTAGTCTCATTAGATCGAAAAATCCACCTCGTGGCTATAATTCTGCCTAGTCTCACTAGATCAGAAAAATAACGAGGAGTGTTTGCAAGCTCATTGGATGACATGACTTAAATTTAACGGGTATTTTAGAAATAGTTCGTGTCAACGAATAATGCATGCACACAAGATTTGCTACACTATTAGTTAAAAATATTTTAACCAATTATATATGTCGATTATGTTTGTGCGTCTAATTTGTTATTTAATTTATAGCATATAAAAATAACAAATACACACACTTGTATCGTTTTAAAACAATTTTAAAAGATGTCGCTCATATATATAATTTGAGTTTTTAAAATCATCAATTTTAAACTCGTTAGAGTTTAACTTTTTAAAATCATCAATTTTAATCTTTAAACTCGTTACGTGTTTTATTCAACGTTTCCATCAAAAACATTTAGCATATACTATAATCAACAATTATATATATAAATACGAAAAATAAAACACAATCATGCATCACACACATACATAGCCTAGCCCAAAAATCCTATACTTGATCTCATGAGCCGACATGGGATCAAGAGGTCAAACTAAGGACAATACCGTAGCTCCCACTTGATTCAAGTGCCAAGTGAAAACTTGTGCTGAACGCCACTGCCGTTAACTTGATCTAAACGCCATCTTCCAAGTCAAAACATCGTGTCGTATCTTTAACTTCAATCTTCATCTTTTTACATTTATTTATAATTGAAAAATACAACTAATCTAATACTTTTACAATTTGAAATAAACCAAATTACAAAACTATGAAATTGAAAATAAATACAATACAACTTGGCTTCTATGGCCTCTCAATAAATCAAATAACCAACATGGCTTAAAACTGCCATGACCAACAATCACAACAATCACATAAAACCAAACACATAGGTCGGGGCATTATGAGCTCTGTATGCAATCACAATTTTAATAACTACATTATTAAAACCTATATATGGCTTGTCCAAGGTTACAATGCATGTGTATAACCATGGAATAAAACAATCAACAATTATAACAATTATTCAAGCCATAACAATTAAATCTACAATTTAAAATAGTGATATTTTTTCAATCATATTTGTGCGTCATGAGGTTAAGTCTAAATCAATCGAGTTGACTTCAAAACCAAAAAGGTTTTGACTTTCACCAATACACCACAAAGCTAGATCTAAAGAATAATCACATGACAATAAAAACGGTGTAAAAGCGGCTCTGATTACCACTGATGGAAAACCGTGTGTACTTTTAAATTTTATAAACGCAGTGGAACGATAAAAAAAATATTTTCATTCATTAATAAACATATTTTATTAACATTAAAATAAACATCATTTATTTTATTATAAACTTTCACACGATTAACGGTTCCCAACAAGATCCAATTACACCAATAATAATTGTCTTAGTACAATTAATTCACAAAGTGGAGTTTAAATATACCTTTAGTAAGCGATGCAAGAGATGGTAGAATCAGTTGTCCACGTCTAAGTTGAAACATATATTCAAAGTGTATGAATATCTCTATGGTTGATCCACACAGCACCTCAAACAACACCAATCGGATGCTAGTCCGTATAACTCGAAAGTAATGTCTCTTAATCAAATAACAACGCTAAAACAAATAAATCAAAACCTTTTTGTTTATTTGTTCATGTTGCTGTTCCTCACCTCAAAGATGAGTCCACCAAATAAATTAAAAATAAAACTTGAGTGCTCCTTTTGATACAGATGTAAAAAGTACATGAACAAATCGATCATGCTTTTCTTCCTTTTATATTTGCCATACTCATCTTAAAATAATGAAACTCTTTATATTTATTACTCCGTATAATATTGGTAGCCTACAAAACTAAAAGGGATGACACCCTTTTCTTATTTGTATCGCAAATCGGAGAAAACACACAGGAAAAAAAATGACGGCTCCTATTTTCTTTTTTCTTTTTATAATGTTTCTTTTTGTTTTATTTTATATCAACGGGCCAAATAACAAGCATATATATTATATACATATACTTTTATTATTTAACCTAAATGTAAAATAAGCCCATTCAAAAATAGTCCATTTAGAATTTGGTGATCAAACAGCCCATTGAGCATTTTATATATTTAATTAAATCGTATTTAATTAAACTATAATTTTCGAACTATAAGTTATAATTACATATCAACAATATATAATATTAATGTCTAAGTGCTAAAGTGTGTGACCCCATAGGCCTGTATATAAGCGGTGGTATAGATTTGTGTTATGACGTGCACACTAAACCAACACGTTCATCATGATTCATCCTTCCATCATCGTGTTCATCATCATCAACATACAAGGATAATCTCCTTACTTTATTCTTTCCAATAACTTTTAATGTATTGTTTATTCATTCAATTATGTGTGTGGTTTGTAATATCAAGTATCATTCAAACAAACATGTGTAACAATACGATGCATACCAAAGGGCCATTGGCCTAGCAGTATCGAGGTGACCCTTTTAACCTATAGGTTGGGGGTTCGATTCAGGGGTGGACATGTATATATTCGTGTTTAAAATTCGTGTGTGTGTGTTTGTTTTCCTTTCAAAAAAAAAAACAATACGATGCATACACACAGAGGGACTTATCCCTTTCAAATATGTTATTGTCCATCTCACCGCAACCTTGTACTTATTAAGCACCTTTCGTTCTCATTGAAGTGTAAAATCAAAATCAAAGTAAGACTTCTCATAACCTCACAAATATATCCATACCTTTCATGTTATGCCTGGCATAAATGAGCAATGTAACCAACATCTGTTTCACCAAGCTTGTGGTATAAGGTATTTCTAATTAGACTTAGGGGGTTCATTGGTGTCGGGACTTAAAACCTATGCACTTAGTACTAGTGTAGATAAGGGCATGAGTTTGGCTAGTTGAAAAGTTTAGGAGGACAAAAACACAAACATATGTACGATTCTAGTTATGATTAACATTCTGATTTAAATTTAATTTTTCTTTGTACGAATGCGGGTCACGTTTAATTTTCTAAACTTTATAAAGTTTGATTAGTTCGACATTCGTAACCGCTTTACACCAATTTTTATCCGAGTCATGACCAACCCGATAAACCCAACCAGATGTAATTTAACCCAATTTGTGTTTCTTTTGACATGCGACCTAGGTGCATTTGTATTTATTGTGTTAAAGATTAAGTATGGATCATGAGAAAGTTTGTGAAGAATACTCGCTTTAATTTAGTTCTAAGTGTTGATCCATTTGATGATTTGGGAAATGATTGAGGTTTATAATGTTATACATAGTGTTGGAATTAGTAAGTTAAGGAAATGTGCTATGAGGAAAAGCTTTGTGGTTGATGTATTAGATGTGAAAAATTGTTTGAGGTATTGAGTGATTGACCTGAATTGCCTTTACATCTCAATTAATAGTTAAAATTGTTTCATGAAAAGTTGTTTGAATGGTAAAAAGAAGATCACATAGGTGTTGTTGACTTATAGTTAAAAACAAATTTGCTTGAGGACAAGCAAAAGTCAAGTGTGGGGGGTTTGATCGGTCACTATTTGACATGATCGTTTGTATTTAAACATGATAAAAGTGATTACATTTAAGTGAAAAACAAGGTATTTGGATGAAATTTCGTATATTGCAGGTGTGAAAAGAAATTAGTGCGAAAAATGGCGTTTGAAGTCTAGTTGTGGAAAAAGTTAGAAAAAACAGAAAAGTTTCATCATTTTTAAACTGGAGTAATTTACGCCACACAGGAGTAAATTACGCGAGCTTTTTCCACAACTCGACTTTAAACGCCATTTTTTGCACCTTTTTGCACTAACTTCTTTTCACACCTGCAATACACGAAATTTCATCAAAGTAAGGGTGTGTTTGTTTGCATCTGAATGGGACCATTCAGCACTGAGTGCTGAATCGGTCAGCATTCAGAGTGTTTGTTTTGCTTCACTGAATGAGAGCTAGGTGCTGAACGAGAAAAAAAAAGCCTCTGAACTGTTCATATTCTTTGATCTCTCTAAACCATTCATTAGGCACACATTTCCCCCAATACCCTTTATTTCTCATTGTCTCTTCCACTCTCTCCTGCTCCAGAGGAGTCTTCTTCCACGTTTGATTTTTTTTTTACCAGGTAAAATCATCTTCATCCTAATGATCTCCAACTTTAAAACCCTATTTTTTATGTTCTTTTATATCTTATATATATACACAGACACATGTATCATATATATATATATATATATATATATATATATATATATATATATATATATCAAAAGTTTTTTGTGAATTGTGGTTGAGAGTTATTTATGGATATATATATATATATATATATATATATATATATATATATATATATATATATATATATATATATATATATATATATATATATAGTTGTAGGATCAAGAGGGAAGTAACCAATCGGGGGGAAGCAACAACTTTTTTTTTTCGTTTTTTGAAAAAACTTTGTTCACAAACATTATAGATGGGATGAAAGTATGAACATTTAGTAGAGACACATTGTGATAAATGTTTTTATTTTGGCGGGAAAACGCTCGAAAAAGTAATATATAACAATTATCGTGTTTTTCGAGTGTATGTTGAGGTTTTAGATATTAGGGTTTCGATATTAGGGTTTATAGGGTTTAGAAATTTAGAGTTTAGATTTAGGGTTTAGATTTAGGATTTAGATTGAGTTTTTAACACGAACGGTTTAGAGTTTAAGGTTTAGAGTTTAGGGTTTAGGGTTTGGTGTTTTGGGTTTATGGAATAAACCCAAAACACCAAACCCTAAACCCTAAACCCTAAACTCTAAATCGAGCTAAATTTTACTTCACAAAACATGAAAAAAAAAACGTTAACATTCTTCACGAACAATATTATCTTGAATGTTATTTTTGTCGATCGTTTTCCCGCCAAAATAATAACATTCATCACGAAGTGTCTTTTCTAAATGTTCTTATTTTCATCCAATCTATAATGTTCGTGAACAAAGTTTTTTCAAAAAACGAAAAAAAAAAATTTGCTTCCCCCCGATTGGTTACTTCCCCATTGATCCTGCCCCTTATATATAAATAAAATATATATATATATATATATATATATATATATATATATATATATATATATATTAACCATATATATTAAATCAGTTTATCATAAATAATTTAATAATCTTTTAATTATTAACAGTAGGTCCAATGGAGCAAATTCTTCATTGCAAACTAAAACGTGTAATTATATTTACATAAATATAATTACTAAAATGTGATATAAGGAAACAATTTAGGTTACCCACCAAATTTTTTTAACGGATTTTTCTTTCTATTCGCCGCGAGTTAGGTTCCACCGCCATCACCGTTCAACTCGAAATAATTTTACGAACTAAACGCAATAAATTTTATTCGACACGGAGCATCGATGTACTACTAACAGGGCATTTCTTTTTAGCAATAAATATGGAAGTGATTTGAATTTACAGTTTAAGTTCTTAAAATATTTATGAACACGCAAATATAACTATTATAATATTAATTACAAATGACGACTCCCCCGAGTACTATTATTTGACTGAAATGATTAACAACTTTTATAAGTTAAACTCGCGGATTACATTTTTATTCAAAAAAAATTGTATACAATAATTCTAAAATAATATAACTTAGAGTTATTAACGTTACATTCCATGACAAATTTTCAATCCACTCATATTTTCTCTAAATCTTACGTAGTATATAATTTATATATAATAAAAAGATATTAACGGCAAGAAAAAAAAATTGTAGACATTAAGTTACTAACACCACCCAAAACCACTTTTAAAATTTGTTAACGTCACGGGCTCTTAAACATAAAAGAACTTTTAAAATTTATCAACACCACGAGCTCTTAAACTCAAAATAACTTTTAAAATTTGTCAACACCACGGGCTGAAAAGAATAATTAATATAATCGACATTTACAAATTTATAATTTACAATTTATCCTCACACATTTGGGTACTTATTGTAATTTTTTGGGGGTATAAAATATAACTTTAGGGATATAAAAAGTAAATTCACTATTTAATTTAAACCTACCATACAAAATCCACCAAAATTTTTAAAGGATTTATTTTTCTGTTCGCCGCGAGTTAAGTTCCACCGCCATCACCATTCAACTCTAAATAATTTTACAAACTAAACGCAATAAATTGTATTCGACACGGAGCTTCGATGCACTATCAACGGAGCATTTCTTTTTAGAATAAATATGAAAGTAGTTTGAATTTAAATTTTAAGTCTTTAAAATATTTATGAACATACAAATATAACTATTATAATATTAGTTATACATGACGACTCTCCCGAGTACCCTTATATTGCTGAAATGACTAACAACCTTTTTAAAATTAAACTCGCGGGTTATTTTTTTATTCAAAAAATAATTGTATATAATAATTGTAAAATATTGTACCCATGTCCAATGCACGGGCTCTGAAACCAACACTACGGACTCTTAAACTCATAAAAATAATTAAAACGATATTAATGGTGAAAAAAATATATATTTGTAGACGTTAAGTTACTAACATAACTTTTAAAATTTGTCAACACCACAGGTTCTTAAATTCAAAATAATTTTTAAAAAACACCACAGGCTATTAAATAATTATTATACTTTTTTCTATTTTTTAATATCGCTATCTACATACCGATATGAACTGAAAATTACATTTTTCTGCAACGTTTTTTACACACCTGTGCACCGCACGGGCTCAAAAACCTAGTATATATATATATATATATATATATATATATATATATATATATATATATATATATATATATATATATATATATATTCTTCTCTTACCAATTCATAAGTGCATCTGTCATCATGTACAACACTATCTAATTTTACATGATTTTAAAGATTTTCTTATAATAGAAAACATTAATACATCTACAATCCATGTACACACTATCTGTTGATACATAATTTTATAGATTTCTTGTAATTAGAAATTTAGGTTTCAACCTCTGTATTGATTTTTTTTTATTATTCAGCTGAGGTGAATGTTATTTTGATGGTAATTAGGGCTTAAGATTATATGGTTTCTGTTTGCCTATATACCTTTAGCAATAGTAATATTAAATTACTAGTATTGTGTTACATAATTTTGTAGTTTAGTTTAAAAGTGTGTTTTATATCATGATCTTGTAAGGAGTATTGAAGTAGGTTTTATCAATGCATTTTTATATCATACTAGGAAGAGGCCCAGTACGCGCGTTGCTGCTCTTTGAACCTTTTTTTTTGTTCGGGATATTGCTAACAGTTGAAGTAGTAAAATTGTATATACAAAAGATTGCTACAGCGTTCAGCTGCAGTAATATACATTTCCAGCTCTTATATTACAAAAATAATGCATAACGAAAGATACAACTAAAAACTTATGATATCGTAGAATACATAACAAAAAAAAATTGTGGTCCACCACAGCAACGAGTGACTAACTAAATATTGATAAGCATGAATGGCATTGAAACATGAGAAGAGGTGTATCAGGCTTGAAGTCTTGCTGAGTAACTCAAGACTTGAAAAGATTTAATTATAGAAAGTCAACAATACCAAGAAACTTGAAGCTGCCAATTTCTTCACTTCGCAATACCCATGATAACGTACATGTTCTCTAGTAGATCACAATAGGTAACTGTTACTAAGCAATTAGAGATCATTCTTTAACAATATAAATATAACAGACAGTTACAAAAGAAATGCACATTATAAACATCACACATATATTCAATTAGGAGTGTCTTGGTTTATATACATAACAAAAAACAAAAACTTAAAAAAGAGAAAAAGCATTTAGGAAACTTACCAAACAAAGTTGCAATATGGAGAAGCACACCAGCAATGTTCTAAATAAAAAAAAGGACAAACGGCAACAACAATGTCAATAGAAATTCAATCAGTGGATTAATTGAAGATCGTTGATTCCAGATGGAGTATTGTAATGAGAAAGCCCTTATTTCTTTTTTTTATTTTTCTTTTTTGTAATTAATTCGCCTTAATATATAACGATTTTTAAGAAAAACCCACCAAATCATAATTATAGGTGATAGGTGATGCTACATGTAGTTGCAAACTTTTGCTATGGACCTTCATTTTTCATTTTAGTGAAAAATGCTAATCAGCTTCTGGTTGCACAAAGTGGAAGTTTTGTAGTACCATGCCGTCAAAAAAGACAAAGGCCAAACCCAATACACTAAAAATATAAACACATCAACACACAAACTGCAAAAACCAATAGAGAAGAGGTAAGCAATCTAAAACACAATAGCAACTTTGTTAGAAAATGCATAAACAGAACTTTAAGTAGAAGAGCATATATATGTAACCTCAGATAACAGAAAACGTGACACGACCTACTCCTGCATTCACCAGCCGGTCTACTGTTTTTCAACATCTTTCCCGAAATAACGATCATTAAATCTTTTACTGTCTTTGTCTTTTTCTGTCAACACAAAGAACATTACATCTTTTCAGTTTGTAGACACGCTATGAATCGTCCAAAAAGATCCCAAAACAGATAAAAATAAGCCAATATACATTACCAATTATGAAAGCCAAACATGCTTTTACACACTGGAGATTATAACAATCAAAGATAAAACTTGAAGCTTTAGTAGTCAATTTGGATCAATTCGTTTAACCTGTTACGTAAGGTCATCTGCTGACTGACCTGCCTGTTTTGTCACCACCAGCGTTGCTACTTTGATCATATGTTTACCTATTACCTTATGCTGCAACACATTTTGGAGACTTTAAGAAACCCATCAGAAGCATAAAATGTCAGTAAACAAAAAGGAAAAAAATACACCTATAAAGTACCGTAAAATACATCTATAAAGCACTAATGAATATATATAAATAAAGCCACTTTCAGATGCAGCAAGAATTCATGTATAATTAGCAATATGTGAGCAAAAGATGATAAAGAATGACAGGAAACAAAGAAACATAACATGTTAGCAATATAGTGAAAGCACTACTAAAACCAATGTAAAAGATAGTACCTCCAATATCGACACATATCGAAGTACTCCGACAGATTTGAGAGAAAGCAGTCGCCTTCAATAGACATAATAGGTAAATATCAATCAATCATGACATCAAAATATTCACTTAAATGAATTGATCTGGCAATAAGATAAAAACATATGAAGCGTACCAATGCCTGAAGCTGCAGAGCAACCAAAGTCTTGTGTTGGGTGGAGGCTTCGTGTGCAAGGCCGCCCGAGAGGATCATAAGTAATACTATGGTCATCTTGATGCTTAACATTCACAACGAAAACAGGAATCGAATGGTTACAGAGACATCTGTGTTGTCCAGTAACAATGAATAAAAAAAGATTGACAATAACAAAGAATGAACCTAATCACTGCATATACATTGCCTAGTTTTTGACTCAGACATTTAAGACCAAAACAACAATTAATCAAAGTAATGTGAAAAATAACTTATGAAGTCATAACTCTTTGTCGAGATGAATAATTTCATCCACGAGTTCTACACTTGTAAAACGACGGCGTTGTGATTCGCGTATCTTTTCTGGATCAAAGCCCTTTTCCTCCCTAAAAAGGTTTATGTTCAACATATTGTCTCTTTCTTTCTGATAAGATCAGGCAACTGTTTTGAAGTTAAAAATGCACGAACAACATTAACAATTAACAATCTTAGTGAATTAACAGTAAATTCATCTAAATCATAAAACTTTACAATTGAAACTTAATAATTAACACATTTTACTTCAAATACAATCACAACCCTAATTTAAAAGCACCTGCATAAAGCACTTGTATCTCCCTACAACCAACACATCACAATTGAACAAACATATACTTATATGTATATAACAGACACAGCAGCATACACACCAATATTTATGGAAGACCATTAAATTGCTTTAGAAAATTAGGTTACAATTTCAGAAGGTATAGAAATCGTTATGAATCCTAAAATTGACGAAAGTTAACAAATCAAGGGTTTAACAAAGAAAAAAATAACATACCTGAGTTACAATAGATGAAGAACAGGGAGCGAACGATATCAACCGCTAACAAAAAACCCTAGTTTTTTCTCTGAAGAACACCAATTGTAAGAGGAAAAATATGATGGAGGTCAAGATGGTAGCTTCGGCGTTGTGGATAACGTCGGCAGCGACGCTGATGGTGGTGGTATCAACGGTGGATGTGATGATGTGTGTAGCGACAGAGGTGTTGATGTTTTTGGTGAGGAGGAATCCTTTTGTAGGTAAGAAAGAATGGTCGGTAGCAACAGTAGAAAACGACGTGTTTTTTCCTTAAATATAAAATGAAACGACATACGGGGGTTGGGCTGGGAATGATCTGGTAAGGAGTTTGTTCAGTAGGTTTCATTAGGTTTTAATATTGCTTTACATCTTTAGGTATATTTCAAGTTGGTGATTCTTTGAAACGGTAAAATGGTAGGCTTAATTTGAAACAAGAAGGATTACAGAAAACGTTTCTTGAAGCATGTATAAATGAGATCAATAACTATAGACGATAAGGAAATAACCTTAAGATGTGTTCATGAAAAAACATAGCAGAAAAAAGCTTAGAGATCGAATAACATGTTTTTATTGCGGACCAACGTCAAATGATGCACCGTTGTTGTATCACGAACTTTGTGCACAACTATTTGATGGAGCAATTATTACTGGTATTGATTGTTGGGGACCATCATCTACCTTGTCTTACCCACGGGACGCTTATGATGATGTAGAACTATATGAAGATTTTGATACTCAAAATGTAAAAGAACCATTGTCTTCAACAAAAGAACCATTGTCATGTTATCTCATGTTTTGGATGTTATCTCATGTTATGGATGTTATCTGTTCTAGAATTAAAATTATCTCATGCAATATGATGTCCAGTGTGTTGATATTAGTTGTCTCCATTTTTTAAATTTCTACGAATGTTAAGTTAATATCATATTTGGAACTTTTAATGAATATTGTTGTTTGTTATTTTAATTTACTTATATATTATATATTATAAGTATTATTATATTTTAATTAAAGTTTATGTAGACCGAAATGATTCAGTTCAGAACATATGAACAAATTTTATGTATTCAGCACCAAATGATACATAAGGTTAAAATGGTAATTTTATATCATTCAGAGCGTTGATTCAGATTTCTTATCAAACAGTGAATTTCTGTTCAGGATAATACTGATTCAAAGCTTATGAACTATTCAGAGCTATGAATCATTCAGTGTTGAATCATTCAGTTTTATCAAACGCACTCTAAGTATCATTCATTCAAACAAACATGTGTGCTATCAAGTTATTATCTAAATCACATAGACATGAACTCTTAAATTTGTCAAAGTAATTATTTTGGGCATGATTATGTAACCTAAACACTTGTCTTTATCCCTTCCAAATCCCAATTAAGTATCATTCATTCAAACAAACATGTGTGCTATCAAGTTATTATCTAAATCACATAGACATGAACTCTTAAATTCGTTAAAGTAATTATTTTGGGCACGATTATGTAACCTAAACACTTGTCTTCATCCCAGATTTAAATTATCACTAAATGGATCAAGCACAATTGTTAAATCACAATAATACGTCTTGCAATAATCAAAATCAACCAACTTGCATTAAACAATCTCTTGAACGGTTTACAAAATCATAAATCAAAAGAGTTTATCATTTTAATATTACAAACCACACACATAATTGAATGAATAAACAATACATTAAAAGTTCATTGGAAGGAATAAAATAAGGAGATTAGCCTTGCATGTTGATGATGATGAACACGATGATAGAAGGATGAATCATGATGAACGCGCCTTTGATCTGTGATGACCCGGAAAATTTTGATTAATTTTAAATCAAACTCTCGATACGATTTCATATTTTTGACACGATAAGCTAAGTCTGTTATCCTGAGTCTCAAAAAAAATTTGAACTGTTTCATACATTCAATTTACCTTCGACTATCTTCGAAGATTCACGAACAACTATTTGTAAATAAATACATATATATTTTATATGTATAGATATGTATATATTTGAAGTATAATTTAAAATATTACATGCATTAATTAACTATGTAAAATAAAAATAAAATATGATATTATTATTAAAATAAATACATGCATATATATATATATATATATATATATATATATATATATATATATATATATATATATATATATATATATATATATATAATGTATAAAAAAATATTAAATGATTGTAATACTCGTTTGATGTTCCGATTAATATTAAGCATGTTAAATTCAAACTTATATGATTTTAAAATAAACGGTGATCCGAAAATAAGTTATATGAATTATAGCTTTGTTAAAAATATAATTAGAATCTATTTGATTAGTTTTAACATTTAGTATTGTTACTTGGGGTTGGGAGCTAATAATTAATTTAATTTTTAACAGTTAATGACCGATTTTTCTTACAATATATGACTAAAATAAATAAATATAATTAATGTAAAAGTTTGAGATTTTTCTGTGTACTTTTAACCGCCATTGATTTACAACGGACCACGATATAACATCCGAAATAAAATGTCGGTAAGAAATATATAAATGAAACCGCTGGATTCTCTTTAAAACACGTTTACATAATTGTATGATTGATGATTTGTATCCTTGTATAATATTATATATATATATATATATATATATATATATATATATATATATATATATATATATATATATATATATATATATAAAATTCTATGTATGATTCTAACACCCACTTGTGTTCATATCCGTAAATTTGGGGATCTACACTATTTCCATTTTTGATTATTCCATTCCCACTAACCATATTATATATTATATCTATCTATCTAAGATTATATATATACAATATACATATACTGATAGAAGAGAGATCCTTCACCATTTACTCTCTTCTTGTTACTTACCTGAACCACCAACATCAAACAACTTTTAACTTGATCTTTCGTTCTGTTGCAACTACTTAATCGAACACCATCACTAAAACTGTTGTTTTCGAACACCATACAAATTGTTACCTCGAATACGCATAAAACAAACACCCAGAAATCACCATTCGATGATCACCTGCTTGACTACTCGATTCATCTACCTCGAACTATCTTGGGTCTGTTTTCGGTTCACTACAACCTATTATCTTGCTAACCTTCTGCAAATATGAGCACCTAACCATCTTCACTCCCATCTACCTTAGCCGACACCTAAACCACCCTCACAAACCGCTGTTTCCTATCTCTATTTCGAACAACAAAGAACAACATCACCAAACCATTTTAATAATTGCTTTTATTCTGTATTCTGTTTCGGTTCAAGAACAACCCAGAAACCATCACGTAACCGAATGTTTAACCACCATCTTCAACTTTGGGTTGTTAGATTAACGTTATCACTAAACTGCTACACATGTGATCTCATTCTTTAGTCACCGTCACCATCACCATCGAACCATTCTACAAACTCCATCTTCATCACCACAACTTTATCACCTCTATAAAACCACTAACCTGCAAAACCTTCGGAGGACTGCTGCAGCTCGATTCCATTATCCTGCCTCATTCGAACCCCAACTTGCAAACCGAACCAATTATTTTACTGACTACTTCCTTCTGTTTTGGTTCGACACACACCACAACAACCATCATTCATCATCACTAAACCGACACCATGGTCACCATTAAAGTTCCTGTCATTTGATATTATTCATGTTTGTCGAACCACAGCTGCAACTACGGCTGCTATTGTTTCTATTTTCTGTTTCTGTCACCATCGAACACCAACACTATATGTTACGGTATGATTATTGCAACTGCTATACGTATTATGTTATGCTCGAAAACCAATCTCAGATATTTGTTGAAGATGATAATACGTGATATTTTTTTTCTTTGTGGCCGACAGCCATCAAGCTAGGAGCCCCACAAAACCATTAACGAATATAAAGAAAGATGTATTAGACCTTGATTTCGTTTGTTTTTATTTGTATATTGCTTCGTGGTAGGGTATGCAAACAGAAACTCTTTTAATAGTCGAGGAAAACAACCGGTTTGCTAAATTGATTTTTGAGGTGGACCATTATTTAGTGGACTATACTTTTGGTCCGTGTAAAGCGTATTGGACCTGGTAACGAGCTGTATGTTTAGGCTATTATTCTAGTTATGATGGGCCATAAACCAAGTATTTGTGATTGGGCTGCCCTTTTGTCATTGCTTGGGCCGTGTTCCTAGCCAATAACCTGCTCAAGTTTCGGTTGATATAACGATACTTGATATTGATGATGATGAGTTCATGGTGATGTAAATGATGATATTAGTTTATGTGTTAACAAATTAATATAGAGGATGATGACAATGATGGCTATATGGATGATGATGATGTTTGATCAGTGAGGGTGTATTAAGGTTTATTAAAATGATGATAAAGTTAATACATAAATTAAGGAAGATGATGGTTATGATAGAAAAACGATTTCATTAATGATTATGATAATGATTATGATGTGGTTTCATTGGGAATGATATTAGCTAATTGAGATGAATGATGATAGATAAATATCATGGTGATTACTAGATGAATGATGATAATAACATCGATGACGATTGATGATGATTCAGAACAGAAAACCAAGTTAAAAGATATTAAAATCTTAATAATAATAATAGAAAAACTGATACGGAGTAATGATTAAGGATGTTATCGGGTTAGCGGGAGGTCACGGGTTCAAACCCGGACTTGGGTATATTTTTAAGGGCTACTTATTTGAGGTAGTTACTTATTATTATTATTATTATTATTATTATTATTATTATTATTATTATTATTATTATTATTATTATTATTATTATTATTATTATTATTATTGTTATTATTATTATTATTATTATCATTATTATTTTTATTAGTATTATTATTATTATAAGTATTAGTAATATTATTATCATTACAGTTTTTAATATAAATATTATTATTATTATTATTATTATTATTATTATTATTATTATTATATTATTATTATTATTATTATTATTAAAATCATTATTTTTATAGTTAATATTATTAGTATTCATTATTATTAAAAGTATTATCTTTATAAAAAATTATCATTTTATTTATTATAACTATTATTATTATTATTATTATTATTATTATTATTATTATTATTATTATTATTATTATTATTATTATTATTATTATTATAGGATGAAACAACTTTTTATTTATTTTTATCAATATTATTTTATCAAATAACTACTAGTTATATAGAACCATATTTACTACATCTAACATAACTATATTAATATTTTTAAATTAAATTTTAATAAATGTAACTAAGTAGGTTATTTATGAAACACATAATTAAAATAACAATTAATTCACTAATAATACCTAAATTTATTCGATTACCATTATATGTGTTAATATATATATATAAATGATATAGGTTCGTGAATCCGAGACCAACCCTACAATTGTTCAATGCCGTCATATGTATTTTTACTACGAAATACAGTATTGTGAGTTTCATTTGCTCCCTTTTTAAATGCTTTTGCAATATATATTTTTGGACTGAGAATACATGCACTGCTTTTATAAATGTTTGACAAATTAGACACAAGTACTCAAAACTACATTCTATGGTTGGATTATTAAACCGAATATCGCCCCTTCAAGTCTGGTAACCTAAGAATTAGGGAAATGGCCCCTAATTGACGCGAATCCTAAAGATAGATCTATGGGCCTAACAAACCCCATTCAGGAATTTGGAATGCTTTAGTACTTCAATTTAAATGGTGATTGCGATTGCCAATATTTATGGCATACTTGCGAGTATGCGGGGGATATTCTATATGCATTATGTTAATGTCGGTTACCGGGTGTTCATCATACAAATGATTTTTATTACACTTGCGAGTGTAATGTTATTTATGAAAAAATGAGAATCTTGTGGTCTATTAAAATTATGGAAATGAATGATTACGATAAACCTTTAAACTCACCAACATTTTGGTTGACACTTTAAAGCATGTTTATTCTCAGGTATGAAAGAAATCTTTCGCTGTGCATTTTCTCATTTTAAGAATATTACATGGAGTCGTTCAGGGCATATTTAGGACAGTACCTCGCAATGGGACCAAATGTTGATGACTTCGTCCAGGTGGATTAGGACGGGCTATCACATGATCTTCACTTGAATCTTTGAAGAGTGATGAACTTTAATGTTAGGGTTAGGTTTTGTAGCTCAAAAACTGATGGAAAAATGATTAATTCGTATTCTAGGGTTCCCTTTATATAGGGGATGAATAACTGGTTCCCAAAGCCAAAATCTCTCAAAATTCGGGTACAAAAAAATGCACTGGCGTAATTTACACTGGCCTGGTGTAAATTACGCCACCATGTGAAATTCGGGCGTAATTTCACGCTGCAAAGTGCACTTTTTCTGATTTCATTCAAAGCATGGCGTAAAAAGCTGATGTAATTTACTCTGGTGTGGGGTAAATTGCTCCAGTGTAAAAATGCTGAAACCTTTCAGTTTTTTTTAACTATTTCCACAACTCGACTTCAAATGCCATTTTTCGCATCTTTTTGCACTAACTTCCTTTCACACCTGCAATACACGAAATTTCATCAAAGTTCCTTATTTTTCACTTAAATGTAATCATTTTTATCATGTTTAAATACAAACGATCGTGTCAAATAGTGACCGATCACGGGTCTTCATTCTTTTGATGAATCTCAAGTTTCTATAAAGGTTATTTGGCCCAAAACAAAATGAGGCTAATGTAAAGATAAATAATTAAAGCCCTATTGAAGCAATTTATGAAGAAAAAAAATATGATGTTAACAACTATGAAAAGAGTGAGATTCATATTGAGAAAGATAACGAAAATCCTAAAATTAGTGATAATTTTAATTATAGTATTTTTTATGTAAGATTTGGTGTGATTCAAATGGTGATAATCATAATCATGATAAAATAATTGATGACTTAGCTTCAAAAAATGCCCAAACACATCGTTCTAGATGATACATGAACATGTAAATCGTGATGTAGAAGTTTTATTTAACAATAGAAGTCAGAGTGGGGATGAGCACTTAGCTTGACTAGGTTCCAAACCCCTATAAATGTCTTTTGTTTAAAGGGCATTTTTTACGAGGTTGGGTCGTGGCATTAAAGAACGTTGGACCGGCCTTGGAGATAAATTGGGTGGTGAAGACTCATCGGGAATGTAGTGAAAATCGTCATGATTGAGAAAAATCCAAGAGAATAATATGATTACGACGAGGAACAAACGATGGAGAAGGAGGATTTGTCGAAATATATGAAGGTGGAGGCAATTTCAGGTGAAAAGGGGTGGATGTTTTGGGATGAATCACGCTGGTTATTTTGAAAGGAGTTAGGATATTTTATAGGGGTAGGAAAATAACATTTTTAAGTGCCTAACTTATTGTGTTGTTCATACCCAAGCAAATATTTTTTTAACACTGATATCGACATCGAATGCTCTCATTTGTCACCCACACACGCGTTAAGAGGAAACTCTTCACACACCATCACCGCATTGGGTACCCGGTGTACTTTGGATTAAACGAGAGACTTAAGGCATGTGTCGTATCACCCCAATAAAATCCTTGAGACCCCCCCCCCCTCTCCTAGGATTCGAACCCTCGTCTATTAATGCAAGTGTGACGACCCGGGAATTTCCGACCAAATTTAAACTTAATCTTTATATGATTTCGACACGATAAGCAAAGTCTGTAATGTTGCGTCTCAAAAATTTTTGAACAAATTTTCTTGCATTCATTTAACTTCGACTGTTCTCGACGATTCACGAACCACTATTTGTAAATAGATACATATATTCTAAAAAATATGATATTAATAATTTAAAATATTATATGATTTAATTTTTAGAATTTATTATGTAAAATAAAATAAAATATGATATTATAATAATTAATGTTTTAAATATATATATATATATATATATATATATATATATATATATATATATATATATATATATATATATATATATATATGTGATTTCGAATTTATTTAGTAAACAACGGTGACACTCATTTATCATTTGATCGAGATTAAACAAATTAAAAAGGGGAACATTAATTATTTTGTCACAAGTTGTGTGGAATCATATGTAATCACACATGATAATCATTTGTTAACATGAAGTAGGTATAAAGTTCAATCACCAAGTTTAATTATGCATGATTGCATCTTATTTGATCCACGTCTCCTAGTCTAACACAAATTATTGATCGAATTAAAATTTAGTAACAATGGTGCAAACTAATGTTAATAAATAAAATCTTGTATGTGTTTGAAAAGTAGACTGTCATGAGAAGTCTGTATACATTGAGGTAATGGTAAATAAAGAAGCAAGGGGCCACACACGAGTCACATTCCCTATAACCGGCCAAAAATTATTTTTGGAACCAACTCAACTCGGGGCATTTTCTAATGTTTCGTTCTTTGCATGATTACCCACACAATTTACTTTATGTGACTTTTTCTGTTCCTTTCTATTTCAAAAGCAAGACTCCAAATTCGTTGGCTATTTCCTTTGCCTGATTGATTGCAATTTACATTCACTTTCTGTTATAAATCACTTCCATCCACTAGTAACTATATATATATATATATATATATATATATATATATATATATATATATATATATATATACATATATATAACATATACATTCACGTGCAAGTACTATAACCATCCCCACCATTTATTTAAAATCACCAAACCCCACTTTATGTGATTAAAGTATCATGCTATTGCCATTCTTATTTTCTAATTCATTGAATTACCAACCCAAACTCACAACAAGACCAAACCATCTATCTTTCTCTTCTCTTTATCTTGGTAAACTTCATAAGTCACCACCAACTTTCCTGCACACCTTTTTTCCTACTTCTAATTAATTGAATCATCACCTTACAACAACCATTGATCACCCCACTCCGTCACCACAATAAACCGCCACCATAGTCATCAAGTTGTATGTTTCTTTTTGTTTTGAACAGCTGTTGAAACTGAGACCCACAAACACCATTACCATCGACACCCATCACCCTTTTTAGCCTCCTCTACTTATTCATGATATCAATCACCATCATCGACACACATGTCCTTGTGATATTTCTAACTTATCGAACACCCTGCAACACCATTCACTGCCACCATTTTCTACCACGATACAACCGAACCACCTTCTGCCATAACCAAAACCACTTTCGCGTTTCAAATTTTTCGTTGCTGTTTCTAATCAAACCGCCAACCACATCAACCTACTTCTATATTTTTTTGTCGTGCTAAACTGCTGCTGCTAAATCTTTTTTCAGACATTTTAACAACATGAAAAGTTTGGTTACCACCTCTCTATTTCCATGTCATCATCCATACAATTGTTTTTTAAAAGCAATCAGGTGACTTTAGTTAGAAAGTAATGGTTACTATAATAAAGGGTGACACGATTTCCACTATGTATATGGTTTCTGTTTCCTGTGCGAGTTGTAAGCTGGAAAATCATTGATTATTGATTGGGCCATCGAGTAATTCAGTTGTTGCTTGGGCCATTTTGTTTAAAGGTGAAAAGGGACCGAAAGTTGGAATCAAAACAAAGGTTGTGAGCATTTTACTAGTACAGCTCATTTTATTTAAAATTCTTAATTTAAGTGAGATAGTTATTAAACTAATGGATGAGCCGTGATTTAAGGGAAAACAATTTTTTTATCTAACTAGTCCCACGAGCTGGGTCACTAGGAGTGGACCGCTATATTTTTTTTTTTTTGATTACTAAATGGCCATGATAACAGGAGTACGGAGATTATGGTGATATGCGAGAATTTGTGATCATATTACGCGAATAACAATGATTTTAGATGATGAGGACATGATGATACGATTATGATTGTGTGATTTTATGTGATAATATAATGAAGAAGAAGACTGTTGCATAATAGTTAAAGTTATTTAAGAAACGAACTAAAACAGAAATGAATGGGTAGAGCAACGGTTAAGAGTGTTGGGTGTAACCGAGAGGTCCTGGGATCGAACCTAGCTGACTACATAATTTTTTAATTAAATTGAAGCTGTTGGGCTTGTGCTTACTGTTGGGCCATTAGGATTCGTTTTACATTTGGGCCACTATGATTTGCTTTAGATGTGTGGGCTGAGACTTTAATTTCAGTTGGGCCGTGACATCCACAAAAACATGTGTTGGGCCGGAAAGAAAAATAACGAGTTAAATATATATTGGGTCAGTTTAAGTTCAGAAAATTCGAATTGGCCGAATGGTTTAATGTGAGTATGGGGTAACGAGAGGTCGCGGGTTCGAGTCATGGCAGAGACAGTTTTATTTTTGAAGCTTTTCCTTTAAGGTAGCATTTATATTATTATTATCATTATTATTATTATATAAGTATTATTATTATTATTATTATTATTATTATCATTATTGTTATTACTATTATTATTATTATTATTATTATTATTATTATTATTATTATTATTATTATTATTATTATTATTATTATTATTATTATAGGTATTAACATATAACATTTTATTATTAGTATTATCATTAAAATTATCATTTTTATTAATAAAAAAAACTATCATTTTTATTAAAGTTATCATTATTAGTAAAATTATCATTATATATAAAATTATCATTTTTATTAAACTTATTATTATTATTATTATTATTATTATTATTATTATTATTATTATTATTATTACAACAAATATTATTTATCTAAAATACAATTATTACATATCTATACTAATATTACGTAGTTTTATATTTTTAAACAAAATATTATTTTTAAGTGATACATAATATATAAATATATTATACAATATAGATAGTAATATGATTATATATGTAAAAATTAATCTTAATACATTATAAACTTAGTTGATTAATATTATACGTGTTAATATATGAATAATATAGGTTCGTGAATCCGAGGCCAACCCTATACTTGTTCAATGATGTCATATGTATTTTTACTACAAAATACAGTATGGTGAGTTCATTTGCTCCCTTTTACTCTTTACATTTTTGGGACTGAGAATACATGCGCTATTTTTACAACTGCTTTATTAAATGCTCTTAAAATATGTTTTGAACTGTGAATATGTGAAATGCTTTTATAAATGTTTGACGAGATAGACACAAGCAAAACATTCCTCGAATGAATTATTATGCATACAGAAGTTCTGCGGATTATTATTGAATTATGTGGACATGATAATTGTCACCGTTGAATTATGTGGACATGATAATTGCCACCGTTGAATTATGTGGACATGATAATTGCCACCAATTGAAAAGTGAATGTTATGTATCGAGAGAATGATTTTATACACAGGTTATGTGTATGTTATTTTTGTGCACGAGATATGTGTACGGTTACTAAGATTTATGAAAAATGATTGCGTACACGAGAAAGGTGTACTGTATTTAAAAGATATCGCATGTACATTACAGGTGGGTATAGGATTCGGGCCCATTTATACCATGCAGCATTTAAATCTTGTGGTCTATCAAAATGATGAATTTTATTATTTACGATAAACTTATGAACTCACCAACCTTTTGGTTGACACTTGAAAGCATGTTTATTCTCAGGTATGAAAGAAATCTTCCGCTGTGCATTTGTTCACTTTAGAGATATTACTTGGAGTCATTCATGACATATTTCAAAAGACATTGCATTCGAGTCGTCGAGTTCATCAAGATTATTATTAAGTCAATTATAGTTAGATATATTATGAAATGGTATGCATGCCGTCAATATTCGATGTGAAGAAAGTTTGTCTTTTAAAAACGAATGCAATGTTTGTAAAGTGTATCATATAGAGGTCAAATACCTCGCGATGTAATCATATGTTATTGTATTCGTTCTTATGGATTAGGACGGGTCTTTACATGTGGTATCAGAGCGGTGGTCTTAGCGAACCAGGTCTTGCATTAGTGTGTCTGACTGATAGTTGTTTAGATGCATTAGTGAGTCTGGACTTCGATCGTGTCTACATGTCAAAAGTTTTGCTTATCATTTCTAGTCGGAAATCATCTGCTTATCATCCTTATGTAATTACCTGCTTATCATTCTTAGTCTAGACACATCTTACTGCATTGATTGAAAGGACCCGTCCTAATCCATCCTGACAAAGTCCATATCGATTACAAACGATTCACAACAGTTGATTACATCGCGAGGTAATTGACCTCTATATGATAAATTTTACAAACATTGCATTCGTTTTTAAAAGACAAACTTTCGTTACATCGACAGTTGACAGGCATGTATAGCATTTCATAATATATCCAAATATAATTGACTTAATAATAATTTTGATGAACTCAACGACTCGAATGCAACATCTTTTGAAATATGTCATGAATGACTCCAAGTAATATCTCTAATATGAGCAAATGCACAGCGGAAGATTTCTTTCGTACCTGAGAATAAACATGCTTTAAAGTGTCAACCAAAAGGTTGGTGAGTTCATTAGTGTATCATAAAGAATCATTTCATAATTTTAATAGACCACAAGATTTCATACTTCCATTTCTCATAATCATACGTCCCATGCATAGAGACAAAAATATCATTCATATGGATTAAACACCGGGTAACCGACATTCACAATATGCATATAAGAATATCCCCATCATTCTGGAATCCTCCTTCGGATATGATATAAATTTCGAAGTACTAAAGCATCCGGTACTTTGGATGGGGCTTGTTGGGCCCGATAGATCTATCTTTAGAGTTCGCATCAATTAGGGTGTCTGTTCCCTAATTCTTAGATTACCAGACTTAATAAAAAGGGGCATATTCGATTTCGATCATTCAACCATATAATGTAATTTCAATTACTTGTGTCTATTTCGTAAAACAGTTATAAAAACAGCGCATGTATTCTCAGTCCCAAAAATATATATTGCGAAAGCATTTAAAAAGGGAATAATGAAACTCACACATATAAATATTATAAAACAGTTAATAAAGCATTTGCATGTATTCTCAGCCCAAAAACGTAAAGAGTAAAAGGGATTAAATGAAACTCACGCATATAAATATTGTAAAACAGTTAATAAAGCATTTGCATGTATTCTCAGCCCAAAAACGTAAAGAGTAAAAGGGAGTAAATGAAACTCACGCATATAAATATTGTAAAACAGTTAATAAAGCATTTGCATGTATTCTCAGCCCAAAAACGTAAAGAGTAAAAGGGAGTAAATGAAACTCACCTAATGTATTTTGTAGTAAAAATACATAGAACGACATTGAACAAGTATAGGGTTGGCCTTGGATTCACGAACCTATATCATTCGTATGTATATTAATACATATACTTGTAATCGGACAAATAAGTATATTATTAGTAATATAAGTTTTAATGTTAATAACTTATATATTTCATTATATTCATTTTAATAAATAAGATATTAATATAGTTTACTTTTGTGTTATTAAATATATCGTTATATGAATATCATTTGTTAGTTAAATTAATGAAATTATTAAAATATGAATGATAATACTATTAGATTTAATAATAATAATATTAATGCAAATTTTATATAAAATGATAAGTTTAATAATAATAATGATAATGAAAATAAAGATTTTGATAATAATACATAGTACTTATACTCGTAGTAACTTGATAAAATTTATACTTTGAATGATAATATTAACATTAGTAATAATATTATTAATACTAAAAATCTTATTTGTACTATAATCATAATAATAATAAATGAAATTCCTATCGTAATACTTATATTAGTACTACAATAATCCTAGTATGTAATATTGATAACACAACAATATTAGTAATAATAATAATAATAATTATAACAATACTAATAATAATCTTGGTAATATCAATAATAATTATAATCATAATAATAACAATAATAATAAAAGTAATAATAATAAAATAAACTACCTCAAGGATAAAGCCCCTTAAAAAAATAACGCCCATGTCAAGTCTCGAACTTGAGACCTCTCGATTACAAACACAATATCCTAACCGTCTGTCTAACCCAGCTTTTCTGATTTATTCTCTAACTTATATTCTCTTAACCCATATTTCTTATCACTAACAGTTCAGCCCATCAGTAAATTAGTTGGGTCTTCAGCCCAATCAATTAAAAGCCCAACATAACTAATTAAGGAGCCCGCTAAAATTCTGAATCCATGAAAAGGTTATTTCGTTTGCAATGCTGTACCAAAAAAAAAATATTGCGTATGCCCTTATCCTTGTTTCATCATCCTCGTACCCTACTTATCATCATCATCACTTCTTATCATCATCCTATACGATCTCAGTTTTCAAAAAAAAAAAAATTACATATTCAGTTTGCTTTATGATTCTGTGTGGTTCGATCACCAGCAAAAACAATCTGCCACGATATTTATCATCATTATCTTTCCCTCAACTAATCTCTACAGCTATTTCCCAATTGCATAGGACAAGATTTATTCCTATCAACTAATAAAAAAAAACGCACTATTGGCCTCCTTTTCTTTTAAGATGCCAAAGTCGGCCTCTTTATCAATTGGGTGGGGGCGTAGCTTTTTAAAAGCTAAACCACACATGTCATTACCGCATCTTCATTATCATTAGAACATTAACAATAATATTAAATACATCTAGTCTCAAAAAGGAACACGGCCCATAGCATAAACCAAGGAAAATTCGGTGATTGATTGAACAAGGATAGTGATATCGAGCTGTAAAGAAGACATCAAGACTTAACACCACTAACACCATTTTTTTTTACGTGTCCCTCATATTGATCACATAAAATCACCACCTTACCTCATAATTATAATCGTATGTGAGTGTGTGTGTGTGTATCAGGTCACGAACAAGAATAGCACAGCAGTAATGACAACAACATTATCCTGATCGTTTTGCTGTAGCTGTGTCATCTTCTTCCTTGTATAATCTGTGTTTGGACTGCAGACACGAGTGGTGACAGGTGCAGCAGTGGTTTCATTTTGGTGGTTGTGCAGGCAGACAAGCTCTCACAGGTTGTTATGATGTTTTGGGTCGGTTAACAGAAGGAAATAATAATGATTTTGAAATGGGTTCGATTGGGGTTTCTGGGTTTGGTTCTTCAAGACAATAAGTAAAAGCAGAAGTAATCTTGATCGTGATTATAAACGATTGTGGTGAAAGGTCAAATGTTGCAGGCTGTGTTGGTGTTTGATATAAGGAAGGAACAACAAAAATAAATATTCATGGGGTGGATGTCAGTTTAGTGAGGATTCGATAGTGATGTTCATGGGTTGGTTCGTGGTGGATTTGTGGGTTAGTGGTTACAAGTTAATGATCATCAACTGACAACAACAATTATGTATCGAGTAAGTTTTAAACCCGGATAGAATTGATGACTAGTTAGCGAGTAGGGAGATTGTGGTGTCCTTGGGTTCGGTTATTTTACGTTTATGGTGTCGTGGTGTTAAGATGGTGATGGTTCTCGATTACTAGACATAAACGAACACAGTGATGTGAGTTAGGTGGGTTTAGAGTGGCGGTTGTAATGGTGGATGTGGTGGTTGTCGAGTAGCATATCAAAACAATCATCTAGTTGGTGTTGAGTTAAAGAAAAAGAGAAACAAAAAGGTGTGTTGAGATAGTTTGATGTATGCATAGGCATATGTATATTAATAATGTGCAAGTGGATTTGGATGAGGCTTTTCTTAACAGAATTAGATATCATGGATATAGCTTAACTGTATATGATTTCAATTAAGCATAGTAATAATCCACTTCCTATATTATACTAAGTTAGAAAATGTGTCATAATTCTTTTGTTTTGTAAAAAGTAGTGGTCGACAGAAGCATAAATTAGAAACAGAAAATAATAATAAAAAAAATATAAATATAGATAACTCTGATCGTGACCTTCACCAAATTCTTGGATTAATCCTTTGTTTGATTTGTAATTCGAACAACTTAAAGATAGAAAGAATCGAGTAAATAGAAATAAGATCGGACTGGATGGGGACGTGAAACAATTCATATAATAGAATCTGATTCCATAATTTATATAAATAATACATGTAAATTATAATAATAATTCTATTAATAATAATAATTAATAATAATACAGATAATATTAATTAATAATAATACTACTAATAATAAATAATAATACTAATAATTTTAATTATGATAATGATATAATAATATTACTAATGATAATAATAATAAATTGTATAATTTTTATAGTATTAATAATAATAATTATTATAATAATATTAATCATTTTAATGATAATAGTAATGATATCTAATAATAATAATGATATATAAAGTTACATGTATCACCTTTCATATATATAGATTTCAATATACATATAATAATTATTTATAGAACTTATATTTATATATATAGCTTCATTTTAAATTACAACTTAATTATTTGTATCTTATTTTACATACTTAATCCTTATGTTTAAATTATATTTTATTATTTCAATTTATTATATAAACTTATATATATATATATATATATACATATACATATTTATTTATAACAATTGTTCGTGAATCGTCGGGAACAGTCGAGGGTAATTGCATACATGATAATAATTTAAAATTTTTGAGACTCAAGATAACAGACTTTGTTTATCGTGTCGAAATCATATAAGAATAAAGTTTAAATTTGGTCGAAAATTCCCGGGTCGTCACATTGATTGCATGAATAGTGTATAGACAAATTCATATCTTAGCGAATCTGTTACTGTAGACTTTATCTGACACGTTCCCGTAATTCCCTCCGTAATCTACGGGATCTTTTGTACTATGTATAGCTATTCTATGTAATTAGAATATCATCCGATATCCGAAAATCATTTTATATTGAAAAAAAACCCTTTACTCAATCGTACGAAATGGAACTCGCCACTAGTTCAAATCCCTCGAATTTCGACAGCTATTCCGACATGGATGTTCACCTAAGCTTCGAAAGTGGTGTCACCAGAATGAATCAATCAATCAACCATCTCCAATTCATCTGATGGGTTCGTAGTCGACTTAATCAATGGAGACGCGAAGAAGGCGATCCTTTCCACCAATCAAATTGCCCACTTGACGAAGAACCTGAAGCACTTACCGGCGAACCTGTTCGAGATACCATTTTCTCGCTTATTTCCAGGGTAGCTCGTCACGATTATATTCTATTCACAATTCTAAACCTTATTCATCTGCTCGTTCCGACCGACAATCATCCTGGAGTAATGGAAGTAGTCAACGAGCTTCGCGCCCGAGTTGTAGCCTTGGAAAATATGGTACAAAATGTATCAGCTTCAGCAACATCACCGGCACCAACAGTACCACCAACATCAATACCAGTACCACCAACAACACAAGTTTCAACATCACATGCCCCAATATCTCATTCTGTACCTCGAGTATAATCATCGTTCTACGTATCGTTCTACATCATTTATCTTCGTTCGACATGGCAATTATGTAATCTCTAATGTTTTAGAGATTATATATTCTTGTTCTAACGGAAAATCAAATGAGTTTAATATCATATTGACTCATTAAATCCAAGATTACATCTGAAGAAAATATATATGTATATATATATATTCTTTTTTCATAAATATTGTAATTAAAAATTCTTTCGTACAAACTGTCAATGGTGAAAACATTTTAACGAGTAGGTAATACCTGAGGAATATTTAGTTTTCACATTAGTAAGTTACACTGTACATTCTTCGAATCTGATTCAACAGTCATTTACAAACCTACTTACATCCATCGATATACGTATCCGTTCACCACAGAATAACTATTTTCATTCAATTTCATATTTGGATTTTGACCTATCAGAATCCGACAAGTGGCATAATGAAGAAAACATTAGACAAAATAAAATTTGTTAGAAACAAACAAATTAACTATGAGAAATTTTGTTAAGAATACACGCTAACTGTTCCTAGCTAACTGTTCCTAGCTAACTGATTACATTTTATTTATCGCAATTTAATTATCGCAATTTAATTATTGCAATTTTATTTATTGTCATTTAATTTCTGTTATTTACTTTACGCACTTTATTTATCGTCATTTATTTCCTGCTATTTATTTTACGCACTTTAAATATCGGAACACGTATACAAGGTTTTGACATATCATATCGACGAATATATATATATATATATATATATATATATATATATATATATATATATATATATATATATATATATATATATATATATATATATATATATATATATATATATATATATATATATATATATATATATTATTTAGAATAACCATAGACACTCTATATGCAGTAATGTTGGAGTTAGCTATACAGGGTTGAGGTTGATTCTACAATAATATATATACTTTGAGTTGTGATCGAGTCTGAGACATGTACACGGATCACGATACGTATTAATTAATTCGAATATTATATATTAAACTATATATGAATTATTGGACTGTTAACTGTGGACTATCAACTGTGGACTGCCGACATTGGACAATTAAAATGAATTAAAATATTGATTATAACATATGAAACTAAATATTTCTTCAAGTTTGCCACTTGATTTCATCTTAAACCTCATTTGTATCTTTACGATTACAATCTGCGTTTAAACCTTTCGTAATTCTTGAAAAACACCTTAATTAAGAGGATGAACCAACCACACTTCATCTACGGAAGGAAAGATCTATATATATAGTTATGCGCCTGTAAAACCCTCAGAATCGAAGTAAAAGTTTTACACGAATCCGTACCTAATCCTGTAAGCATTATTATTACCCAAAATAATTTAGTAATCCCTTTCAAAGTAGCAAATTTTTTCACAGCTCCAGCAAGTCAACTTCAACTTTTCGTTCGAAACAACCTTATTATAACTTTGATATATATGTGCTCTTTTATTGTTACCGGAGAACCTTTTATATTTCACCATATTACCATCAGTGTTTAATCATCTAAAAACACAATTCTCTTAAAACCACCTTGAATTGATAATCAATGATTCAGATATGGTAGCATTAAATGCAGAGGAAACAGCAAAATCGTAGATGGTCTAAACGGCCAAAAGTTTGATAATAAAGAGTGGAAGGTTGGGAACGCTTGATAGAAAAATTGGTACCGAAAAACTGATTGAGCAAACTACAAAGGAGTCTCTGAACAAATCACAAGGACTAAACTTGTACATTAAGAATCCTGATGATTCTATTTCTGATGAAATCTTTAGCGAATACCTTGCTTCTGACTCCAAACTCTTGCGAACAAATTTTCTTCACCATCCTTCGATATTAGAAATTCCAAGATATCATAGTATCTTTCATTATAAATATCCTCCATATTTCTGAAGATATTTTCATACTATTCTTATCTGAAATCATTAAATCTCTTCGTGCTATCAGTGTTACATCATATAGAAACTGTTAGTTTCTATATTCTGTAAACTTTCGAGCTTAAAATATGGATGTTATTGAAGTAATGTTGGGAACTGAAGCATGAGCTAGTATAATATAATGACACTTGATCAACGTGATTATATTACAGTAAGTCATGCTGAGTTTCTAAATGGAACATGACGATTCATAGATTATAACGTCATCATGAGTCATGTTACATAACTCTTTCATTCTGATTAACTTCTGAACATATCAAGAAAATATATTCTTGATAGTTCAATTCTCAGTGATTCTGGTAATTTGACAAATCAAATAGTGCCATTACGTTTCCTTCTTGTTTAGAACATTAAGTTCATTTGAAACTCCATACTTACGATTTCTGGACTATTACTCGCTTTACTAGAGATCGAGAGGAGAATAAAAAGGCAAAGAGCTCCAAATATATAAGAGAAAATATAAAGCCCAATAACAACACGAAGGTTACAAACTATGGATATTAATACGAATAGCAATATAAAGAAACAGTAGAATTAAGAATAGTATCACCCAAGGTAATAGTAAAAGTAAACATATTTTTCTGGTGGAAGATTGAAAAGAAGGATGACAGAAATGATAATTAGGAAAATATCAAGGATTTGAACGGAACTAAGAATTTTCACAATCATTTGGATGTATGAACTAAGAAAGAAAATATAGGAATCGTGAGAATAACGGAACGGAAGAGTTTAATTTATAAAGGAAATATCAGACAGGGAAATCGAGGCAGATCACCGTATTTAATTATAGGGATCTTAATTTCCTTATTCTCTGAAGAATCAAATCTTTTAGATTTCGAAGATTTTCTTTAAATCTCTTGAATTTCGGAATTCAACCAAGACAACATCAAAAGTTAAGACGCACCTTATTTTCTAAAACCAACCGTGACTATGTCACCGATTAAGACGAATTCCTATTCCTCATTTCACTCTGTTATAATAGCTTCAACCATACGTTTCGAGTAAAGAAATTGTTTTATCCATATTACTCAATAATGATAAAACTCTATTTATCAGCTAATATTCGTCATGAAAACATTCTTATTATTAGCCATGACCACCTCACTCAAATTTCGGGACGAAATTTCTTTAACGGGTAGGTACTGTGACGACCCGGGAATTTCCGACCAAATTTAAACTTAATCTTTATATGATTTCGACACGATAAGTAAAGTCTGTAATGTTGCGTCTCAAAAATTTTTGAACAAATTTTCTTACATTCATTTAACTTCGACTGTTTTCGACGATTCACGAACCACTATTTGTAAATAGATACATATATTCTAAAAAAATATGATATTAATAATTTAAAATATTATATGATTTAATTTTTAGAATTTATTATGTAAAATAAAATAAAATATGATATTATAATAATTAATGTTTTAAATATATCATATCATATATATATATATATATATATATCTGTGTGTGTGTGTGTGTGTGTGATTTCGAATTTATTTAGTAAACAACGGTGACACTCATTTATCATTTGATCGAGATTAAACGAATTAAAAAGGGGAACATTAATTATTTTGTCACAAGTTGTGTGGAATCATATGTAATCACACATGATAATCATTTGTTAACATGAAGTAGGTATAAAGTTCAATCACCAAGTTTAATTATGCATGAATGCATCTTATTTGATCCACGTCTCCTAGTCTAACACAAATTATTGATCGAATTAAAATTTAGTAACAATGGTGCAAACTAATGTTAATAAATAAAATCTTATATGTGTTTGAAAAGTAGACTGTCATGAGAAGTCTGTATACATTGAGGTAATGGTAAATAAAGAAGCAAGGGGCCACACACGAGTCACATTCCCTATAACCGGCCAAAAATTATTTTTGGAACCAACTCAACTCAGAGCATTTTCTAATGTTTCGTTCTTTGCATGATTACCCACACAATTTACTTTATGTGACTTTTTCTGTTCCTTTCTATTTCAAAAGCAAGACTCCAAATTCGTTGGCTATTTCCTTTACCTGATTGATTGCAATTTACATTCACTTTCTGTTATAAATCACTTCCATCCACTAGTAACTATATATATATACATATATATAACATATACATTTACGTGCAATTACTATAACCATCCCCACCATTTATTTAAAATCACCAAACCCCACTTTATGTGATTAAAGTATCATGCTATTGCCATTCTTATTTTCTAATTCATTGAATTACCAACCCAAACTCACAACAAGACCAAACCATCTATCTTTCTGATAATGCTAAAAACGAACATGTATTTCATAGCATTATCCCTCAAGAAAGACAAGCTTCTAGTTGCAACTGTTCTATTTACAAGTGATATTCGTTTAAATAATAAAAGGTGAAGACAAAAGACAGATTCAACGAAATGAAGACGCAAACGACCAAAAAGCTCAAAAGTACAAAGTACAATCAAAGTGGTTCCAATTATTAATAAGAAACGTCTCAAAATTACAAGAGTACAAGACACAAAATGCAAAGTACAAGATATTAAATTGTACGCAAGGACGTTTGAAAATCCAGAACCGGGACCAAAGTCAACTCTCAACGCTCGACGCAACGGACTAAAAATTACAAGTCTACTATGTACAAGAATAAAATATAATATTTAAATAATTATATAAATTATTTATATATTATATATTATAATAAAAACCGTCGACAAAGCTAGGATCCAAAGTCTGTGAGCTGGTTTTTAGACCTCCGCACTCGCGGTACTTTTGTGAAGGAAACCTCAGCACTCGCGGAGGTCTACAGTGAAGTCAGGATCTATAAATTCAGCATTTTCGGACGTTTTATTTACACATATTTTTATTTTCTTTTTCTTAAAAACCCCATGTACCAAGTATCACTCCAATTAGTAATCTCAATTTGTAATATTAATTTTAAGTTAGTGATAATAATAAGGTTGGGTTAGTCGAATGTTTTAAGATCTTGTAAGTCGGAACTCTGTCCGTGTAACGCTACGCTATTTTTAACCACTGTAAGTTATGTTTATGTTATTTTTATTAATATCTCGTAGCTAAGTTATTATTATGCTTATTTAAACCGAAGTAATCATGATGTTGGGCTAAAAATATTAAAATTGAGTAATTAGGCTTTGTACCATAATTGGGGTTTGGACAAAAGAACGACACTTGTGGAAATTAGACTATGGGCTATTAATGGGCTTTATATTTGTTTAACTAAATGATAGTTTGTTAATTTTAATATAAAGATTTATAATTGGACTTACCTATAAATAACCATATACACTCAATCGGACACGATGGGCGGGGTATTTACATGTACGAATAATCGTTCATTTAACCGGACACGGGAATTGATTAATAGTCTATGGAATTATTAAAACAGGGGTGAAATTATGTACAAGGACACTTGGCATAATTGATAACAAAGTATTAAAACCTTGGGTTACACGCAGTCGATAACCTGGTGTAATTATTAAACAAAGCATTAAAACCTTGTTACAGTTTAAGTCCCCAATTAGTTGGAATATTTGACTTCGGATATAAGGATAATTTGACGAGGACACTCGCACTTTATATTTATGACTGATGGACTGTTATGGACAAAAACCAGACGGGCATATTAAATAATCCAGGACAAAGGACAATTAACCCATGGGAATAAACTAAAATCAACACGTCAAACATCATGATTACGGAAGTTTAAATAAGCATAATTCCTTTATTTTCATATTTAATTGCACTTCTAATTATCGCACTTTTATTTATTATCATTGTATTTAATTGTACTTTTAATTATCGTACTCTTTAATTATCGCAATTTTATTTTATCGCACTTTATTTTATCGCACTTTCGTTATCGTTATTTACTTTACGTTTTAAATTAAGTCTTTTATATAATTAATATTTTACATTAGGTTTTAACTGCGACTAAAGTTTTAAAATCGACAAACCGGTCATTAAACAGTAAAAACCCCATTTTATAATAATAATATTACTTATATATATATATATTTGTATTTTTTAAATCTAATATTGCGTTAAGCTTGTTTAAGTGTATCCATGTGGAACGAACCGGACTTACTAAAAACTACACTACTGTACGATTAGGTACACTGCCTATAAGTGTTGTAGCAAGGTTTAGGTATATCCATTCTAAAAATAAATAAATATCTTGTGTAAAATTGTATCGTATTTAATAGTTTTTCCTAGTAAAATATAAGCTATTTCATATACACCTCGCATAACGTCAAGTATTTTTGGCGCCGCTGCTGGGGACTTATAAACGCCGAAAGTGCAACGCTATATATATAAAAAAAAAGATTTTTATAAAAGTTTTTATTAAGTTCTTTTTATAAAAATATAAGTTTTAAAAATAATAAAAATATAAAAATACAAAAAGAAAGAAAAATACATTTATATTTTTAAGAGTTTATAATATTTATAAAGTGAATAAGTATTTTTATTTTAGTTTTAAAATTAAATTTTTATTTAAGTTACCACTATATTTTTATATATATTGAAAAACAAAATTAAAAAAAAAAAATTTGAACCTGAATAAAAAATCGACCTGCATCTTATCTGAAACTGGGGTATCCGCACTCGCGGTACTTTATGCCAGCTGGGATCCGCACTCGCGGAACTTTCTGACAGGTCAAACCTTAGACTGTAATTAATGCGAAATTAGGGTTAATTTTATTATTATTAATATTAATTAGGGTTTTAATTAAATTATTATTTAGTTTAAGTTTTTAATTTATTTGTATTATTAAGTTATAATTAGTTTTATTAAATATATAAACTAATACTTTTATAAAATATTAATATAAAAATAATATTTTTATAAAAATTGTACTTTTTACAACTATAAGTTTTATTTTTAAAATTTCGTATCTTTTTAATTGTTTATTCGTAATATTTGTATTTTTCGCTCGTATTTAGTTTTAAGATATAGTTTTTGCCATAGTTATTTTTATTTCTAGATTTGTAGGCTTTGCCGTAAAATCCCTTAAGTGCTTTTTCTTTAGACTAAGATTTAGGTGCTTTAGAATTTTGCGACGCCGTTTTTATATTTTAGTTCCTTTTTAAGTTATTGCCGTTTTGGGATATAGTATTCTTTTAAACTTTAATATTTTTAGACGCAACTTTTAATTTTTAATTTTTAGTTCCTTTTTAAGTTTCGACGCGCTACTTTCTTATTTTTATTTTTCGACGCCTATTATTTTTCGACTTTTTATTTTTCGACGCGCACTTTTTCTTTCTTATTTCTCGACATTCTAGTTTTAGGACTTAGATTTTTTTTTCTATTTCTTCACTAAAATTTCTTTAAATTACGAAAAATTATTTTAAGCGGTTAAATTGATAGACATCAAAATTTTCTGGTTCGTAGTAAAAGTTGGATTTGTACGTGGACCGTGTTATTGGAGCCAAACAGTACTCAATTATATTGAGACCAAACGAATCCTGCCCCTCTGCTGCATCTTTTGGCTATTCGAAACGTGGGCAAAATCAGAAAAGTCTATTAATTTGATAACTTATATAATTTTTCTTATTTTTATAACTAATAGGATATTCAGTGAATGCACCGAGCAAAACGTTCACCACCTTTTGTACGTTCACCACCTGTAACTCGATCAAGACATCTAGCAAATATTGTCGCCGTTGATTTTTCTTTAGAATCGTCATCCCGTCGACCAATTACTCCAATTCAAATTTCCGATAATCCATTTTTTGAACCCGACCTCACAATTGAGAATCCGGAAAATATTCAGGGACGATTCCGAGATCCTGAACCACTAATCTTTCCTCCGGAACCACCAATCATTCAAACAGAGATTGTTGAGGAACGAACCATTAAATCGGAATCCTCTTGTGATTCAGATTCAACAAATTCAATAATGGAGAATCTGGAACCTCTAAGTATGGAAGACCGAATACGAGCTAAACGCACTTGCCAAGGTCATGCAATTACTCAACCAGACATTAATGCGCCAGATTATGAAATCAAAGGACAAATCCTACACATGGTAACTAATCAATGCCAATTTAGTGGTGCACCGAAATAAGATCCAAATGAATATCTTCGTACCTTTAATAGGATCTGCACACTATTTAAAATAAGAGAAGTGGAAGATGAACAGATATATCTCATGTTATTTCCCTGGACTTTAAAGGGAGAAGCCAAAGATTGGTTGGAATCGTTACCTGAAGGGGCGATTGATACATGGGATGTTTTAGTTGAAAAATTTCTTAAACAATTCTTTCCGGCATCTAAAGCCATGAGACTTCAAGGAGAAATTGTTACGTTCACACAAAATCCAAATGAAACTCTATATGAGGCGTGGACCAGATTTGGAAAGTTATTGAGAGGATGTCCGCAACATGGTTTAGACACTTGTCAAATAGTATAAATATTCTACCAAGGATGCGACATCACTACAAGGAAAGACATAGATATAGCAGCTGGTGGTTCTATTATGAAGAAAACAGAAACTGATGCTTATAAAATTATTGATAACACTGCTTCCCACTCACATGAGTGGCACCAAGAAAAAGATATCGTTAGATCATCTAAAGCAGCTAGAGCCGATTCTAGCCATGACTTAGATTCCATTTCTACTAAGATAGATGCTGTCGAGAGACAAATGGAAAAGATGACTAAAGATATTCACTCAATACGAATTAGTTGTGAGCAGTGTGGAGGACCACATTTGACAAAAGATTGTCTTAGTATTGAACTAACAATGGAACAAAGAGAGAATGTTTCATATCTAAACCAAAGGCCTGGAAATAATTATCAGAATAATTATCAACCGCCAAGACCAATTTACAATCAAAACCAGAATTATAACCGAAATGTTCCATACAACAACCAACAAGGTCCTAGTAATCAACAAGTATCCAATAATACTTACAATCAGCAAAGACCTAATTTTCAAAACAAACCACCACAAACCGATGATAAAAAGCCAAATTTAGAAGACATGATGACGAAGCTAGTTGAATCTCAAACTCAATTTTTCACATCTCAGAAACAAACCAATGAACAAAATGCTCAAGCATTTAGAAATCAACAAGCTTCTATTCAAAATATGGAACAAGAAGTAAGTAACCTAGCAAGGTTAATAGGTGAAAGAAAACCGGGAAGTCTACCTAGTGATACAAATGCTAACCCCCGGAATGAAACAGCTAAAGCTATTACCACAAGAAGTGGTATTACACTTAAACCACCTGAAATACCTGTAATTTCTGATGAAGCTATTCCTACTCTACAAGAACCACAACCTGAACAAGATAAGGAAAAAGAACCGGTAGTTGAAAAGGTTAATGAAGATAACACAGTTAAGGCTAAACCTTATGTTAAACCATACCAACCACCACTTCCTTACCCGAGTAAAATGAGAAAAGAGAGACTTGAATCCGAGCAATCCAAATTCTTGGATATGTTTAAACAGATAAATGTAAATCTTTCTTTCATTGATGTGATTTCAGGAATGCCTAGATATGCTAAATTTCTGAAAGAAAATGGAAGAACTCTTGAATAGAAAGAAAATGGAAGAACTCTCGGCTGTTACTATGAATGCAAATTATTCTGCAGTACTGTTGAATAAGATACCAGAAAAATTATCAGATCCAGGAAGTTTCACAATTCTATGTTTTCTGTGTAGTCTTAGTTCAATAGAAGCATTGGCAGACTTAGGTGCTAGTATAAATCTAATGTCGTATTCACTATACGCTAAACTAGACCTTGGAGAATTGAAACCAACACGAATAAGCATACAACTAGCTGATCGATCAATAAAATATCCTAGAGGGATAATAGAGAACATGCTAGTTAAAGTTGGTACTTTAGTATTTCCAGTAGATTTTGTTGTTCTGGACATGGAAGAAGATTCTCAAGTTCCTCTCATATTAGGAAGACCATTTTTAAACACGGCTAAAGCAATGATAGACGTGTTTGGTAAGAAACTGACCCTAAGTATAGAGGATGAGAGTGTTACTTTTTCAGTTGATAGAGCCATGCAACAACCGCAATCTGCAGATGATACATGTTATTATATTCAAACTATAGAATTACATGCGGAATTGTTAGAAGAATTTCCAGAATTGCAAGGAACAGGAGAATGTTCTTTAGGAGAAGGAACTGAACCAATTGATGAAACTGAAATGTTAGCTACACTTATGGCTAATGGATATGAACCAACAACAGAAGAAATTCAAATGCTAAAAGAAGAAGACAGATATCGATATAAATCATCGATAGAAGAACCACAGACATTAGAGTTAAAGCCACTTCCAAACCATTTGGAATACGCTTATTTACATGGTGAATCTGAATTACCTGTAATAATATCGTCTTCTCTTACTGAAAATGAAAAATCTCAACTCATTTCTGTGTTAAAAGCTCATAAACCAGCCATTGCATGGAAGATTCATGATATTAAAGGAATAAGTCCTTCGTATTGCACACATAAAATCCTTATGGAAGAAGGTTATAAAACGTATGTGCAACGCCAACGAAGAATAAATCATAATATGCAAGATGTTGTTAAAAAGAAATTATTAAACTGCTAGATGCAGGTTTAATTTATCCAATCTCTGATAGTCCATGTGTAAGCCCAGTTCAATGTGTACCTAAGAAGGGTGGCATGACTGTCATCACAAATGAGAAAAATGAGCTTATTCCTACTAGGACTGTAACGGGATGACGTGTTTGTATTGATTATAGAAAATTGAATGACGCCACCAGAAAAGATCACTTTCCCTTACCTTTCATTGATCAAATGTTGGAAAGATTAGTCGGAAATAGTTACTATTGTTTTCTTGATGGTTTTTCCAGATATTTTCGAATTCCAATAGCACCCGAAGACCAAGAGAAAACCACATTCACGTGCCCTTATGGTACTTTTGCTTACAAACGCATGCCATTTGGACTTTGCAACGCCCCTGCAACCTTTCAAAGGTGCATGATGGCGATTTTTCACGACATGATAGAAGAATGCATGGAAGTTTTCATGGATGACTTTTCAGTCTTCGGTGATACATTTGAATCATGTCTAGTTAATCTTGAACGAATGCTTATTAGATGCGAACAATCAAATCTAGTACTTAATTGGGAGAAATGCCATTTCATGGTTAAAGAAGGCATCGTTCTTGGACATAAAATTTCAAAGGAAGGAATTGAAGTAGATAGAGCTAAAGTAGATGTAATTGCTAAACTTCCACATCCTACCAATGTTAGAGGAGTTAGGAGTTTTCTAGGGCATGCCGGTTTTTACCGACGTTTCATAAAAGGTTTTTCTAAAATTGCCACTCCTATGAATAAACTCCTAGAAAAGGATGCTCCATTCATCTTTTCAGATGAATGTATCAAATCTTTTAATATACTTAAAGATAAACTCACTAATGCGCCGATCATGATAACTCCAAATTGGAATCTACCATTTGAACTTATGTGCGATGCAAGTGATTTTGCAATGGGAGTCGTTTTAGGACAAAGGATTGAAAAACGATTTCAACCTATATATTATGCTAGTAAGACGTTACAAGGAGCACAAACGAATTATACAACAACTGAAAAAGAACTCCTTGCTATTGTCTTTGCTTTTGACAAATTTCGATCATATCTCGTTCTAGCTAAAACGGTGGTCTATACTGACCATTCTGCTCTTAGATACCTATTTTCGAAACAAGATGCCAAACCACGATTAATCTGTTGGATCTTACTCTTACAAGAGTTCGATATTGAAATCCGAGATAAAAAGGGAGCAGAAAATCTCGCCTCTGATCATCTTTCTCGTCTTGAAAATCCTGAATTAGAAGTTCTAAATGAATCGGCCATACAAGACAACTTTCCTGATGAATATCTATTGAAGATAGATTATAATGAAATTCCATGGTTTGCAGACTATGCAAACTACTTAGTATGTGGATTCCTTGAAAAAGGATTATCGTACCAAAAACGAAAGAAATTCTTTAGTGATATAAAACACTATTTCTGGGAAGATCCACATCTGTTTAAAAGTTGTCCCGATGGAATAATACGCCGATGTGTATTCGGAGATGAAGCTAGTCAAATCCTAAACCATTGTCACACAGGACCAACAGGAGGGCATTATGGGCCTCAACTTACAGTAAAAAAAGTTTATGATGCTGGATTCTATTGGCCTACAATTTTCAAAGATGCACGCCTTCTTTGCAAATCCTGTGATGCTTGTCAAAGGGCCAGAAAAATAAGTCAACGTGATGAAATGCCACAAAATGTCATTCAAGTATGTGAAGTATTTGACATTTGGGGTATTGACTTTATGGATCCATTTCCAAAATCTCATAATAATCTCTACATTCTCGTTGCCATTGATTATGTATCTAAATGGGCGGAAGCACAAGCTCTCCTAACTAACGATGCACGAGTTGTAGTCAACTTTTTAAAATGTCTTTTTGCAAGGTTTGGAACACCGAAAGCTTTAATAAGTGATCGGGGAACTCATTTCTGTAATAATCAACTTGAGAAAGTTCTTAAAAGATATGGAGTAACTCATAAAATCTCCACTGCTTATCATCCACAAACAAGTGGAGAAGTTGAAAATACCAACCGAGCTTTAAAACGTATTCTAGAGAAAACCGTAGGATCAAATCTGAAGGAATGGTCCATGAAATTGGAGGATGCACTCTGGGCTTTTAGAACAGCCTACAAAACTCCAATTGGAACCACACCTTTCAGACTCGTTTATGGAAAAGCATGTCATCTTCCAGTAGAAATTGAACACAAAGCATTTTGGGCTTTGAAGACATGTAATCTTGATTTACATGAAGCCGGACGTCTACGGTTAAGTCAATTAAACGAATTAGAAGAATTAAGACATGACGCATATGAAAATTCGTTAATCTATAAGGAAAGAACGAAGAAATGGCATGATAAAAGAATCAGAAGTTCAAAAGAATTTAAAGAAGGAGACAGAGTTCTTCTTTTCAATTCACGATTCAAGCTATTTCCTGGAAAATTGAAATCAAGATGGTCTGGACCATTTATAGTCAAAAGAGTTTTCCCATACGGAACAGTAGAATTAATAAATTCAAATGGGATTGAATTTAAGGTTAATGGTCACAGAATTAAACATTACATAGATAGTCCAATGGAAGTTGAAGATGAAGTTAATCACAATTTCGACACCACAGCTAACTAAGTGTGGGGAGAATCAAATCTTTAAAGGATAATATGTATTTCTGTTAGAGTTAGATTTTCTGTTTTCGTGTAGTTCTCGAGAATGGAATCCGAATGGTCTTTCCCTAGCAGACCCTAAAGAACTAGTCTTCTCCCCCCATTCTGAATTTTTATTTTTTTTAGGTTTTACGAGATGAAGACTTCCTGTGAACTAAACCATGGTCTAATGCTACACGCTTTGATCACTAAACGTAATAATGACACCCTTTCAAGTGAAATAGTATCATTAATCAGAGGTAAATTGGACGGAGTAAGAAAAGAATCCAGAAACGAAAATAATAAGTTACAATTTGGTAAAGGAAAATCAAAATCCGCAGCGAAAAGAAGAGTACGACACCTTGAAAGATGTCACAAATGCGGAAAATGGTCACACGAAGGTAAATGTTCAAATAATTAAACCTATTCAAACACCAAATTTGTTACTTTATGCAGAGATGGACCGTTCATATGTTTAGAAGAAAAAACGTTGAATGCTTGAGGTTACGCCTATGTAGCTATGGAAAACCAATTAGTCCGACTATCTTATGAGTGGGCTAGAGCATATCACTAAGAAATCTATCTCACAGGTAAGTATGTACAGTTTTTATTTTTATTTTTAACCTTTTGATAATAAACGCTAATTTGTTCGCTATAAAGTATTAAATTGGTATTCGATAAAATTAGGTCTTGCGACCGAAATTATTGATATCATACAAAAATTTATTACATCACTGCGAAATTTACCGTTTATTCTCAAGGTATAAATATCTTTAATCAATCAACCAAAATATTTCAAAAATTCGTCATGAGTTAAATTAGGTCATGGAACCGAAATTACTTTACCAAAAAGAGGGGCGTATATTTTTAATGATATTTGATTGATTAAAGTGGGATAAAAGACCAAAAAGATTTTTAATTTTGTTTTTACCATGTTTTTAAAATTAATATTTAAAAATTAAATTAATATTGTGAACTTTTTAAAATCAATATATTTAAGTTTGTAAATATTTGAAAAAAAAATTAATATTTTTAATATAAGTTTGTATGTATAAAAACAAAAATATAATATAAATTTGGTATGAATTTTTAAATTTTAATAATATGAATTTTTAATTTTATGCATTTTAAATTTAAGTTTGATGTGAATTTTAAAACAAAAATTTACTTTATTTCGCTAAGTTAAAAATATGATTTTTAAAATTCGTCGTGAGTTGAAGACTAGGTCGTTGAACCGAAATTGCTCTACCCAAGGGAGGGACGAGAACTTTTATTATCATTATTTTTAATCTTATTGACTTAAAGTACGCCAAAAACATTAAAAAAACCCAAAAATCTTTGCTTTTAAAACAACGTTTTAAAATGACAAAATTTTAAAATTTTGTCGAGGGATGGACTAGGTCAACATACCGAAACAACCTCATCCTAAATAAAAAAGGAAAACAAAATTTTAAATTACTCCATAAATTGTTTTATTATTAAAGGTTTTATATATAAAAAAAAAACAAAAACAACCGCACTCGCGATACATTGTGGGTACCCACATCCGCACTCGCGGAGGTTGTAAAATGCAGAAGGGGATAACTGGTCGAACAGACCAGTCCCCAACACCCCATCTCATTTTTTTTATTTTTCTGCGAAAAACCCACAAAAACCACTCCCAATTTCGCGATTTTTCACCGATAAACATCAAATTTTTTGCTAAAATCATGTTGAGAAGGATGTTACCAAGAAGTTACTCAAGAAAATCGACTGAAAGGGGTGAATCTTCATCCGCATCTCAGGCTCACAATGCTCCTCCTGAGAATGCAGCAGAACAGGAGATTAATGACCTATATAGACAAGAACTACCACATCAATACATTCCATATTCAAATATAGAATTGGCAGATTTACATCCTAATTTAAGGTTTGATCGACATTGGATAGATTATCTAAAATACCAGAGGAACTTGCACACCCATCAGTCTAATGTTGTTGAAGTACCTAGAGTCATAGATTGGGAACCATTAGAAACAGTTGGATTAGCCGGTCCAATCAGAGAATTACTTACACAAAGGTATGGTAATTCTACTTTTACTGATTGGGAACGTTTGTTTAATATACGTAGACGTGTATATAGAGAATGGTGTGTGGAGTTATTGTGTAGTATCGAAATAAATGATTGGGTATCTACCTTAACCGATCGTAGTTTTATTAGATTTTTATTAGGAGGTGTGATGCACCATATGTCTCTACTAGACATGGCTCAGGCTTTGTGTATATATACACCTGAGGAGTTGGCATCTACTGATAGTCAAGGGTTGATACTTAATGGTAGGAGAATTGATGAGAATTTTGATATGAATGGTGTATGGAGTAGAATGACTAGGCATACACGATTTCGTGGGGGGAATAACTCTTATACTGATATTGATAGAGCTGAGCTAAGAGTAATCCATAGGTTCTTAGCAAATTCGATTACACAGCGAGGTAAGAACAAAGAGAAAGTAAATGAGAATGATTTATTTTATCTCATGTGTATTCGAGACCCACAAAGCGCTGTGAGTATACCTTATTGTGTGGGTTATTATTTATCAGATATAGTTAAGAGTATACGGCCTAATGGGATAATAGGAAGTGGTATCTTTGTTACCCTAATTGCTGAGTATCTCGGTGTCGATAGAAATTGGGGGGGGATTAATAATTGCAGCACCAGAACCCCGTGATACAATTGGTTTAAAAGTATATCATGGTGCTAAGGTTTTAAAGAAAAAACATAACGCTGCAGCACCATATGAGGGCTCACACCCACAGGTCGAAAGAGATCAGCAGCAAGGTAACGCGGGAGGGGGAATGAGATGACAGAAATGCAACTTTTTATGGCTCATCATGAGTATGAAATGGCTAGACAACGAGCATTTCAAGATTGGCAGTATCATCAAAACCAAATCATGAGTCATCGTGCACACATAAATGCAACTTACATTGCGACTCCAATGCCCGTATTTCCTCCTTGGACTATACAGACCCGACCACCATACCCTACATATGACCCAGCTCAAGCATTCTACAGTACATACGGCTATGAATGGGATCCATACTGGCACCAGCCTTATCAACCCTGATTTCTTTTATTTTTATTTTTATTTATTTGATAACTTGTAATTTTATACTTTTAATATTTCTTTTGATATTTTAATAGTTTTTATTTTCTAACTTTTATTATTAGATTTTTAATAATTTTGGAATGTGGGGTGATATACCCAACTTCAAAAATATGTGTATATATGTTTGTAGTTTTTCTCATGTACAAAACAGGGTAAAACAGCGCATTTTCAAAGACTGACATTAAGTTCAGCAAAAGCTAGTACTTTTGATGACAAAATGAAAAACAAATGTGATGTAACAACAAGACGGAATGAACAAATGATGTGCACCATTTATCATTCAGCAAACAAACGCCAATATGTTTGGAAACTTTGGTAAAATTTAATCATTTTTCTACGCTAATCACCCTCAATAATTTAAATTGTTACTGATTTCTTGCAAATGAGGGCATTGCAAGATCTTAAGTGTGGGAAGGGGTTAAATTCTTTCGGATTTTTAAAATTTTTAACTTAAACACTTGGTTACCATTAAAAATACTAGTAAAGCAGTAGTTGTATTAGAATCTAGTGCTCTCTGATAATAAAGAACAGCCCTAGTCTTATATACTGACTACCCAATTCTAGTAAAATTTTTCAAAATTTTCAATTAAATGAACTCAAAATCATGTTTATACATATTTATGAACGATAAAACTAGGTGTTAACACCGAAATTATTGTTACCTCGGAAAGGACATAAATTGAGAAACAAACCAAAATGTTAGAATTCATTTAAAATGGAATAGAGGACAATAAAAAGGAAAATAAAAAGCCAAGTGTGGGAAAATTTACCAAAGTTATTTAAAACATATATCACATATTTTTGTACAAATAACTGAAGATACTTTTGCTTTGGACTAATCTAAACAGTTTTACCCGATTTACTGCAATATATTTGAAAGAAAGATGGATCTACACGATGAATCAATTCCATCATTAAAAGGAAGTAAAGTCTTCCGAAAAAGACACGCGCTTCTTGATTTAGGTCATGAAGTTGTCGTCCAGACCAGCTGTAGGTTGACAAAAAATCTAGAAAAGTCATCACTAAAATCAGCAGGAAATCCACGGACCTCAGCATCAAACAGGGTCGCCAAGTGGTCAGACTTATCCTAACCATGAGAGGATCTGTCTTGTAAAATGGGGAGGATGCCGTGCAAATTAGCTGGATAAGACTAATGAATCAGATCCCCAGAAAGGATAATCTCCTTTAAAGATCAAAAATCAGCTTTTAAGACTGATATTACTCAATCCTAGAGATTGATCTTAAAGATTGAGAATTACAAACTCATGGAATTCGATGATATCTAAACTCGAGCTTGAACGAGAAAATATTTTGATCAAAATTACAAACCGATTTGTTTTCTGAAAACCCATTTTTAATGTGTTCATTACCATTGAACGTAAAATCCTAGGAATTCACCTGGAATTCATTAGGTCACCTGAACCAAATTAGGTGTCAACCGTAAGAACGGTGGTTGCATAGCATGGTCAAAGACAGGACCTTGTGCCAGATCGGAAAATTATAAGGGTGAGCTTTACTATTGCTCCTACCAAGGATAGTAATTGCATCCGACACGTTATAGACCATAATTAAAAGCATGTCAGGGGACATTGCCTTAACAGTTGCTTGTTCAACGCTTTTCTTTACAACCGGACGGTAGTTTACCAAAAGGTAATATACGGAGCAAGTATACTGGACGTGTTGCTTTCCCAATACAAGGTTAGCAAGTGGGTGACACAAAACCATAAGTTTTGAGCTAAAATTTTCAAATATGAAACTCACCAAACCCACAAAAACAATTTGCAAACACCGGTGAAGGGTTATTCCGAAAAACTTATCTAGGGTAAAAGCTAAATTTAATTATAAAAAAATAAAATGTTTTCATAAAGATCCAATTTCCTTAAAGGATCTAAATTTTCATAGTCATGTGGGACTGTAAACCACAACGCTACTACCATTATTTATACCGCCGTATAGAAATCACTGATGTACAAAGTGTGAAGAATAAAGAAGTGATTCTAGTATATTTCAAGACTATATTGCTTGAGGACAAACAACGCTCAAGTGTGGGAATATTTGATAATGCTAAAAACGAACATATATTTCATAGCATTATCCCTCAAGAAAGACAAGATTTTAGTTGCAACTGTTCTATTTACAAGTGATATTCGTTTAAATAATAAAAGGTGAAGACAAAAGACAAATTCAACGAAATGAAGACGCAAACGACCAAAAAGCTCAAAAGTACAAAGTGCAATCAAAGTGGTTCCAATTATTGATAAGAAACGTCTCAAAATTACAAGAGTACAAGACACAAAACGCAAAGTACAAGATATTAAATTGTACGCAAGGACGTTCGAAAATCCGGAACCGGGACCAAAGTCAACTCTCAACGCTCGACGCAACGGACTAAAAATTACAAGTCTACTATGTACAAGAATAAAATATAATATTTAAATAATTATATAAATTATTTATATATTATATATTATAATAAAAACCGTCGGCAAAGCTAGGATCCAAAGTCTGTGAGCTGGTTTTCAGACCTCCGCACTCGCGGTACTTTTGTGAAGGAAACCTCAGCACTCGCGGAGGTCTACAGTGAAGTCAGGATCTATAAATTCAGCATTTTCGGACGTTTTATTTACACATATTTTTATTTTTATTTTCTTTTTCTTAAAAACCCCATGTATCAAGTATCACTCCAATTAGTAATCTCAATTTGTAATTTTAATTTTAAGTTAGTGATAATAATAAGGTTGGGTTAGTCGAATGTTTTAAGGTCTTGTAAGTCGGAACTCTGTCCGTGTAACGCTACGCTATTTTTAACCACTGTAAGTTATGTTTATGTTATTTTCATTAATGTCTCGTAGCTAAGTTATTATTATGCTTATTTAAGCCGAAGTATTCATGATGTTGGGCTAAAAATATTAAAATTAGGTAATTAGGCTTTGTACCATAATTGGGGTTTGGACAAAAGAACGACACTTGTGGAAATTAGACTATGGGCTATTAATGGGCTTTATATTTGTTTAACTAAATGATAGTTTATTAATTTTAATATAAAGATTTATAATTGGACATACCTATAAATAACCATATACACTCAATCGGACACGATGGGCGGGGTATTTATATGTACGAATAATCGTTCATTTAACCGGACACGGGAATGGATTAATAGTCTATGGAATTATTAAAACAGGGGTGAAATTATGTACAAGGACACTTGGCATAATTGATAACAAAGTATTAAAACCTTGGGTTACACGCAGTCGATAACCTGGTGTAATTATTAAACAAAGCATTAAAACCTTGTTACAGTTTAAGTCCCCAATTAGTTGGAATAATTGACTTCGGATATAAGGATAATTTGACGAGGACACTCGCACTTTATATTTATGACTGATGGACTGTTATGGACAAAAACCAGACGGGCATATTAAATAATCCAGGACAAAGGACAATTAACCCATGGGAATAAACTAAAATCAACACGTCAAACATCATGATTACGGAAGTTTAAATAAGCATAATTCCTTTATTTTCATATTTAATTGCACTTCTAATTATCGCACTTTTATTTATTGTCATTGTATTTAATTGCACTTTTAATTATCGTACTCTTTAATTATCGCAATTTTATTTTATCGCACTTTTATTTTATCGCACTTTCGTTATCGTTATTTACTTTACATTTTAAATTAAGTCTTTTATATAATTAATATTTTACATTAGGTTTTAACTGCGACTAAAGTTTTAAAATCGACAAACCGGTCATTAAACGGTAAAAACCCCATTTTATAATAATAATATTACTTATATATATATTTGTATTTTTTAAAACTAATATAGCGTTAAGCTTGTTTAAGTGTATCCCTGTGGAACGAACCGGACTTACTAAAAACTACACTACTGTACGATTAGGTACACTGCCTATAAGTGTTGTAGCAAGGTTTAGGTATATCCATTCTAAAAATAAATAAATATCTTGTGTAAAATTGTATCGTATTTAATAGTTTTTCCTAGTAAAATATAAGCTATTTCAAATACACCTCGTATAACATCACTTTCTCTTCTCTTTATCTTGGTAAACTTCATAAGTCACCACCCACTTTCCTGCACACCTTTTTTCCTACTTCTAATTAATTGAATCATCACCTTACAACAACCATCGATCACCCCACTCCGTCACCACAATAAACCGCCACCATAGTCATCAAGTTGTATGTTTCTTTTTGTTTCGAACAGCTGTTGAAACCGAGACCCACAAGCACCATTACCATCGACACCCATCACCCTTTTTAGCCTCCTCTACTTCTTCATGATATCAATCACCATCATCGACACACATGTCCTTGTGATATTTCTAACTTATCGAACACCCTGCAACACCATTCACCGCCACCATTTTCTACCACGATACAACCGAACCACCTTCTGCCACAACCAAAACCACTTTCGCGTTTCAAATTTTTCGTTGCTGTTTCTAATCAAACCGCCAACCACATCAACCTACTTCTATATTTTTTTTGTCGTGCTAAACTGCTGCTGCTAAATCTTTTTTCGAACATTTTAACAACATGAAAAGGTTGGTTACCACCTCTCTATTTCCATGTCATCATCCATACAATTTTTTTTTAAAGCAATCAGGTGACTTTAGTTAGAAAGTAATGGTTAATATAATATAGGGTGACACGATTTCCACTATGTATATGGTTTCTATTTCCTGTACGAGTTGTAAGCTGGAAAATCTTTGATTATTGATTGGTCCATCGAGTAATTCAGTTGTTGCTTGGGCCGTTTTGTTTAAAGGTGAAAAGGGACCGAAAGTTGGAATCAAAACAAAGGTTGTGAGCATTTTACTAGTACATCTCATTTTATTTAAAATTCTTAATTTAAGTGAGATAGTTATTAAACTAATGGATGAGCCGTGATTTAAGGGAAAACAATTTTTTTTATTTAACTAGTCCCACGAGCTGGGTCACTAGGAGTGGACCGCTATATATATATTTTTTTTTGATTACTAAATGGCCATGATAACAGGAGTACGGAGATTATGGCGATATGCGAGAATTTGTGATCATATTACGCGAATAACAATGATTTTAGATGATGAGGACATGATGATACGATTATGATTGTGTGATTTTATGTGATAATATAATGAAGAAGAAGACTGTTGCATAATAGTTAAAGTTATTTAAGAAACGAACTAAAACAGAAATGAATGGGTAAAGCAACGGTTAAGAGTGTTGGGTGTAACCGAGAGGTCCTGGGATCGAACCTAGCTGACTACATAATTTTTTAATTAAATTGAAGCTGTTGGGCTTGTGCTTGCTGTTGGGCCATTAGGATTCGTTTTACATTTGGTCCACTATGATTTGCTTTAGATGTGTGGGCCGAGACTTTAATTTCAGTTGGGTCGTGACATCCACAAAAACATGTGTTGGGCCGGAGAGAAAAATAACGAGTTAAATATATATTGGGTCAGTTTAAGTTCAGAAAAATCGAATTGGCCGAATGGTTTAATGTGAGTATGGGGTAACGAGAGGTCGCGGGTTCGAGTCATGGCAGAGACAGTTTTATTTTTGAAGCTTTTCCTTTAAGGTAGCATTTATATTATTATCATTATTATTATTATATAAGTATTATTATTATTATTATCATTATTGTTATTACTATTATTACTACTACTACTACTACTATTATTATTATTATTATTATTATTATTATTATTATTATTATTATTATTATTATTATTATTATTATTATTATTATTATTATTATTATAGGTATTAACATATAACATTTTATTATTAGTATTATCATTAAAATTATCATTTTTATTATAAAAAAAAACTATCATTTTTATTAAAGTTATCATTATTAGTAAAATTATCATTATATATAAAATTATCATTTTTATTAAACTTATTATTATTATTATTACATCAAATATTATTTATCTAAAATACAATTATTACATATCTATACTAATATTACGTAGTTTTATATTTTTAAACAAAATATTATTTTTAAGTGATACATAATATATAAATATATTATACAATATAGATAGTAATATGATTATATATGTAAAAATTAATCTTAATACATTATAAACTTAGTTGATTAATATTATACGTGTTAATATATGAATAATATAGGTTCGTGAATCTGAGGCCAACCCTATACTTGTTCAATGATGTCATATGTATCTTTACTACAAAATACAGTATGGTGGGTTCATTTGCTCCCTTTTACTCTTTACATTTTTGGGACTGAGAATACATGCGCTATTTTTACAACTGCTTTATTAAATGCTCTTGAAATATGTTTTGAACTGCGAATACATGAAATGCTTTTATAAATGTTTGACGAGATAGACACAAGCAAAACATTCCTTGAATGAATTATTATGCAGACAGAAGTTCTGCGGATTATTATTGAATTATATGGACATGATAATTGCCACCGTTGAATTATGTGAACATGATAATTTCCACTGTTGAATTATGTGGACATGATAATTGCCACCGTTGAATTATGTGGACATGATAATTGCCACCGTTGAATTATGTGGACATGATAATTGCCTCCATTGAATTATGTGGACATGATAATTGCCACCAATTGAAAAGTGAATGTTATGTATCGAGAGAATGATTTTATACACAGGTTATGTGTATGTTATTTTTGTGCACGAGATATGTGTACGGTTACTAAGATTTATGAAAAATGATTGCGTACACGAGAAAGGTGTACTGCATTTAAAAGATATCGCATGTACATTACAGGTGGGTATAGGATTCGGGCCCATTTGTACCATGCAGCATTTAAATCTTGTGGTCTATCAAAATGATGAATTTTATTGTTTACGATAAACTTATGAACTCACCAACCTTTTGGTTGACACTTGAAAGCATGTTTATTCTCAGGTATGAAAGAAATCTTCCGCTATGCATTTGCTCATTTTAGAGATATTACTTGGAGTCATTCATGACATATTTCAAAAGACGTTGCATTCGAGTCGTCGAGTTCATCAAGATTATTATTAAGTCAATTATAGTTGGATATATTATGAAATGGTATGCATGCCGTCAATATTCGATGTGAAGAAAGTTTGTCTTTTAAAAACGAATGCAATGTTTGTAAAGTGTATCATATATAGGTCAAATACCTCGCGATGTAATCATATGTTATTGTATTCGTTCTTATGGATTAGGATGGGTCTTTACAGCAAGGACGTGGGTTGAGGATCAACATAGGAGTTGTACCACTCAGGCAATGCCTCGGTGGTTCAAACAAGTATTTATTCTTTGATCAAATAACAACAGTTATTGGATTTATACAAATTGTCTATCTCATGTTATGCGATTTTCCTCTAGGGTATATTGATTGTCAGACCGAATCGTTGAAGGACAACTTGAGGATTCGTTATGCCATTTTTTCTCTTTTTTTCCTTATATATATATTGGCTAAGTGACACACGGTTTGCTTTTCTCGGCCACCCTCGAATTTTCACCCTGGATATCGTGTTCTTCATGATTTGAGCGTTTAAAGTACGTTTGGTTCGATTCTATTTTACATGCTCAACAATGGCGGACTTAAGTGTGCACATATTTATGTATATCTATGTTATACGTATATCAAACACGATAAAGTGACGTTTTTATTTTACACGCTCAATAATGGCGGACTTGAGAGTGTATATATTTTTATGTATATCTATGTCATATGTATATCAAACAAAGATATAAGTGACTATTACTTCCAACTTGATGGTTATTTAATCAAAGGCAATCGCCTTTTTATATATGCCAAACAGCGAAAGAACAATCACAAAATACTGGGTTATACATGCCACTCCCTGTTCTGGAAGCTATATGGGAAGATATATCTATGGTCTTTGTTCTCGGGCTACCTCACACTCAACGTGGGGTCGACCCCAATTTGGTGGTCGTTGACCGGCTTTTCAAAATGGTTTCCATTTATTCCCCGTAAGAAAACATATGATGCCTCTTACATTGCTTAATTGTTTATTCGTGAAATTGCTCGACTATACGGTGTGTCCAAATCTATTGTATCTGAACGTGACTCACATTTTTGTAGCCATTATTAGGTTACGTTGTAGCGCATGTCGGACATGTCTTTGAAGTATAGTAGTACGCCGCATCCCTAAACCGGCGGCCAAACAGAAGTGATTAACCGTACACTTAGTAACCTCCTTCGTTGTATTCGTTGGGAAATCGTCCAAACAGTGGGACTATGCCCTTCCCCAAGCTGAGTTTGCTTTAAACAGTAAGCGATCTACTTTTGAATTAATAAACTCGTTATATTTGTTTTATTACTTGACGTTTACATACGCATAACGTATTCACTTATGTGAACGTTTGTTCACATAATTTATCTCATCCTCATCAATAGTATACATGTTTGTGTCCTGTTTTGCAAGCAATAATAGCAGGGGCGGATGTACCTTTATAGTAGTGCTAACACGCTACCGGTGAATTACACAATCTAGTAAAAAAAAAATTGTGCTTTTTACTAATAATGTAAATTTTTTTGAGTGAAACTATTGGATAATGTAATTTTTTGAGATTTTAACTAGTGACATATGTGACTACGATTCCTAGATCCGCTACTTAATATAAGCTTGGAGTTAATCAGCATAAGCATTTGTATCAAAACAAATAAAATATTATAACATGATCATATATGATTTAAATTTTTAAGCCGAGATCATACAAAATTATGCGACATTTAGTTTGTCATAATATATGTTTTATACGGAGTAGTAAATTTAATATACCTTCAACAAATATACACGTTCATAAGTTTTAATGTGTCGCATTATATATATTTTTATTAGACAAAATTGCTCATTTAGTCCTCGTGTTTTCCAATTTTTGCTCGTTTCATCCCTATATTTTATTTTCTGTAGTTTTCATCCTTAAAAACATTTTTTTGTCTCAATTTCATCCCTCACCCTAACGAATGTTAACTGAGTCCATTAAAACTATTTACATGGACTATCCACGTACTCTTTAACTAATTAAACTAAATACATTATAATTATTAATAAACACCAGCATAAACATATCTTAGGGAACTATATAGAGTATTTATCATTAAGTTCCTAAAGACCACGTTGGAGTTTTCTTAAAAAAAAAAAAGAAATTAATTACGTTGTTACGTCAATGGAATTTCAAATACAATTCCACATACTCAAAGGTGCTTCAACCTAGATCCTGCAGATTCGGAGCATAATTAAACCTCAAGTTCGTAGATTCAAAGCAAATTTCACACAATCAGACTAAATTTAATATACTCCAAAAATAATCAAATATCTGCAGACACACAAATTCAACATCGATTATGTGAACGGAGCATAAAAAATTATAAGGTAACATTTAGAACAGCTTGAATAGTAATAATAAAATAAATTTAAACAATTACATATCATCAGAATAAAACAGCTCACAAGAATTATAAATATAACATTAGGTAAAACTAAACAAATTCATCAAACGATCGATCAATCAATCAATCCGAGTGCGAATCATCATCAGATGAAAACGAAGATGATGACGAATAAAAATTAGAATTAACAGGAAAGAAGAATAACGTCCATAAACAAAGTGCGAATCGACAAAATCGCTGCTTAATCGTTCAGGATTACAAGCTATGTATTGACAACGATCGATTTTGATTTTGTACGAGAACGATCGAAGTTTGAGATATAAAATTAGTTTTAAAGGGGAAATGAACTGACGACAGAAAACGGCTATGAATAAAATTCGGAAGATGCTACCAGACAGTGGTAGGCTTAACCGTCTAATCATACAATTTTCTATTCTATTTCTTTTCTTTTCTGCAAGTATTATTGAAATTATTAATTAGTTGAAGATTACGTGGATAGTCCATGTGAATAGTTTTAACGAACTCAGTTAACCTTCGTTAGGGTGAGGGGTGAAATTGGGACAAAAAAATGCTTTTAAGAATGAAAAATACAGAAAATAAAATACAAGGATGAAACGGGCAAAAATAGGATAACACATGGACGAAATGAGCAATTTTGTCTTTTTATTATTATATTATATTTTTTCGTAAAATTTTAATAATAATAATAATAATAATAATAATAATAATAATAATAATAATAATAATAATAATAATAATAATAATAATAATGTTTTGGGGTTGGACGAAATGAGCAATTTTGTCTTTTTATTATTATATTATATTTTTTCTTAAAATTTTAATAATAATAATAATAAAATTTTGGGGTTGGGTCAGACGACGAACTCAAAGACTTACCGATGTGTGTTGTGCTACCGGTTGGGTGTTCCATTGTTCTCTATCTCGACGGCATGCTCTGCATGTTCAAGGGTTTTTACTGGGGATATTTTCAGGGATCACGCGGTGTCTTGTACTGGTATGGTGGGTATTAAGCATCGACATAATGTTGTTCGGGATTCCCTTGTTGATGTTTGTTATTGATCTGGGATTTCAGCGAGAAAGGAGGTTGACATTGGGTTGTCTGGAGGGAACGACAGGGCCCTCAGACCTGCAGATGTGTTACTTTATTCCTGGGATTGAGGTCGTGATGTTTGTGTTGACTTGACAGTGTCTTCTCCTTTGACACAGTCTGCGCTTTCTGACTTTGTCCCTGGACGTGCTGTGGTTGATGCAGCTCGTCGGAAGCGGGTTAAGTACGAATCTAGCTGTCAGACGATTGGTTATGGTTTCATTCCTTTCTCATTTTCTTCCCTTGAGAAATTAGAGAAGGAGGCTGTTTCTTTGCTAAAGCGGGTTCAGAAGTGTTCGATGGCGCAAGATATTGGTGCCGGTGCTGCTGCTCATATTTTTACTAGGATAAGTTTTGCTATTGCTAGAGGTGTGGGGGCCCAGATTGTCTCTAGGCTTCCCACTAATTTTTTGTAAGTTTTAAAACTTTTAAGTTTATTATTATTATTATTATTATTATTATTATTATTATTATTATTATTATTATTATTATTATTATTATTATAATAATAATAATAATAATAATAATAATAATAATAATAATAATAATATAAATATAAATATAAATATAAATATAAATATAAATTTAAATAATAATAATAATAATAATAATAATAATAATAATAATAATAATAATAAAAGCACTTTCACTTGTACCTTAGGCAGTGTACAATGTACAATCACGGTACAATACTTGGACAATGCTTGCTTTTATCATTGTAAAGCATTGCAAATAATAATAATAATAATAATAATAATAATAATAATAATAATAATAATAATAATAACAATAATAATAATAATAATAATAATAATAATAATAATGTTGGAATATCACTACCCTATTTGTGTGGATGAGAGCTGTGCAGAGCAGAGATAATAATAATATTTTTGGGATGCCCACAAGGTGTTTGTTAAAAGTCCTCAATGAGTTTTATCTTGGCTTCATGGTTTTAATTATATTACGGTGTATGAGGTTTTTGCATCTGTCTTTTTAGCTATGCACTACAACTAAAGTTTGTGTGTAGCTATGTCACATGCCGCTGTGAAGTTTCATTGTCCCTTTGTGGGTCTTAGTGGCTGTCAAAATGGGAGTGGAAATGGGCTTGTTAGAAGTTCTCTTATCAAGCATCTTAGTGATCGTCATTGTGGTATCGATGCGCGGGATATCACTCGACATTCTCTTACTTCTAATTTGGTGTTTATACTGAGGCTGATGTTACCTTTAGGCGTATGGGGATTTGGTTATGTGGTGTTTGCTACAAAACACACACGGTACGTGCTAAGTGCCGTCATGGTAGGGGCCCAGATGTGCCTCCCCCCGATGAGGGAAATGGTGTTGTTCGTTTTGTACTTCATAATTTTACCAAGCCACTAGCCCCCTCTTCTCCTGCTCGACTTTTTATTGAGGATGGTTCGGTGCATGATCATAACGATGGTTTTGATGTGGCTCTCCTTGATCGTTTGTTCTCTAAGGGGTTTAACACGGTTAAGTCTATCCCTCCCAAGTGTCGTTTGGGGGTTTCTCGGGTTTTGAAAGGTGCTCTTGATAAGGTGGTCTCTAAGCCTGATGACATTTCTAGTTGGGTCTCTTTGTTGGTGTAACCCCTTTGTACCCTTAAAACCTTTCGGCCACGGAATTGTCGTGAGTCTAGGTCTTCGATAAAGCGTCGGCATCAGGAAGAGAATATTTCCCGTGCTATTTGCTCTTGGGGGATAGCGGGTGGAAGTTTACAGCTTGTGAGGGAGTATTTGGCAGAGGATTCTCCTATGTTGTCAGTGGTTGATGATGAGGTCCTTGATTTGGAAGAGCGTAATATTAAGCAGTGTCGTAGGAAGATTTGTGATGGCCATTACACCGCTGCAGCTCGTGTTCTTTCTTCATCAGGCGTTGCTCCTTATAATGACGCCACGCTGGCGGACTTGCTGTCTAAGCATCCTTCTTCTATAGCTCCATCCTTGCCTGATTTGCCGGTTGATCACCTACACCTCGTTACGACTTCTGCTGTTGTTTCGGGCCAGATTAAAAGTTTTCCTCGGGGCACATCATGTGGTAGGGATGGTTTACGTGCACAACACCTTATGGATTGCTTGAGTGGTGCTGCTGTGGTAGTCTCGGATGAGTTGGTTGGCTCTATTACCGGGGTCGTTAATCTCTTTCTAGCTGGAAGGTACCCTATGGAATTAGGAGAGTATATAGCTAGTGCTCCCCTCACACCGCTTGTCAAGCCCGGCGGTGGTATTCGTCCTATAGCTGTGGGTACTGTTTGGCGACGTCTTGTTTCGAAGGTTGGCGCTGCTATGGTTGGCCAGTCTTTGGGAAGTTACTTCGATGGTCTTCAATTTGGTGTTGGTGTTTCTTCAGGTGGTGAGGCTATTCTTCATGCTGTGAATCGGTTGATTGAGGATCGTGGCTCTGATGTTGGCCTCTCTATGTTATTAGTTGATTTTCAAAATGCATTCAATCTTGTTGATCGTACGTTCATGTTACGTGAAGTTCGCCGCCTTTGTCCGAGCATTTCTCAGTGGGTTGAATTTTGCTACTCTAATCCAGCAAGATTGTATTATGGGAACCACACCTTATGGTCTTCTCAGGGGGTGCAACAGGGTGATCCCCTTGGTCCGCTGCTTTTTGCTTTGGTCTTACAACCCTTGGTTTCTAAAATCAGAGATAATTTTGAGGTTTGTCTTCAGGCGTGGTATTTGGATGATGGCACTATTATTGGGGACACTTTGGTGGTGGGGAAGGTTTTGCATTTGATTATGGGGGATGGGCCTCGTTTTGGGCTACATCTCAACGTTGAAAAAACAGAAATTTTCTGGCCTACGGAGGACCCTCGCAGCAGGCAAGTAGGTGTCTTTCCTCCTAATATTGCTTGACCTTTAAATGGTGTTAAGTTGCTTGGGGCCCCCGCAAGTTCCGATCTTGGTTTTAGTAGTGAACTGGTGATGCAAAGGGTGACCAAGTCCATTGCGCTTATGGATAAGGTTGCTAAGCTTGATGATCCTCAGTGTGAGTTGTTGTTGCTTAGGGCATGTACGGGAGTTTCTAAACTCTACTTTACCTTGCGTACTTGTCCTCCTAGTATATTTGAGGCGGCTCAACGCGCTTTCGATGGAGCCCTTCGATCTTCCTTGGAGCGTATTGTTACTGCTTCAGGACCTGGGTTTGGTGATTGGCAGTGGCGGCTTGCCACCTTGCCAGTTGCATTTGGAGGGCTTGGTGTTTATTCTGCGGGAGATGTTCGTCATTATGCTTTTCTGGCTTCTCGATTACAGTCTGCTGGGTTGTAGACCAAGCTCCTACGTCATGCGGGTATTGTTGGTCTTGGTCGTGCTTTTGAAGATGCATTGAGTCTGTTTAATAAAACGGTTGGGTTTGATATTTTAGGTAATCAGAGTGAGGTCGCTGCCCCCATACTCATGAAGAAATTGGCAGATGTTTATTTCACAAAGGTTACCGCTTCTGCAGAATCCACTTTTTCATTATCTCCCCGACAATCGGCCTTATGGAAATCGCAGCAGGGTGATCACACCTCTGCTTGGCTAAGGGCAGTCCCTATTTTGGGGTTGGGTCAGAAGATGAACGCAAAGACTTACCGATGTGTGTTGTGCTACCGGTTGGGTGTTCCATTGTTCTCTATCTCGACGGCATGCTCTGCCTGTTCAAGGGTTTTTATTGGAGATATTTTCGGGGATCACCCGGTGTCTTGTGCTGGTATAGTGGGTATTAAGCATCGACATAATGTTGTTCGGGATTCCCTTGTTGATGTTTGTTATCGATCTGGGATTTCAGCGAGAAAGGAGGTTGACATTGGTGAAAGGACCCGTTCATATACATTATAAACGATTCTCAATAGTTGATTACATCGCGAGGTATTTGACCTCTATATGATACATTTTTTAGACATTGCATTCGTTTTTAAAAGATAAACTCTCTTTACATCGAAAATTGACAGACATGCATACCATTTCATAAGATTCAACTATAAATGACCTAATCTGTCATTTACTTAATAATAATCTCCATTGAACTCAACGACTTGAATGCAACGTCTTTTGAAATATGCCATGAATGACTCCAAGTAATATCTTTAAAATGAGCAAATGCACAGCGGAAGATTTCTTTAACACCTGAGAATAAACATGCTTTAAAGTGTCAACCAAAAGGTTGGTGAGTTCATTAGTTTATCATAATCATTCATTTCCATCATTTTAATAGACCACAAGAATTTCATTTCCAGTTCTCATAAATATACGTCCCATGCATAGAGACAAAAATAATCATTCATATGGATTGAACACCTGGTAACCGACATTAACAATATGCATATAAGAATATCCCCATCATTCCGGGATCCTCCTTCGGACATGATATCTATTTCGAAGTACTAAAGCATCCGGTACTTTGGATGGGGCTTGTTGGGCCCAATAGATCTATCTTTAGGATTCGCGTCAATTAGGGTGTCTGTTCCCTAATTCTTAGATTACCAGACTTAATAAAAAGGGGCATATTCGATTTCGATAATTCAACCATAGAATGTAGTTTCACGTACTTGTGTCTATTTTGTAAATCATTTATAAAAATTGCGCATGTATTCTCAGCCAAAAAATATAAAGGGTAAAAAGGCAAATGAAACTCACGTAACAATATTGAGGTTCAATACTGTAGGAAAGGTACGTAGACGAAATGGAGATGACAAACACTAGATTGACCTCATGAGCATAACACCCATGAACCATACCCATAACCTCCATAGCTATAACCCATTATTTCCTTAGCTCTATCCCCCTCATAAAAATTCGTTTTGAAAATAATGCACTCATGACCTCGTCGTAATATTTTATGTATAATACTAATTATAATAATACTAGTACTACTAATAATAAGTTTAATGATAATAATCTTTATAATATTAATAATAATAATAAATATATATATAACGAGAGAGATAGAAGATAGATTGAAGAATGATGAGCTCGATTTTTTTTTATAGTCCCAAATTTGGCCCCATCTCCGCAATCTCGGAGGATTGCTGAATTAAAAGTCCCTAAATTTACGGAGTCAATCACTAAAGTGATTTGCAATTCACATGTTTCTTATATTTTTACGTAGTATTAGTTATTATTATATATATAATATATTTAATTCATATAATTAATTATATATTATATTATATTTACGCTCATGATAAAAATGTAATTTTTACAAAAATGACACGGTCGTGATCTCACGACTCATGTACCACTTTCGGTTTTTCGGGCGCACTTTCGTACGTTTAGAAAACTAGCCTTTTACGTTACGCGACGTGTACCTTTTACAAAAATTAGACTTACTTATCAATAATTTAGCTTTATAAAAATATCACTTATAAAATTTAGCGTTGTGGTCATTTACTTATTTAAATCAAAGTCTCGTTGTTTATCAAAATATATTATTTTAAATCAGGACGTTTTATGACTCGTACCTTTATCAAAATATAGACTTAAATTAATTAAAAACTAACCCACTCAGAGTGTAACTTAATCTTTTGAGTGTTTTGGTCATTTACTTTTATAATTCATACCCTCGTTAGTTATCGAAGTATATTTAATAACATTAACTTAAACCAAAACGTCTTTTGACTAAATTAAAATATATTTATAATATATAGGTTTGAAATACTTTAATAAATATTTAGATTTTAATTATATTTCAAAGTATATTTGAAGATCGTTTATGATATTATATCCTATAACGTTTATACTTTAAAAAATATAATTTCCTTATGTGTCAACGTTTAGTTTGTTTTCCTTAAACTTTCTAAATAATATAACTATATTCCCAAAGTTTCTCTTTCACTCTAAATAATAGGAAGGTTAACTAGTTAACGTTTATATAGAAAGTCGAACAGAAAACTCCACTAACATTTGGCTAGTTCCTGTTAATTGACACCTTTGTCTTCTTTTATAACTCGCTTTACCATTTTTCCGAATACGGTTAATAATAAGGGTTACCTAATTCAAAGTGGACCTCATAACAGAGACTCATAATCATAGTTCAATGTATCCGATAATTCAATCATTTGACATTATCTTTTAATCTAGTCGATAAACTTACATCGAACAAATACGTTTATGTAACATATTATTCATTCAATACCTTGATAGCATTTCCAAATTCATAAAATAGATCTCATAGCTTATATTCATATTAACTAATCCGTTCAATGTTTTATTAATATATCTCAATTTAATAATCACACATGTATATGTATATATATTTATTTACACATAATTGTTCGTGAATCGCTAGGCATGGTCAAAGGGTAATTGATTACATGAATATAGTTTTCAAAACATTCAAGACTCAACATTACAGATTTTTGCTTATCGTGTCGGAAACATATAAAGGTTAAAGTTTAAATTTGTTCAAAAATCTCCGGGTCATCACAGTACCTACCCGTTAAAAGAAATTTCGTCCCGAAATTTTGATAGAGGTTGTCATGGCTAACAGTAAGAGTGTTTTCATGACGTATATGAACTGATAATTAGGGTTTTATCATCATTGATTAATATAGATAAAATGATTTGTTTTTGTGAAGAGCACGAATGAAGCTATCACTTAAGAGTGAAAATGAATAAAAGTAAGTTTGACTTAACCGGTGTCGTAGTCAAGATTGATTTCTGGAATTTAAGGAATTTAGAAGAAATCTTCATATTAAGATTTGATTCTTCGGTAATTAAGGAGATTCAGATCTTCTTTGATTAAACGCGATAATCTGCTTCGATTGCTCTGTCGAAAATTTTCCTATAAATCCATCCTCTCCATTCCCTTACAACTCACACCTTCTATTCTTTCTTTCTCAATTTCTACTTTAAAGTATTCGTTAATATGCTCCATCCCATCCTGATCCTTGATATACTCCTAACCTTCATATCTGTCATTCTTCTTTTTAATCTGCCACCGGAAGAATCTATTTACTTCTACTATACTCTTGGGTTTATAGTGTTTCTAGTTCTCCCATGTCTTTACATTGCTATATGCATTGATATATACGGGTTGTAATTTCCGGGTTGTTGTTAGATTTTACACCTTCCCTTATATTTCGATGTCCCTGCTTCTGTCTTCTATAGTCATCGTCATCCCCAGTTAATGCTCTCTTCTATTTACTGCGGTTCATACTCTAAATTTCTATTTCGGAGCTTTGTCCTTTCGTTTCTTCTTCTTGCGATTAAATAGCTCTTATAATGGTCCAGAATTCGTAGGTATGGATTTCAGAATGAACACAGTAATTGTTCTAAGAAGGATAGGGTAATGGTAAATCCTGATTTGTTAAATTACCAGAATACCCTGGAAAAGACCGAATCATCAAGAAATATTTTCTTGATATATTTAGAGGTTAAATAGAATATAGGAGTCGTGTAACATGGCACATGATGACGTTATGATCTGTGAATCATCACGTTCCATTTAGAAACTCAGCATGAATTACTGTAATATAATCACGTTGATCAAGTGTCATTATATTATACTAACTCATGCTTCAGCTCCCAACACTACTTCAAAAAAAAATTCCTATTTTAAACTCGAATGTTTCAGAATTTAGAAACTAAAATAGTTTCTTTTATGATGTAATACAGATAGCGCGAAGAGGTAAATGATTTCGGATAAGAATAATTAAGAAAATATCTTCAGAAATATGGAGGATATTTATAATGAAAGATATGATGATATCTTAGAATTTCTAATAATAGAGGATGATGAAGAATATTGTCCGCAGGGGTTTAGAGTCAAGAGCAAGGTATTCCTTTAATGACTTCAACAGGTACTGAATCATTTAGATTCTTTGAAGGCACGTTTCGCCCTTGTGATTTGTCCACAGCCTCTTTCATACTTTGCTCAATCCGTTTTTCAGTTCCAAAACTTCTCTTTTTCTGAGCTTTGCCAATACACTATTCTTTATCATCAAACTTTTTACTGTTAAGATCGTTTACAGTTGTTGCTGCTTCGTCAGCATTTCAAGAACTAGTTCACAGTTCAAGGTGTTTTTCAGAAACTTCACATTCAAAGTATGTAAGTCCAGGAGATAGACGTTGTACGTACACATATAACTGTTGGCGTAGACATGCTGCGAGATTTCAAATTAATGATTGCTAATTCCCGATGATTCGTATGGCAATTCTTGTTACAAGATGCGAATGAGTAAATGGTGGGGTTTCAATGAATAACTATAATGACTTTTTGGAGAGGTTAAAGTCAAAGGGTAATGAAGTTGTTGGTACATCTGCTAATAATGTGGTGGGATGTAAAAGGTTCCCTGGTAACGATGGTGTATATCTCAAGGTTATAATAAGGTTAGTCTGACTGAAAAGTCGAAGTTGACTTGCTGGAGCTGTGACAAAATTGGCTACTTTGAAAAGGAATTGCAAAGTTATTTTTGCTAATAAATGCCAAAGAATCTGACACAGATATGTGTGGAATTATGACTTTGGTTTCGAGTGCTTTTTAAGTACCTAACTGTGAGTAATATGTGGTTGGATCATCATCTCGATTGCTCATTATTTGAAGTGTCTTCAGATATTTTCGAAGGGTTTGAACACAGATTGTAATCGTTAATATACATTTGATGTTCTAACACAGTTTTGAAGTCAAAGTATAGCTTTGAAAGATGTAGGAATCTAAAAGTGATGATACCGGTTATATCTCGAATTGAATTCTGAGGTTTCAAAATCAAAATTTGTAATTGGGTTTGAATGAGTATGGTTGTTTTGATCTCTATGAAAGAATGTATATTATTGTGAAAGTAGGAAGTATAGTTGATAATTTGCTTGATTAGATTCGAAGAATGTAACATATTAATTGTGAATATATATATCTCTCGGGTATTACCTACCCGTTAAAAAATTTCACAATTAATATTTTGTATATAAGAATTTTATTACAGTCTTTGTGAAAATATATATGTATATATTCTCCTCAGACATAACATAAATTTTAATGAGTTAATACTAAATTAAACTCATTTGATTTACGGTTGAAACTAGAATTGAATAATCCCTTGAAGGCTTTAGAGATTACATAAGTATTTCTTCAATAATATTGAAATTACGAGTCAATACTTTGTTATTTGTTGAGGCGTGATGTTGATTTTTGTTAAATTCTTGTGAACTTCGCAAAGTACGAGTGATGGTATCTGAGAAGTTTCGGTTACATCGATGATGAAAGTGTAAAATCAAATATATACTTGATTTATAATGAATTGGAATTTGTTGAATTGAGACAGAGATTGTAGTTAACGATGGTTAAGTTGCGGGTGAAGGACGTACATTATTGCATATTTGTAAGATGAATTAACCGAGTAGTTAAGATTCACACACAATAACTTAGCACGGAAAGATTTATTTTTATTTCAAAATATGTATATATAAAATATACATATAATTTCTTCAGAGGGAATGAGTTAACTCTTCATAACTCCTTGATACAATATACGCGTTATTGATTTGTAATGATATCCACAGTGATTCTTGAACTGACGGAGTTTGTGATGTTATAGGTGTTGTTGATTCTGATGTTGACTGTACTGACGATGCTGGTGACGCTGACGGTACTGTTGATGCTGTTGGTAAAACAAGTTTAGCTTGTTAATCACACACCATTTTTGTCAGGGTTTCTACTCTTCCTTCTATCATTTTGGTTCGCTTAACTGATTTATGGTTAGGGCTAGATTAGATAATCTCTAAGATTTTAGAGATTACATAATCTCAGTGGAATGTTTCTCCAAAGAAGTTATGAATTAATACATCGTCAGTTATTGTTGCTGGTATTCCTTGATATCTATGGTGCGTATGACGTTGATGCTCGTGGGACAGATTGTGAAGTTGAGGTTTACGACGTGGTTGTGGTTGGAGGTGGTAATGGTATTGTTGGCGTTGATGATGGTGGTACTGGTTATGCTGCTGGTGTTGCTGCTGGTGCTGCTACTGGTGTTTGTAATTTTTGCACCATATTCTCCAAAGCCACTACCCGAGCGCGAAGCTCGTTGACTTCTTCTATTACACCGGGGTGATTATCGGTTCGGACGAGCGGATAAATAAAATCTAGAGTTTGATGGAGTATATAATCGTGACGAGATACTCTGGAAATGAGAGAGAAAATGGTGTTTCGGACAGGTTCACCGGTAAGTGCTTCAGGTTCTTCGTCAAGAGGGCAATGTGGTGGATGAAAAGGATCGCCTTCTTCTTGTCTCCAATGATTGAGGAGACTACGAACCCATCCCCAATTCATCCAGAATAGATGATGACTGATTGGTTGATCCATTCCGGTCACACTGCTTTCGGAGCTTGAGTGAGATTCCATTTCAGAATCCGAGTGACTTGAACTGATGACAACTTCCATTTCGTACGATTGGATAAAGGATTTTTCGATATAAAATGATTTTCCGGCTATCGGGTGGTATTCTATTTACATAGGATATCCATATATGTATATAGATCAAAAGATTTCGTAGATTACAGAGGAATTTATGGAATATGTCAGGCAAAGTTTACAGTAATAGATACGATAAGATATGATTTAGCAGGTACGCTAAGATATGAATTTTGTCTATACACTACTCATGCAATTAATGTAGCAAGACGTGTCTAGACTAATAATGATAAGTAGGTAATTTCCTAAGGATGATAAGCAGATGATTTCCGACTAGAAATGATAAGCAAAACTTTTGACATGCAGACACGGTCGAAGTCCAGACTCACTAATGCATCCTAACGACTTATCAGTTAGACACACTAATGCAGACCTGGTTCGCTAAGACCACCGCTCTGATACCAACTGAAAGGACCCGTTAATATACATTATAAACGATTCTCAATAGTTGATTACATCGCGAGGTATTTGACCTCTATATGATACATTTTTCAGATATTGCATTCGTTTTTAAAAGATAAACTCTCTTTACATCGAAAATTGACAGACATGCATACCATTTCATAAGATTCAACTATAAATGACCTAATCTGTCATTTACTTAATAATAATCTCTATTGAACTCAACGACTTGAATGCAACGTCTTTTGAAATATGCCATGAATGACTCCAAGTAATATCTTTAAAATGAGCAAATGCACAGCGGAAGATTTCTTTAACACCTGAGAATAAACATGCTTTAAAGTGTCAACCAAAAGGTTGGTGAGTTCATTAGTTTATCATAATCATTCATTTCCATCATTTTAATAGACCACAAGAATTTCATTTCCAGTTCTCATAAATATACGTCCCATGCATAGAGACAAAAATAATCATTCATATGGATTGAACACCTGGTAACCGACATTAACAATATGCATATAAGAATATCCCCATCATTCCGGGATCCTCCTTCGGACATGATATCTATTTCGAAGTACTAAAGCATCCGGTACTTTGGATGGGGCTTGTTGGGCCCAATAGATCTATCTTTAGGATTCGCGTCAATTAGGGTGTCTGTTCCCTAATTCTTAGATTACCAGACTTAATAAAAAGGGGCATATTCGATTTCGATAATTCAACCATAGAATGTAGTTTCACGTACTTGTGTCTATTTTGTAAATCATTTATAAAAATTGCGCATGTATTCTCAGCCAAAAAATATAAAGGGTAAAAAGGCAAATGAAACTCACGTAACAATATTGAGGTTCAATACTGTAGGAAAGGTACGTAGACGAAATGGAGATGACAAACACTAGATTGACCTCATGAGCATAACACCCATGAACCATACCCATAACCTCCATAGCTATAACCCATTATTTCCTTAGCTCTATCCCCCTCATAAAAATTCGTTTTGAAAATAATGCACTCATGACCTCGTCGTAATATTTTATGTATAATACTAATTATAATAATACTAGTACTACTAATAATAAGTTTAATGATAATAATCTTTATAATATTAATAATAATAATAAATATATATATAACGAGAGAGATAGAAGATAGATTGAAGAATGATGAGCTCGATTTTTTTTTATAGTCCCAAATTTGGCCCCATCTCCGCAATCTCGGAGGATTGCTGAATTAAAAGTCCCTAAATTTACGGAGTCAATCACTAAAGTGATTTGCAATTCACATGTTTCTTATATTTTTACGTAGTATTAGTTATTATTATATATATAATATATTTAATTCATATAATTAATTATATATTATATTATATTTACGCTCATGATAAAAATGTAATTTTTACAAAAATGACACGGTCGTGATCTCACGACTCATGTACCACTTTCGGTTTTTCGGGCGCACTTTCGTACGTTTAGAAAACTAGCCTTTTACGTTACGCGACGTGTACCTTTTACAAAAATTAGACTTACTTATCAATAATTTAGCTTTATAAAAATATCACTTATAAAATTTAGCGTTGTGGTCATTTACTTATTTAAATCAAAGTCTCGTTGTTTATCAAAATATATTATTTTAAATCAGGACGTTTTATGACTCGTACCTTTATCAAAATATAGACTTAAATTAATTAAAAACTAACCCACTCAGAGTGTAACTTAATCTTTTGAGTGTTTTGGTCATTTACTTTTATAATTCATACCCTCGTTAGTTATCGAAGTATATTTAATAACATTAACTTAAACCAAAACGTCTTTTGACTAAATTAAAATATATTTATAATATATAGGTTTGAAATACTTTAATAAATATTTAGATTTTAATTATATTTCAAAGTATATTTGAAGATCGTTTATGATATTATATCCTATAACGTTTATACTTTAAAAAATATAATTTCCTTATGTGTCAACGTTTAGTTTGTTTTCCTTAAACTTTCTAAATAATATAACTATATTCCCAAAGTTTCTCTTTCACTCTAAATAATAGGAAGGTTAACTAGTTAACGTTTATATAGAAAGTCGAACAGAAAACTCCACTAACATTTGGCTAGTTCCTGTTAATTGACACCTTTGTCTTCTTTTATAACTCGCTTTACCATTTTTCCGAATACGGTTAATAATAAGGGTTACCTAATTCAAAGTGGACCTCATAACAGAGACTCATAATCATAGTTCAATGTATCCGATAATTCAATCATTTGACATTATCTTTTAATCTAGTCGATAAACTTACATCGAACAAATACGTTTATGTAACATATTATTCATTCAATACCTTGATAGCATTTCCAAATTCATAAAATAGATCTCATAGCTTATATTCATATTAACTAATCCGTTCAATGTTTTATTAATATATCTCAATTTAATAATCACACATGTATATGTATATATATTTATTTACACATAATTGTTCGTGAATCGCTAGGCATGGTCAAAGGGTAATTGATTACATGAATATAGTTTTCAAAACATTCAAGACTCAACATTACAGATTTTTGCTTATCGTGTCGGAAACATATAAAGGTTAAAGTTTAAATTTGTTCAAAAATCTCCGGGTCATCACAATTGGGTTGTCTGGAGGGAACGACAGGGCCCTCAGACCTGCAGATGTGTTACTTTATTCCTGTGATTGTGGTCGCGATGTTTGTGTTGACTTGACAGGGTCTTCTCCTTTGACACAGTCTGGGATTTCTGACTTTATCCCTGGACGTGCTGTGGTTGATGCGGCTCGTCGGAAGCGGGTCAAGTACGAATCTAGCTGTCAGGCGATTGGTTATGGTTTCATTCCTTTCTTATTTTCTTCCCTTGGGGAATTAGAAAATGATGCTGTTTCTTTGCTAAAGCGGGTTCAGAAGAGTTCGATGGCGCAAAATATTGGTGCCGGTGCTGCTGCTCATATTTTTACTAGGATAGGTTTTGCTATTGCTAGAGGTGTGGGGGCCCATATTGTCTCTAGGCTTCCCACTAATTTTTTTGTAAGTTTTAAAACTTTTAAGTTTATTATTATAATAATAATAATAATAATAATAATAATAATAATAATAATAATAATAATAATAATAATAATAATATAAATATAAATATAAATAATAATAATAATAATAATAATAATAATAATAATAATAATAATAATAATAAACATTTTTTTCCTCTCCTATTACTGTCTGTAATAATAATAATAATAATAATAATAATAATAATAATAATAATAATAATAATAATAATAATAATAATAATAATAATAAACATTTTTTTCCTCTCCTATTACTGTCTGTTCTTTTTTCATGTGGGTGATGGCCATGGATTACTACCCGTAAATGAAATGTGTTTGAAAACTCGGAAATAGTTGTTCCTGCAATTAATGTGACTATAGGTTTATGTCTTTCATATGAGACTGCACAATTTAGCGTACAAAGTAGGCAACTTTATTTGGCTTCAAATATAAGTGAAAAATTATGGTATTGGAGGATACGAATTTCTAAGTATCGATCAATAAATTGTTTATTAGGCGAGTTTCATCCATCCTACGGTGCAGGCAAATCATCGAAAAATAATAATAATAATAATAATAATAATAATAATAATAATAATAATGCAGAGATAATAATAATATTTTTGGGATGCTCACAAAGTGTTTGTTAAAAGTCCCCAATGAGTTTTATCTTGGCTTCATGGTTTTAATTATATTACGGTGTATGAGGTTTTTGCATCTGTCTTTTTAGCTATGCACTACAACTAAAGGTTGTGTGTAGCTATGTCACATGCCGCTGTAAAGTTTCATTGTCCCTTTGTGGGTCTTAGTGGCTGTCAAAATGGGAGTGGAAATGGGCTTGTTAGAAGTTCTCTTATCAAGCATCTTAGTGATCGTCATTGTGGTATCGATGCGCGGGATATCACTCGACATTCTCTTACTTCTAATTTGGGTGTTTATACTGAGGCTGATGTTACCTTTAGGCGTATGGGGATTTGGTTATGTGGTGTTTGCTACAAAACACACACGGTACGTGCTAAGTGCCGTCATGGTAGGGGCCCAGATGTGCCTCCCCCCGATGAGGGAAATGGTGTTGTTCGTTTTGTACTTCATAATTTTACCAAGCCACTAGCCCCCTCTTCTCCTGCTCGACTTTGTATTGAGGATGGTTCGGTGCGTGATCATAACGATGGTTTTGACGTGGCTCTCCTTGATCGTTTGTTCTCTAAGGGGTTTCGCACGGTTAAGTCTATCCCTCCCAAGTGTCGTTTGGGGTTTTCTCGGGTTTTGAAAGGTGCTCTTGATAAGGTGATCTCTAAGCCTGATGACATTTCTAGTTGGGTCTCTTTGTTGGTGTTACCCCTTTGTACCCTTAAAACCTTTCGGCCACGGAGTTGTCGTGAGTCTAGGTCTTCGATAAAGCGTCGGCATCAGGAAGAGAATATTTCCCGTGCTATTTGCTCTTGGGGGACAGCGGGTGGAAGTTTACAGCTTGTGAGGGAGTTTTTGGCAGAGGATTCTCCTATGTTGTCAGTGGCTGATGATGAGGTCCTTGATTTGGAAGAGCGTAATATTAAGCAGTGTCGTAGGAAGATTTGTGATGGCCATTACACCGCTGCAGCTCGTGTTCTTTCTTCATCAGGCGTTGCTCCTTATAATGACGCCACGCTGGCGGACTTGCTGTCTAAGCATCCTTCTTCTATAGCTCCATCCTTGCCTGATTTACCGGTTGATCACCTACACCTCGTTACGACTTCTGCTGTTGTTTTGGGCCAGATTAAAAGTTTTCCTCGGGGCACATCATGTGGTAGGGATGGTTTACGTGCACAACACCTTATGGATTGCTTGAGTGGTGCTGCTGTGGCAGTCTCGGATGAGTTGGTTGGCTCTATTACCGGGGTCGTTAATCTCTTTCTAGCTGGAAGGTGCCCTATGGAATTAGGAGGGTATATAGCTAGTGCTCCCCTCACACCGCTTGTCAAGCCTGGCGGTGGTATTCGTCCTATAGCTGTGGGTACTGTTTGGCGACGTCTTGTTTCGAAGGTTGGCGCTGCTATGGTTGGCCAGTCTTTGGGAAGTTACTTCGATGGTCTTCAATTTGGTGTTGGTGTTTCTTCAGGTAGTGAGGCTATTCTTCATGCTGTGAATCGGTTGATTGAGGATCGTGGCTCTGATGTTGGCCTCTCTATGTTATTAGTTGATTTTCAAAATGCATTCAATCTTGTTGATCGTACGTTCATATTACATGAAGTTCGCCGCCTTTGTCCGAGCATTTCTCAGTGGGTTGAATTTTGCTACTCTAATCCAGCAAGATTGTATTATGGGAACCACAACTTATGGTCTTCTCAGGGGGTGCAACAGGGTGATCCCCTTGGTCCGCTACTTTTTGCTTTGGTCTTACAACCCTTGGTTTCTAAAATCAGAGATAATTTTGAGGTTTGTCTTCAGGCGTGGTATTTGGATGATGGCACTATTATTGGGGACACTTTGGTGGTGGGGAAGGTTTTGCATTTGATTATGGGGGATGGGCCTCGTTTTGGGCTTCATCTCAACGTTGAAAAAACAGAAATTTTCTGGCCTACGGAGGACCCTCGCAGCAGGCAAGTAGGTGTCTTTCCTCCTAATATTGCTCGACCTTTAAATGGTGTTAAGTTGCTTGGGGCCCCCGCAAGTTCCGATCTTGATTTTAGTAGTAAACTGGTGATGCAAAGGGTGACCAAGTCCATTGCGCTTATGGATAAGGTTGCTAAGCTTGATGATCCTCAGTGTGAGTTGTTGTTGCTTAGGGCATGTACGGGAGTTTCTAAACTCTACTTTACCTTGCGTACTTGTCCTCCTAGTATATTTGAGGCGGCTCAACGCGCTTTCGATGGAGCCCTTCGATCTTCCTTGGAGCGTATTGTTACTGCTTCAGGGCCTGGGTTTGGTGATTGGCAGTGGCGGCTTGCCACCTTGCCATTTGCATTTAGAGGGCTTGGTGTTTATTCTGCGGGAGATGTTCGTCATTATGCTTTTCTGGCTTCTCGATTACAGTCTGCTGGGTTGCAGACCAAGCTCCTACGTCATGCAGGTATTGTTGGTCTTGGTCGTGCTTTTGAAGATGCATTGGGTCTGTTTAATAAAACGGTTGGGTTTGATATTTTAGGTAATCAGAGTGAGGTCGCTGCCCCCATACTCATGAAGAAATTGGCAGATGTTTATTTAACAAAGGTTACCGCTTCTGCAGAATCCACTTTTTCATTATCTCCCCGACAATCGGCCTTATGGAAATCGCAGCAGGGTGATCACACCTCTGCTTGGCTAAGGGCAGTCCCTATTTTGGGGTTGGGTCAGACGATGAACGCAAAGACTTACCGATGTGTGTTGTGCTACCGGTTGGGTGTTCCATTGTTCTCTATCTCGACGGCATGCTCTGCCTGTTCAAGGGTTTTTACTGGACGTTACCGAACAAAGTTTCTCTAACTTTTCTTATTATTATTATTATAATAATAATAATAATAATAATAATAATAATAATAATGTGGTCACGGCTGACGTTACCGAACAAAGTTTCTCTAACTTTTCTGATTTTCACGAAATAATTAAAACCGAATCCGAATCACCGCCATCAATCGTTGACGTGGTTAGTTGGCGAGCGATTCCTTCCCACGTCAACCACCTCATATATAAACCCTAACCACAAACAATTTCCCCCATTTCCATTTCCAATCAAAATTACTACTATTAATCTCTTTCATTTACTTTCTTCTTCATTTTAATTGAATTGTATGTGCAGCAGCAAATTTCGTCTTAGTCGTCGGTCAATTTCAACTTTAACGGCGAAAACTATGGCGGAGGAATTCAACTCGTCTCCGGCAGCGGCAGCGACGGCGACGGCGACGGCAAGTTCAACATCCAAGACCAAAAAATCGATATGGCCTCTTCGTTGGATACCGAGTTCCACTGATCACATTATTGCCGCTGAAAAACGACTTCTCTCTCTTGTCAAGTAAACATTTTTAATAATCAACCTCCAATTTATTACTCATATGATGTGATATAATAATATAAGTTGATAACTAGAAATTTAAATATACATAGACATTGAAATATGGATCCATGTGTTCAGCATATATATGCATTTGAATTTGAATAATGTATAAATTAGCACTTTTTGTTTTGTTGAATTTTGATGCTTAAAATGGTGTTGATCACTTCAATTTATTCAATAATGATATAAAAAGTATAAACTATCGTATAATTCTCGATTTATATGATTCAAAGTATAAACTTTGCTATAACTCATGTTGGAAGTGGTTTGTTTGTGAAGATGATTGTTTTGGATGAAAATTGCAGGACTTCATATACACAGGAAAAGGTTGATATTGGCACTGGTCCACCTGGGTCAAAATTGAGATGGTTTCGTTCTGCAAGTAATGAATCGAGATTTATCAATACGGTTACCTTCGACAGCAAAGAGGATTCGCCAACTCTTGTGATGGTGCACGGATACGCAGCTGCTCAGGGGTTTTTCTTTAGAAACTTTGATGCTCTTACGAAACATTTTAGGGTGATTGCAATCGATCAACTTGGGTGAGTTTGATATGTTATATATCGCATGTTTTTTATACATTATCGAATGTGTATGAGTTGATGTTTGTTATGTTTTGCTGTATTTGATTGAGATTTGAAATGGTTATCGTTCTGTAGTGGCTTTTTGTGGGCGTACAACGGAATAGAATACACGATTTTACCCACTGAGAGCAACTAGTGGTACTTGAAATCTTGAAGTTGAAAATAAGGACAAGTTTTCTTTTTTATATTGAATTAGGAATACTAATTGGTCTGTGAAGAATCTTACTTGTTAAATGCTTAAGATATAATAACTGGAAAACTTTCATATGTAGTAGTGGGCCGGTGTGTGCTTTATAATGTTCAGCCACTTCGAGGATCATGGCAATTTTCAAGTTTTTCTGTAAATATTATATTATATGCTGTTCCAGAACAAAAACCATCCCAATATAGCCTATCCTGATATCCTCACAAATGGTTTCAGGTTCAAACATACGGTCACGGGATAACCCGGTTAGATCGTGTAGTAAAAATACTCGTCCTCACTAGGTAGCCTGAACAGGTAAAAACCTTATCCGTTTATGTTGTTCAGAACATAAGTATACTTGTTCTAAGCTCCTGGTACAAAGAACTTGAATCAGCAACATTGTTTAAACATAGTCGTGCTTTTTTAAAGCTAACACGTAGATGTATCTTCTGTGTAATAGTATCTGTTCGATGTCTTTAACACAAACTGAATTTGGAATTACTGGTCTATATCTTATACTCTCTTCTCTGTGTTGTGCAGTTGGGGTGGATCAAGCAGGCCTGACTTCACCTGCAAAAGTACTGAAGGTTAGTTGGTTCAATTTCATATGCTTGCAATATGTTCACCAATTACACTAATATCATGTATTTGTGTGTATATACTATCCCATATGAATTGTCTGATGTGTTTAGAGTTTGGAAATATAGTAAACAACATTTATATTTATGAGAGGATTACCTTTATCCTTTATGTTACTTCATTAAAACAAAGGGTATGTATATCGTCTGATGTAACACTATATCCAATGGTTGGACATTTTTACTGTGCAGAAACTGAGGCGTGGTTCATCGATTCACTTGAGGAATGGCGTAAAGCCAAAAATCTGGATAAGTTTGTGTTGCTTGGGCATTCATTTGGAGGATATATTGCAGCGAAATATGCCTTAAAAGTAAGTTTCCCGGTAGCAGTTTTTGTAGGGTAACAACTTTCCTGTATTAATATGCTATTCGATTCTAATGATTTTCTCTAATGATTATGCAATGAAGCATCCAGAGCGTGTGCAACATCTGATTTTGGTGGGACCTGCTGGCTTTACATCAGAAACTGAACATAAGTCAGAGTGGCTTACCAAATTTCGGTCCACGTGGAAAGGAGCCGTTATGAACCATTTGTGGGAGTCTAATTTTACTCCTATGAAGGTCCTCAGGTAATAAGATTATTGCAAAAGGTTACACCTTTTCACATCAGTTATGTGGGCCATCCTTTAATATATTATTAATTACATGTGATTTGTGGAAATTTTGTGATGCAGAGGTTTAGGCCCGTGGGGCCCAAATTTGGTTCGTAGATATACTAGTGCTAGATTTGGTGAATACTCAACAGGGGATATGTTGACAGGGGAAGAGTCCAGCCTACTTACTGGTAGATCTAGTCAGCCATATTTGAAATTGATTTTCTACAGTTTTATTTGTCTAATAATTGATTTGATGATTTATTTATTTAAAAGATTACATATATCATACTTTGGCGGCCAAAGCAAGTGGAGAACTCTGCTTAAAGTACATCTTCTCATTTGGGGCATTTGCTCGAAGTCCTTTATTACAAAGGTGCGATACTTTTTACAGTTCTTGTCAAGAAAAGAATATGCTTTTTATGTATATAGATCATCTCCATTAATTTAATGGTGTAGTTAATGAAGTTTGTTTTGAAAAAATAAAAATTCTTGCTCTGTACATCTAGCTTGATGTGTATTATGGAAGACCTCTTAAGTTATATACTGCCTGTATAATTTGTTGCTGCTAAGAACTATTTAGTGGCAGTTATTATATAGTGTTATCTCAAATGCATTGGTATCATTATTAGGTCACTGCACCCGGTGTTGTAAATGACGTCCATTGCGTCCGTTGCGACGTCGGTTGCGGCGGTTTGGTGACTAGCCTGTCTCTACCCCATCCCGTCTTCTAATAAGTTGGTCAACGGTCAAAAGTCGGGTCAAATGCGGGAAAGGTCGGGTAAACGCTGGTCAAAAGTAAAAAATTCGGTTAAAATCTGTCAATAGTCGGTCAAATCAATCAGAATTGACGTAGTTTAGTGTTACTTTTTTTGTATTATATTAACAATAATAGCGATTATAGGTACAAACTTGTCGACGAAGGTTTTTTGGCTTTAAAATATGTGTGTATATATATATTTATATATATAAGTCAATGTCAGTCAACGTCCGTCTCAACCCCGTCCCGACGTTTTAAGATGCCGACCATCTCAACCACGTCTCGCGTCTTTTTCAACCTTGACTACACCTAAAGAAATTTGTACTTGCAGCTTTTAGTTTTTCAATCTCAAAGATAACTTCTTTTTTTTTAGTCTTGCTTATAGATCAAGCATTGATCTTTGTGCTGTTAAAACATTGAAGTTATCTGTCTAAAGCATCAAATTTAACAACATAACTCGTCTTTTTGGTTTGTAGATCTTCGGAATGGAAAGTGCCAACGACATTTATATATGGAGTCGAAGACTGGATGAATTACGAAGGGGCAGTTGGTGCGAGGAAGAACATGTCTGTTCCCTGTGATATCATAAGAGTCCCAAAGGTATTTTTATATTTCTATCCTCGTATATTTTATGTGTATGGATTATGGTCATATAACTCGACATAGAGTGATTGGATCGACTAATCGTCAGATATTGCCCGACATAATAGATTATGATTTCACCCATTTGCTAATAGACCTACTGATTTGTAAACACTTGATGCAACTAATTCAAATAGTTAGATCATACCCATTTAATTTGATTTTGGTAACTGATTCCTCTAATCAATGGCGAATCTATCTTGTAAGTGGTGGAGTCCACTAACCCCACTAATTTTAAGTTTTTTATAAAATAGCACTCAAATTGTAATGGACACCAAGATGGGACCTCATATAGTTTTAAAAATAATGGTTTTTTTTTTTTTTTTTTTTTTTTTTTTTTTTTTTGAAGTAAACAACCATTTTCTGAAAGGAAAAAAAAAAAATTACACACTACCAATCAAATTGTATACGACCCCTTTAAGTTTTGATCCTAAAATCGTCACTCCCTCTAAATCCATCGTAAAAGATCTCTCATATTTGGAAAGTAACCGTCTTAAAAAGGATTAAAGTAATAGAACAAGATCGGATTAGGTCAATTTGTATCAAGAGCGAACATATAATCCAAGCATATTAACTGAGGTTTGACTAATGTGATTGCAGGCTGGTCATTTTGTGTTTCTTGACAATGCAAACGGATTTCACTCAGCAGTATTGCATGCTTGCCGCAGGTTTCTCTCATCAGATCCTAATAGTTATCCTCTAGCTGAAGGTGTTGTATCCATTTAGTGTTATTTTATTAATAGTCATACTCTGGATAACTTATACTAATTTGTCCTGTAATTACTGCTATGTTATATCTTCTTTTATACGAAACCGAAAATAGAAGTAAAAAGGTAAAATACCTAAGAACGGATTGTGTTTTTGTCTGTGGCACGAGATTGTAGTTATGTTGCCGCCTAGAACATCTTTAGTTTCTCAATAGACTTCCGTTGTTCGATTGAGGATTTTTAATACGTTTAAAATTATATACATTGGTTGATTTTCATCTCGTAGTTAATTAGTTTCCTTAATGTATGTGTATTCTTTTAGTTGTTTGATGTGTGATAAAAGCTAATGTGTCGATGTATATCAAATCAGAATTCTTTTTGAAACAACCCTGGATGTACTATATCTCATTGTATGTCTTTGACCCAATCTATCTAACAATTCGTTTGGGACAATACGTTATCAATTTTTGCAAGGTAATCGAAATACTATACTGGAACTCTAATAGTTTTTATATTTTGGAATCGATTGAGATTGATCGTTTGTCCAAGCTCATGGAAGTCCCTAAAATGGGGCGCGTTAAGGCTGAATATGATTGACTAGTTCGTGGTTAGGATATAGATTAACAAGGGTTAGGGGTCCATGTCTGTCTTGGATGAAGGTATTTTAATTTTAATATATTCTAAAATTGGTATATTTGGTTGCAGAGTGAAGTGGTCATATATTGTACTTGTAGTAGAGTGTGCACCAATAAGTGGTTGTCCAGATGAATAAGAGGATTACTACAATTATTTTGAGACGTATATAAATAATAAGGTAAGTATATAAATAATAAGGTTAGCATTTTTCAAAATGAAAGGAGTAAGTAGTTTTGACTTCTTTCTAGGCGATATATTCAAAAATCACGACAACTCTCATCAGAAAATGAAAAAAAAAAAAAAATACGACACAACTTAAGAACAAAACCATGCATCAACTACAACTAAAAAGTAAACAAAAACCGAACAAACCAAAAAAAAATAAAAAATAAAAATGAAGCAAATGAAACAAAGAACCACGAAAAGACAAACAAAAGAGAGCACGGAAGCTAAATCAAACATCCAGCCCACAACACGAAGAGCCCGATGAGCCGTCACCACCAAACCCGATGAGCCGTCACCACCAAACATTTTTTGTCCTGCTGAATTTCTCCACCTCGGCTCTGACCTTCATATCCTTTGATGAGCTTGCCTTCTTCCACTTTAACTAATCGAATGGCTTGACCTGAACGAGAAGAGAATAAATTCTCCAAAGCATGTCCCGTCGAATAACACTCCACAATAGTACCACCATCAGTAGCAACGCCTTAATCATAATCTGAGTCCCTAAAATAAATGACCCAAAATCCTTAACCGACTTCGACTGAACCTTCGATTTGCAAGGGGGATGATAAACTATTTATTGCACCATGTAGCACATAGTTCTAAAAGGATCAAACATGGTGGTAAGGCATGATCATGTATTTTGTTAGTTTTAGTTGATCGAGTTAACCTACCCTTTATTTAAGAAAAGTCTAACATCATTGTGTGTTATGATTGAATGATTGATCCATCATTATACAATTGTTTGGCATCATTGTCAGATATTTCAACCAAATAAAAACTTGTATAATAACTTAGACGTTGGTGTTTCTTTGTTACAGATAGTTAAAGTAAGTCTTTATTTCCATAGGAACACGTTATTTGCCTAATTATATTGTATATATTAATCTAATAATTATACTTCAACAACTTAACTAGTTAGCGCATCATTATGAATTTCCTAAAACATAGAGAAAAATCATTGTGATAAACCAAAGCCACTCTTGTACTCTAAAGAACATATTTCTGAATTATAACTTGATTTCGCATAATTTGATGCGCCACGAAATATAATTAAACAATTAGAGACGGAACTGGTTTTTTTGCTTGGTTTCCTAATATATATTTTTAACTTGTTATTGGTTTTTAGAACATAACATACGTACATACAACCTATTTCTGCTAAAAATGCAACAATTACATTTTTCATCTTGCAGAATACGTCAAGGCATAGAACTAACAGGCTAACAGCATGTATTTCAACCCAATATATAAACCCACATCAACCACACCTTAAAGAACATCATTTCAGAATACGTACCGGCATTCAAAATGAGGGATTTCAAAAACCCGCCTTTCATCGCAAACTCTACAATGCACAAATTATGCATTACCTTACTCATCATAAGCATGATTTGTTTCCAAACGCTAGCAACATATCCACCATTGAGGCAAAGGGCACAACCACCAGTAGAGCCAAAGTTTTCGCTAGTCTACTCGCCAGAGGCTTTTATGTTACACCCACACGATGAAACACAAGATTACAAAAACCCATTTCCCACACCTTCGACTGGAGGAAGTGGCGCTAAACACGGCCCAATTGAACACCGTGGGTTTAACGACGAAACTGAAGAAGGTGGTGACATGGCTCCTGATGATATCCATCTGCTAGATTGATCCTCTAGCAGTGCATTTATAGATATGCCGTACTCAAGAAAAAGAATACATCGTATTATGTAAACCAAAAAGGATGTGTACCATAATAATGCATAGTATATAAATACAAATACAGATATTGTTTGTTTCTCAAGTCTTGTTCAGATTCTTACAACTACAAGCAAAACTCAACTAAATAACTTAAACAAATAACCATAAAAAGACAAACTTCCAAACAGGTTACATAAGATGAATGGAAGTTGGTCCAGTAAAAGCAGCTACTTTCTGAGCTTGCTGACCTTCACTCTTGTATAACTCTTTCATATCCTTTTTAGCACGTCGAGCCTCTCGTTTTTCCTCCTTCAATGCAGCCTGAATTAATAAACGGTTGTTCGTTAACACTAAAAGCATATGCAGTACAACAAAAAACATTAGAAAATGCAGGAACACCAATAACGTTCCAATGTAAAAACAATTATGTTACAAAATTTGGAGTACAATAAAAGATTACAAGTATATTATCATTATCATTTATCATACTTTCTCATTAAAAAGTAAATATTTTGGTTAAAGTTAATAAAAGGTATGACTAGTATATATCTCTAACAAGAGGTGGCATTTTCATCAATTACTTATGTAAGGGGCGAACAAATGAAACGGGTCAAGAAGGTTGGAGGCCACCCACTGTCTACTTTATACAATTGGTTTTACTAATAAAAGTCAAAGTCAAAAACTATTCTTGTCAAAGCAAAGATCTAGATTCTAGATTATAATCATAAACGATTGGTTTACTAAACATAATTCATGCATCAATAATGCATATATCATAAACGATCTGCATCAATAATACCTTGCGCTCTTTCTTTTCTTCCTTCGATTCTACACCAATTATCTTCTTAGGCGGCTGCACATTCTTCTCCTATCTTTCTCAACATTTGTCCTACTTCGAGGCAAAAAGTCAACCGGAAGCATTTCTTTACCTTTCAATGCAATCACACGAGCTGGTTCATCGAAAGCCTTGTTGACCGTTTCGGTCAACTTCTTCTTCTTCCTCCCACCTGGCGCCTCAATCTTTCCAGGATGATTATCAAGATTCGAGTACGTCGTTATTATAGTCTCACAATCCCATTTTTCACTTTCATCACTACTTTCCTCTACAAACTTAACACATCTTCTTTATCATTTTCATTCTCGTTTTCGGATTGTTCGGCGTATTGCATACATCGAGGTCTCAAATCAACGGCCGTTTCCAGTGAAATTGGTTCTTCTTCTTCTTCCATCTTTTTGTCATTTACTAAAAGTTTATAGTCTCCGTCCAATTCCAAAGGAACTTGATTTTTCGATTCTATAAGAGATTCGTGACGTTCAAAATCTTCGTAGTCCACAAAATCTTTAGAATAAATTCCCCTTAAATTATGGAGTGTAATTGTCAAAGACATATCCCTTAAATTATGGGATATATTTGTATTTATCATCATGCATTGCCGATCTCCACTTGTATATATATGCATTATTTTTCAATGGAATACACAAGGAATTACATACTCATTTATGGTATCAGATACAGGCACGCTCATGTGACCAATCTCCCAACAAACTTCTTTAGTATTCTTGAAGTTAATTATCACCTCCCTCCAATTACGTCTCCATTCCTTATTCCACAAATCTTTCAACCTTTTTTTCGTTTATGTAAGACCCAAATATTTATTGTACATAATGTATTTATGGTGTACGATGCGCGTATGAAGTGTACGAAGCATGTACGTGTTGCTTGCTCGAACGTCGAAGGAAACTGGACGTTGTCTGAAGAGACAAGGTGTGTACGTATCTTTTCAACCCCAAATAAAGTTTGAGTTGATGTTTCAAAGCCTCACCATTGGAAATAAAATCTTATTACGTTTCCAACGATATTTGATTCACCGAAAACGGAGCTACGGTCAAAAAGTTATGGCCAGAACAAGTTTCTGAAAACTGACCTGTAGGTTGGAGCGGCGCTTCGAAGGCGTCTGATGCGTTTTTTCAGCATTTTAAAGTATTTAAATGAGGGGTATTATAGTCCTTTCGCATATCGACGATTTTAGGCCACAAAATGCAGTTTGGGGGACTCATTCACATCCACAATCCTATCCATATCCTCTCTTCTTCATCCCCAAATTTTAGAGTGAGAAACAAGTGAGAGAAAGCTTGGATTGTGAAGGAGGAAGCTTGGGTTCATCAAATTGAAGCTCATTTCTTGTGTTGTGGTTTTGCTAGCTTCGTTTTCTTCAAAAGGTAAAACCTTAATTCGGATTTAGTTGTGTTAATTCGTTTATGATGCTAGGGTTTGTGTTAAAGTGGATGTAAACCCCATTTCTTGGAAGTTTGGGGTAAATGGGTTAAGTTTTGGTGTAAGAACCCTAATATTGGTGGGTTTAGGGTTGGATGATGATGTTGTTAGTTTGTAAACTAAATTTGTTGATGAAATCACTAGCTAACTTGGATTGTTAGTGATTAGGGGTGTAAACTTGCAATTTGGTGTTTTGACTAGTTTTTAGGTCAAAATGGGTTTTTGTGTAAATGTTGATCTAAAATGCATCTAAAGCCTAAAAGAGGTGTATTTAGGTATTTCGGGAACGCGGGAAGCGGTCTCGTTAGTCTTGGACTTTCGAGTATCGTTAAAAGTGCAAAAAGGCGTAGATTGCACTTTATGTCAATTTGGGCGGGTCGTGAGTCCAAATGGGGGATTGGTTGATCAAACCTTGTGCAAAATGTATTAGTGGGACATAATCACTATTCGATTGTGATTATGAGTGGTTCGGGTGAGATTTGACTTAGTCAAAGTTGGTCAAGTGTAAATAGTCGAAATTACACTTGTGATGTGTTAAGTTGAATAGACTTAAGTTGTAGCTTATTTGCATGTGTGATTTGCGTAGGTGATATACGTGAAGTCGGTGGAAGAAGTTCAAGTTTGCGAGTTGCACTTCTTCAAGTAATCGAGGTGAGTGGAATATTTATACATGTATGTATGTGGTTTATTTACTCGTACGCGATGTGGGCCTTAGGCGCCACATCGTGAGTATTGGGCGTTATGTCACAAGTTGGTGACTTATTGAGGCTATGGGTGAAGAGAACTGCGAGTCGGTAGTGTCTCGTTAGGAGATTCACAAGTCGGTGAACCTTTTGGAGGTTCACAAGTCGGTGACCTCGTATGTATTGGCGGGTGATTCACAAGTCGGTGACACCCTATAGTGCTTCACAAGTCGGTGACACTTATTGGTGGCGCTTCACAAGTCGGTGATGTCACATGGCGTTCACAAGTTGGTGACCCATAGATATTGGTGGGTAGTTCACAAGTCGGTGACACCCTTTGGTGATTCACAAGTCGGTGACACCTTATGATGAGTCACAAGTCGGTGGCATCTTACGAGTGAGACTCGATGTTATTGGTCGTCTACAAGTCGGTAGTGCCATAGCGGGGAACGGTTTGTTATATTTATGCATTGTTGTGATTTTAGTATATTATTGTGACGGTTTATATACTAACGTTGTTGCTAGTCGTATGTTTGGTGTTGCTAGCTCGTTTATGCATTTTGTTTGCATGGTATTGTAAGTAGATGCGTGTAGGTAAATTACATATGTATATGTATAAGTATTGCATTCACTAAGCATTAGCTTACCCTCTCGTTGTTTACATTTTTAGGTACGGAAGCGGATTTGGCAAGGATATGCTCGGGATTTAGATGATTATCCCCCTTTGATGCTTACTTGGATTACTTTTGGATTCGACCTAGGATTTGGGTAGTTTATCCCCAACATCATGCTCGTGGTCTTGTTGGAACTTAAACTCTTGTGGTCGAACTTGTATTTTGTACTTAAGGGGCAATTTGGGCATATGTGGGCCCGGGTTCGTAAAACTTATTTTATTAATGGACCATGTTAGTTTTACTTATATGATTGTGTTGTGAAAAGCGTTTTGTCAAAATACGTTGAGAAGTGGCCGAACATTTTCTTATTTGGGGACTTTTTGGACAGCGGGCTGCCAAACCCATTCTGCGCGCCGCGCATGGGAATGGCGTGCCGTGCTACCAGCTGCACAAAGAATTTTTTTTTTTATTTTCAATTTTCCGCGTGGTCGTTTGTAATTTGGGTTGGGTTGTTACAAGTGGTATCAGAGCATGGTCTAAGGGATTTAGGTGACTTGAGATAGGCGCCTAGACTTAGACTTTTGTGTGTGCTATTATGCGGGACTTGTAGGATTACGGGTCGGTTCGGGTTTTAGTTATATGGTTTATGTTGTTACTAACCATGTTGTTTTGTGTGGAACATCTAGCGAGATGGTTGTTGTATTGATGAGCTCGGCATGGTGTATGAGCGTAATAATGCTTCGCGACCATTATTACGGTTGCAAGCCAAGTCATGCAAGTGATGTACAACAAGGATTGGACTAGATGGGATGTATGAACATTGACATACTTATATGTTTGTGAATATTGATTGTGGCGGTGTATGTGATTTATTCGTGTTGCGTTTCCTAACCAATTTCATTTCTTAGAATGACGACGAGGAACAAACAAGTTAACGGAGATCAAGGCAAAGACGTCGAATTCACGGCTAAGGTTGAGGCCATCTTTAAACGTCAAAAAGCGGAGTTTCTCGAGGAGGTTAGAAAGGTCTTCAAAGATTCGGTTGATGAGCAAGTAACCGGTCTAATTGATGAACGGATGAAGGTCGCCATCGAGGAAGCACTTGATGCTAGGAATATTTATCCCCGAGGCGAAGGGAGTGAAGGAAATGGGAGGCGGGACTTCCATTACAAGAACTTCAAGGATGCACAACCTCCTATGTTTATTGGGGTAAGGGATCCGTTAAAGAGTACATGTTGGGTTTCCGACATCGAGGGGGCTTTCCGTACTAGTGAATGTCCTCCCGAGAAGAAAACGAGGTACGGTTCTAGTATGTTACGCGAAGAAGCCAAGTTGTGGTGGGATGACAAGATTCAATTGTATGGCGAAGAACAATGTATGAGCTTGTCATGGGATGAGTTCAAAAGGGAGTTCTTTGATGAGTACCGAACTTCTTCCGATCTTGATAGAATCCGGGACGAGTTACATAATTTGCGACAAGGTTCGATGGACTTGGTTACTCTCAAGTCTCCGGAGTATGTTGGTGACGATCACAAGTTGATGAAAGATTTCTACCGTACAATGAATGACGAGTTGAAGGGTAAGATTAGTCGGGGAATGGCTAAGTCTTTTAAAGAGTTGTTTGAGTTGGCTCGGGGTTTCGAACCGGAGGTGTCGAAGCCAATTGTGTCCGATGTTAGTAAACGGAAGTTCGAAGCGACGATGTTTTCAAACAAGAAGAGTAAAAGCGCTACCGAAGGTGTCGGAAGCGTAAAGATGAGTGACACGGGTGGGTCTAAATTCGCGTGTTATAATTGTGGGAAAACGGGGCATAAGTCTCGTGATTGTCCGTCGGGTAAGGTCACATGTTTTAAGTGCCGGAAGGAGGGACACCGGAAGTCGGAATGTCCCTAGTGGAATAGTGACGGAGCACGAAAATCTAGCGACGCTTGATTCAGGTACTATTCGATTTTAGTACTATCTTTATGCGGGTGATTTTGGGTAATGATTGAGTTTATCTGTGTGTTGTAGTGACTAGCTAGGTCGAGTTAGTCCATTGCGGTTTGATTAGCCATGTCGGGTTAATCAATTGGATGTTGGGTGTTGACCGAGGCGGGTTAACCAAGTGAGTTTGACTAACCGGGTCAGGTTAATCAATTAGATGATAGGTGTTGACCGAGTCGGGTTGACCTAGTGTGTTTGACTTAACCAAGTCGGTTTAGTCATTAGATGTTAGATGTTGACCGAGTCGGGTTAACCGGGTGGATTTGACTTAACCGAGTCGGGTTAATCAATTGTTGTTAGGGTTTGACTAAGTCGGGTTGACCACGTATGTTTGACTTAACCAAATAGGGTTAATCGATTGTTGTTAGGTGTTGACCGAGGCGGGTCGACGTAGTGTATTTGACTTGACCGAGTCGGGTTAATCAATTGTTGTAGGTGTTGACCGGGTCGGGATTGACCAAGGGTGATTGACTAACCAAGTCGGGTTAATCAATTCTTGTTAAGGGTTAGCCGAGGTAGGTTGACCGGGCGTGCTTGACTAACCAAGTCGGGTTAATCGTTTCGGTGTTGGAGGCTTAAACAAGTCGGGTGTAACCGCGATTTGATTAGAGGGTTACTTGTATTGCTCTCCATAAGGGTTAGCGTAGTAATGGTATGCCGTTCGAGAGGCGTTTACGTTGACCTTGTATGTGTGCGAGTATAGTTATGGTTGTTGACTACCTTTGATTGTGCGTAAGTAACCGTGTTAACGGTTGAGACGGTGCGAGTTAGGGTGTAAGTCTTGGTGTTCCAAGCATCTCCTTGAGTTAAGAAGTAAATAGGCTAGTTGTGTGGCCTAGGTGAATAGTGACGAGCAGGTGTCACTAGAAAGCTGTGGGCGTTGAGCCGTATTGTTCGTTGGAATTGTGTAACCTCGAGTAGTCAAGTGACATATGACACTGAGAATAGACCCCGTATGGGTCGAGCTTTTGAGACTCGATGGTAGTAATGGGAGTTGCATAACACTGCGTCAGGTGCCTCCGTATACCTGCTAGTGGAATGCTTCACTCCGGTGGTGTGATTACTTTGTACTTGGGTACCGATGAGAAAACCCGAAGGTACGATAATGGTTTATTGTGATGATTAGCGGGCGTTGACGTTTAACCGATTCGAAAGGACTAGGTTCGAGTATCTTGTAGTAAGTCCGCTGAAGATTTTGAGTATGACCAACGTTGATACCGGTCATATGTGTTGTGGAAATGTTGAAATTTCACATGGTATTATCATCTTGACGGTGATAGTGTGGGGTTAAAACCCTAAGTATGGGAGTATGTACCCGGAGGGTACGGTGGTCCCTCAGTTTGGTAGGCATGTTTGAGCAATTTGCCGGAAGTCGTCTCGTTTTGGGAGCCGACTAGAGACGTAGAGTGTTAATTTGGATCGTCTCGTGTAGAGATATACAAGATCATCTTTAATGGCTGATCGAAATGATGTTCACCGTGTAATGGCAGACGAGTTTTGGGAATTTTGGGGTTGTGTGTCGGTTGGAAGTACCGAAAAGTTGCGGGAAATTCCATCACCGTGTGCGTGGTGCGGATGACCCAAACTAGTTGACAGTTGGAAAGGATACTCTGAGTTGTATATTAGAGTGTGCCAAGAGATCATGGAGGATTATTGTGTGGATGGGACGTTACGTTCCAAGGATGTGGAACTCATAGGATGCAATGGCGGCATCGAAGGGGTACGAGATTGTGTGAGGACTCGAAAACTTGAGAAAAGTGTGTTGTCCTTGTTCGCGATGAGGGTTAGATCGCGAGGACGCGATCCAATTTAAGTGGGGAGAGTTGTAAGACCCAAATATTTATTGTACATAATGTATTTATGGTGTACGATGCGCGTATGAAGTGTACGAAGCATGTACGTGTTGCTTGCTCGAACGTCGAAGGAAACTAGACTTTGTCTGAAGTGACAAGGTGTGTACGTATCTTTTCAACCCCAAATAAAGTTTGAGTCGATGTTTCAAAGCCTCACCATTGGAAAGAAAATCTTATTACGTTTCCAACGATATTTGATTCACCGAAAACGGAGCTACCGTCAAAAAGTTATGGCCAGAACAAGTTTCTGAAAACTGACCTGTAGGTTGGAGCGGCGCTCCACCATTTGGAGACGGCGCTTCGAAGGCATCTGATGCGTTTTTTCAGCATTTTAAAGTATTTAAATGAGGGGTATTATAGTCCTTTCGCATATCGACGATTTTAGGCCACAAAATGCAGTTTGGGGGACTCATTCACATCCACAATCCTATCCATATCCTCTCTTCTTCATCCCCAAATTTTAGAGTGAGAAACAAGTGAGAGAAAGCTTGGATTGTGAAGGAGGAAGCTTGGGTTCATCAAATTGAAGCTCATTTCTTGTGTTGTGGTTTTGCTAGCTTCGTTTTCTTCAAAAGGTAAAACCCTAATTCGGATTTAGTTGTGTTAATTCGTTTATGATGCTAGGGTTTGTGTTAAAGTGGATGTAAACCCCATTTCTTGGAAGTTTGGGGTAAATGGGTTAAGTTTTGGTGTAAGAACCCTAATATTGGTGGGTTTAGGGTTGGATGATGATGTTGTTAGTTTGTAAACTAAATTTGTTGATGAAATCACTAGCTAACTTGGATTGTTAGTGATTAGGGGTGTAAACTTGCAATTTGGTGTTTTGACTAGTTTTTAGGTCAAAATGGGTTTTTTGTGTAAATGTTGATCTAAAATGCATCTAAAGCCTAAAAGAGGTGTATTTAGGTATTTCGGGAACGCGGGAAGCGGTCTCGTTAGTCTTGGACTTTCGAGTATCGTTAAAAGTGCAAAAAGGCGTAGATTGCACTTTATGTCAATTTGGGCGGGTCGTGAGTCCAAATAGGGGATTGGTTGATCAAACCTTGTGCAAAATGTATTAGTGGGACATAATCACTATTCGATTGTGATTATGAGTGGTTCGGGTGAGATTTGACTTAGTCAAAGTTGGTCAAGTGTAAATAGTCGAAATTACACTTGTGATGTGTTAAGTTGAATAGACTTAAGTTGTAGCTTATTTGCATGTATGATTTGCGTAGGTGATATACGTGAAGTCGGTGGAAGAAGTTCAAGTTTGCGAGTTGCACTTCTTCAAGTAATCGAGGTGAGTGGAATATTTATACATGTATGTATGTGGTTTATTTACTCGTACGCGATGTGGGCCTTAGGCGCCACATCGTGAGTATTGGGCGTTATGTCACAAGTTGGTGACTTATTGAGGCTATGGGTGAAGAGAACTACGAGTCGGTAGTGTCTCGTTAGGAGATTCACAAGTCGGTGAACCTTTTGGAGGTTCACAAGTCGGTGACCTCGTATGTATTGGCGGGTGATTCACAAGTCGGTGACACCCTATAGTGCTTCACAAGTCAGTGACACTTATTGGTGGCGCTTCACAAGTCGGTGATGTCACATGGTGTTCACAAGTTGGTGACCCATAGATATTGGTGGGTAGTTCACAAGTCGGTGACACCCTTTGGTGATTCACAAGTCGGTGACACCTTATGATGAGTCACAAGTCGGTGGCATCTTACGAGTGAGACTCGATGTTATTGGTCGTCTACAAGTCGGTAGTGCCATAGCGGGGAACGGTTTGTTATATTTATGCATTGTTGTGATTTTAGTATATTTTTGTGACGGTTTATATACTAACGTTGTTGCTAGTCGTATGTTTGGTGTTGCTAGCTAGTTTATGCATTTTGTTTGCATGGTATTGTAAGTAGATGCGTGTAGGTAAATTACATATGTATATGTATAAGTATTGCATTCACTAAGCATTAGCTTACCCTCTCGTTGTTTACATTTTTAGGTACGGAAGCGGATTTGGCAAGGATATGCTCGGGATTTAGATGATTATCCCCTTTTGATGCTTACTTGGATTACTTTTGGATTCGACCTAGGATTTGGGTAGTTTATCCCCAACATCATGCTCGTGGTCTTGTTGGAACTTAAACTCTTGTGGTCGAACTTGTATTTTGTACTTAAGGGGCAATTTGGGCATATGTGGGCCTGGGTTCGTAAAACTTATTTTATTAATGGACCATGTTAGTTTTACTTATATGATTGTGTTGTGAAAAGCATTTTGTCAAAATACGTTGAGAAGTTGCCGAACATTTTCTTATTTGGGGACTTTTTGGACAGAGGGCTGCCAGACCCATTCTGCGCGCCGCGCATGGGAATGGCGCGTCGCGCCACCAGCTGCACAAAGAATTTTTTTTTATTTTCAATTTTCTGCGTGGTCGTTTGTAATTTGGGTTTGGTTGTTTCAGTTTATTGAGGTTAATCCTTATATCCATTTTATTTTCATACTCTTCTCACAAAATTCACCAACAAAGATCATAACAAAAGATAACAGACACCTTCAAATTTTGTTGTCCTCTGCTTGCTAAAATAAATAAACTTCTCTTCCTCAATTTTTGTCACCTCATGCTTCAAAGATAATACGAAGTTCTTTATTCTCATTTTTTTCTTTGCCATAATCTTCTTCAACATATAAATGGCAAATGCAAACAAAACTCACCTCCTATGACCTTACCCACCGATAATAACTGGTACCTCGATATGGGAGCAACATCACACATGGCAGGTTCTCAAGGTAATTTCATGACTTATTATCCTTCAAATGTCTCTAAATGTATTATTGTTGGTAATGGTCACGGCATACCTATTAGTGGTTACGGACACACCTCTTTAAACATCAACCCTAATCGACAACTCAATTTATCCAACATCTTGCATGCTCCGCATTTAATTAAAAACCTTATATCCGTTCGCCGTTTATCTATTGATAATTCTATCTCTGTTGAATTTGACCCTTTTGGTTATACCGTGAAAGAATTTCCGATGGGAACCCACCTAATGCGGTGTAATAGCACCAGTGACTTATATCCTCTCCAACCATCCAAGCCACAACAACTTCAACATTCTGCTTTTTCTGTTTCTTCTCATGATTTATGGCATCAACATTTAGGTCATCCGGGCGTTAATGTACTTAAGTCCCTTTGTAATAAAAATTATGTTCAATGCAATTCGAATAAGATATCTTTTTGTCAATCGTGTGTCTTTGGAAAGCACGTTCGTTTGCCTTTTCATGCTTCCACTAATTCTACTTTTAATCCTTTCGATATAATACATAGTGATTTGTGGACATCACCCATAGTTAGTACCAATGGCCATCGTTAGTACATACTTTTTCTTGATGATTTTACGAATTTTTTATGGACAATGCCATTAGGTAATAAATCGCAAGTATTTAACAGTTTTCTTACTTTTCAATCTCTTATTAAAACACAATTCAATAGACAAATCAAAGCATTTCAATGCGACAATGGCACCGAATACAATAATAAATCCTTTCATAACTTTTGCAATCAAAATGGCATGGTTTTTCGTTTTTCTTGTCCATACACTTCTTCTCAAAACGGTAAAGTGGAACTAAAAATTCGTGCTATTAACAACATTATGCGCACCATCATGTCTCATTCATCTGTCCCGGCTAACTTTTGGCCTCATGCACTCGAAATGGCTACCTACCTAATAAACATTCTCCCAACCAAACTACTTAATAACTTTTCCCCAACACAAATACTATATAATCGTACACCAGAATATAAACATCTACGTAACTTCGGTTGTTTATGTTACCCACTTATTCCATCCACTAAAATTAATAAACTTCAACCCCGGTCAACACCTTGTGTCTTCTTAGGTTACCCCAAAAATCACCGCGGCTATAAATGTTACGACATGTAAACCAAACAGTTTATCATTTCTAGATATGTTATTTTTAATGAACACAATTTTCCTTTCTCATCCTCTCTATCTACTTCTGGTCCAGACTATAAATTTCTTCATGAGAATATACATCCCCTCTTCATTAATAATATACAGTTTCCTGAGCCTAATAACAATTTCACTAGCCCACATCACAATACTCCTATCAACTCACCTTCTACTCATAGCCCAAATTCTTCTCCTGAGCCCAATAACACAAAGAGACTACAACAAAATCCTTCCTCTACTTCGGCCCTTTCTGATACAAGTCCTCTTCAACATCCTGGACATACGCTTCCTTCCAATCCATCCACTAATACCAATTCTGCTACTGTTGCTCAACCTTCTAATATAGTACCTTCAACTACTACTCACTCAATGACAACTCGTTCCATGTCCGGAATTTTCAAACCAAAAACACCATTTAATCTTACCGCATCCACAACTATTTCTCCTCTACCATCTAATCCTAAAATAGCCTTAGCTGATCCTAATTGGCGCCGTGCCATGACCGACTAATACCAAGCTTTGTTGGATAACAAGACGTGGGAAATTGTACCCCGTCAATCATGAAGGGACCCGTCCTAATCCATCTGGATGAAGTCCATATCGATTATAAACGATTTACAATAGTTGATTACATCGCGAGGTTCATGACCTCTATATGATACATTTTACAAACATTGCATTCGTTTTTCGAAAGACAAACTTTCTTTACATCGAAAGTTGACGACATGCATGTCATTTCATAATACATCCAACTATAATTGACTTAATAATAATCTTGATGAACTCGATGACTTGAATGCAACGTCTTTTGAATTATGTCATGAATGACTCCAAGTAATATCTCTAATATGAGCAAATGCACAGCGAAAGATTTCTTTCATACCTGAGAATAAACATGCTTTCAAGTGTCAACCAAAAGGTTGGTGAGTTCATTAGTTTAACATAAATGATCATTTCCATCATTTTAATAGACCACAAGATTTCATATTTCCATTTCTTATAAATATACATCCCATGCATAGAGACAAAAATATCATTCATATGGATTGAACACCTGGTAACCGACATTAACAAGATACATATAAGAATATCCCCTATCATTCTGGGAAATCCTTCGGACATGATAAAAACAACATCGAAGTACTAAAGCATCCGCTACAACGGATGGGGTTCGTTAGGCCCAATAGATCTATCTTTAGGAATCGCGTCAATTAGGCGTGCACTAATTCTCAAAATTAGTGATGTTCCCTAATTCTTAGGCTACCAAGCTAAAAGGGGCATATTCGGCTTCGATCATTCAACCATATAATGTAGTTTCGATTACTTGTGTCTATTTCGTAAAACATTTATCAAAATTGCGCATGTATTCTCAGCCCAAAAATATAAAGGGTAAAAAGGCAAATGAAACTCACATACTGTATTTTGTAGTAAAAATACATATGACGTCATTTAACAAGTATAGGGTTGACCTTGGATTCATGAACCTATATCAAGTATATATATTAACAAATATATTTGAAATCGAATAATTAAATTTTAAGTTATATTAATTGTTAATTTGAATATATTTATTTTTATTTGTTATATACTACAATGTATTAATGTTTTCATACATAATTATATTAATATCTTATAATATATATATATATATATATATATATATATATATATATATATATAGAAAATGTTTATTTGTTATAAAAATAATAATAATAAAAATGATAATATTTATAATCATGATAAAAATGCTAATTTTAATAAAAATACTTTTGTTAATAATAATAATTTTAAAAATGATAATTTTTACAGGAATGATAATTTTTATAGAAATAATAATTTTAATGATACTAATAATAGTAATAATAATAATAATAATAATAATAATAATAATAATAATAATAATAATAATAATAATAATAATAATAATAACAATAATAGTATAAAACTACCTTAAAAGGAACAAGCTTTAAAAAGAAACGCCAATGTCCGGGCTCGAACCCGCGACCCCTCGCTCACCCGTCATAACACCAAACCACTTCACCAATTCAGTTTTTCTTAGATTATTATTACACTAATTCTAATTAATCCGATTTTCTGTTATCATCTTCTTTAACATTAAAGCCTAATCATCATCATCACAATACCATCGTATCATTATCATCAAAATAACCATCATCATTCGTCTCATTTGACCAGGAGTAGGAAAATAGGAATCTAATGGGTTTATTACAGCCCAACAGAAAAAGAACTCTCAGCCCAACTGAATTATTACTCTCGGCCCAATAATTAAAGCGAGTTTAAGGCCCAACCAAAACTAAAGACTCTCAGCCCAACAGAAGGAAATATCACCTCGCTGTAATTCGTTCATCATTATTTTTATACAAACATCACTTCGTCACTTCCCATTACTCACAATCATAACAGGTTAATCACCGGAATTTTATTAATAGAACATTAGTATATGTTTATACTATAACCTCATCATTAATCATCATTATTATCACCCATAAATTTTCTTGGATACCCCATCTGTCTTCATTTATCTCGTCACTCATCAATATCATAAACCTAACAGACAATGACGACCAATATTGATAATACTTTGTGTAACTATTAAATAGTTAAGTATGATCATAAGCATCACTTTCCTTTATTTAATTTTTGATCTTCTTTGTAACCCACTAGCAAATATAATAGTAAGTGGGGTGTTGTTTGGTTAGAGGGTGTCGATAGTGTGGTTGTCGAGTGAAAGTAGTTTGTAGGATATCCTCATAATTTAATTAGGGTGAACGGAATACTATCTCCTTTTAACATAGAAATCGAGGGAGTAAAGTGGGTTTGGTAACCGAAATATTGAAGCAATCAACATTAACTTTGGTCCACCATAGAAAATTAAGAATTCGTTTTATATATAAAAAAATCTCGATATTAGTCATCAGCACAAAGATGCATCAATTCAACTTCATGTATAATACAAAAAGTAATATCCAAAAGTCACTATAACTAATTTGGGTCGGCCACTAAGAGGAGAAGGTAAACGCCTTTATCAATCAACCAATCAATGTTTATTCGTTTCTTTATTTTAATCATTACCTTTAACCAAGTCATCATCTTCATTGTCCGTTATCATGATCTTAAACTAACATCATCATCATTTATCGATACAGAAACAACTCAAATGCAGTAACGGTTGCAGTAATATACGTGGGGTGTGGGCTACAAAGATAGCATTATTTGATGGTGGTGGTTCGTTTGGGTTATAAACAGGCTCAATTTATGAGAATTCACGATTTGCAATTTGGAGAGAGAGACGAGATATAGATGAAGAGAAAGGAAATAGAGAAGGATTGAGATGACGGTTAGTGGTATGGTTGTTTATGGTGGTGATTGAGGTGGTTTAAGATGATGATTGATTAAATGGTTTTAGTGCAGGCTGTAGGTCGACAAGCATAAAGGTAGCAAAGTTGGTGATGGATTTATGTTGTGTTGATTAAACAAAGAAAGAAAAGGTTGCATATAGTGGTTGCATTGATAGATTTATGTATGGTGGTCAAGGTGGTGCTCGAATGAAGGTGACGAAATGAAATAGCAGCAGGCTGCTGCCCTTGATAGAAACGAAGACGATGGCAGCTGTGGCTGCAGTACACTTGATGATAACTTGTGATGTTGGCTATGGGTTGTGGAAAAATCTTTGTAGTTGATAATTGATTATGAAATCGATTGGTGTTAATTATCACTGAATTTAGCCAGGTTGTAATCGACAGGTTCCAATCAGAAAAGAAGAAACAAAGGAATAAGATAAAAATAAAAAAGCAGATAGTGATTTTTATCTAATTCGTATGAAAATTGAGATTTGTAGAATCAATTATAAACAGTTCGATTGAGATGGATACTGGATTCGTTCTATATTTGATCTTATATAAATTAATTTAATTTTGGTAATTTATTCTTAATAATTATAATACAGCTTAATTAATTAGTAATAATAAGATAACTAATAATAATAATATAAATTAATAATATCAAAATAATACTAATAATAATATTAATCATATTAATAACCAAAAATCGTAATTATAATAATGATAATAGTAGTAATAACAATATAAATGATAGTGTTTATAATAATACTTATAATAAGGATAATGTATAAATACCAATAACAAGGAATATGATAATTATTAATAACAATGTAAAAATAATAATAATTAATGACATTATAACTAAATTATACATTTAATTGTTCTTATAAAAATATATTTATATAAAGTCTTTATTTTGATAATCATAATTTTACAAATAATAATAATAATATTAATACTAATTTTTGATAATAATAATAATGTTATTAACAATCATAATAATATTACTATAACTCATTAATATTAATACATAATTATTTACACAAAATGAAATATTACAATTTCTTAATATATAATATTTATAAATTACTTATATTGCAATGTGTATATATATGTAATTATGTAAATTATATATATATATATATATATATATATATATATATATATATATATATATATATATATTACCTATATTAACATACGATTATATATATATATATATATATATATATATATATATATATATATATATATATTATTAACTCTATATGAACACTAATGAAACATCAACCGTGTATTACCGCCGTTAACTAATTAAACTCGAAATCATTTATATCTATTTACAGATAGTTGTTCGTGAATCGTCGGGAATATTCACAGGGTAATTGAATCAATGTAAATAGTTCAAAAGTTTTAAGACTCAACATTACAGACTTTGCTTATCGTGTCAAAATCATATCAAGATTAAGTTTAAATTTGATCAGAAATTCCCGGGTCGTCACAGTACCTACCCGTTAAAGAAATTTCCCGAAATTTGAGTGTGGTCGCCATGGCTAACAATAAAATGTTTTTATGATGAATATGAGTTGATAACTAAAGTTTTATCATTATTGATTAATATAGATAGAATGATTCGACTACTTGAAGCGTACGATTGAAGATTGAGATAGAGATTTAGCTTTTGACGGAGTCACATTTGAATTCCGGAATTCAAGGGATTTAAAAGAAAATCTTGGAAATCTATAAGATTTGATTCTTCGAGATTTAAGAAAATTAGAATATCTTTAATTAAATGCGATGATCTGTCCCGATTACTACGTCTGATATCTCCATTATAAATTTTACCTTTTCCGTTCCATTAGTTTTCACCATTTCTATACTCAATTCCTAAATTCAAAAGATTGTGAAAATGCCTAATCCAGTTCCGATTCTTGTTCTTATCCTCACTATCGTAACAATCATTCTCCTTTTCCAATTACCACCCGAGGAATCCGTTTTCTTCTACTTTGCCCTTGGGGTTATAATGCTTTTAATTCTTCAGTGTCTTTATGTTGCGATAAACATTGATATACACAGTTTGTAATTCCCGTGTTTGTGATCGGCTTTATATTTTCCTTTATTTTTCGGAGCTCCATGCTCTTGTTTTCTCTTCTCGACTCCAAGTCAAGCGAATAATGGTCCAGAATTCGTAGATATAGAGTTTCGAATGATTATAATGTTCTAAGCAGGAAGGAACGTGATAGCACGATTTAATTTTCAAATTTATCAACATCACGGAAGATAGAACCATCAAGAATACATTTTCTTGATATGTTCAGAAGTTAAATAGAATGAAAGAGTTATGTAACATGGCACATGATGACGTTATGATCTGTGAATCATCATGTTCCAATAGAACTTCCAGCATGACTTACTGTAACATAATCACCTTGGCCGGGCGTCATTATATTATACTAACCCATGCTTCAATTCCCAACACTCCTCCACAATTCATTCATAATTTATACTTAGATTTTACAGAAGTTTCTAATATAATGGAATACAGAAAACACGAAGAGGTAGATAATTTCGGACAAGGCTATTTATGAAAATATCCTCAGAAATATCGAAGATATTTATGATGATATTTTGGAATTTCTAATTTCGAAGGTTGATGAAGAAAAATTTTCCGCCAGATTTTAACATGACTTCGGAGCAAGATATTCTCTAAAGATTTCATCGGATCCAGAATTACCTGGATTCTTTGAATATAGGGTTTGGTCCTTGTATTTGTCCTTGGTCTCCTTCATGGTTAGCTCAATCCGTTTTTCAGTACCAAATTTTCTATCGAGCGTTCCCAACACTCCATTCTTTATCATCGGACTCTTGGCCATTTAGGCCATCTACAATTTTACTGTTTCATCTGCATTCAATGGAGCCATATCTGAATCGTCGGTTATCAATCCGAGGTGTTTTCAGGAGAATTGTGTTTTTAGATGATTAAACGCTGATGTTAGTATGGTGGAATATAAAAGGTTTTCTGGTAACAATAAATGAGCACGCATATATATATCAAGGTTATAATAAGGTTTTTTTGAATGAAAAGTCGAAGTTGTCTTGCTGGAGCTGTGACAAAATTGGCTATTTTGAAAAAGAACAGCAAAGTTATCTTGGGTAATAATAACACTAAAGGAATTAGCACATCTACGTGTTAAACGTTTACTCAGTTTCCGAGAGTTTTCAGGTGCATAACTATACGCATCAATCTTTTCTTCTGTAGATGAAGTGCGGTTGGTTCATCCTCTCGATTGAGTTGTTTTCAAGAATCATGAAAGGTTTGAACGCAGATCATAATCATCAAGATACAAATGAGGTTTAAGATGAAATCAAGTGGCAAACTTGAAGAATTGTTTAGTTTCATATGTTATAATCAATATTTTAATTCATTTTAATTGTCCAATGTTGGTAGTCCACAGTTAGCAATTTAATAATTCATATATAGTTTATATATATAATATTCGAATTAATTACTACATATCATGACTCGTGTACATGTCTCAGACTCGATCACAACTCAAAGTATATATATTATTATGGAATCAACCTCAACCCTGTATAGCAAACTCATGCATTACAGCATATAGAGTGTCTATGGTTATTCCAAATAATATATATATGCATCGATATGATATGTCAAAACCTTGTATACGTGTCCCGATATTTAAAGTGCGTAAAATAAATAACAGAAATTAAATGACGATAAATGAAATTGCGAGAATATAAATTGCGATAATTAAAATGTAATCAGTTAGCTAGGACAGTTAATGTGGATTCTTAACAAAATTCTTCGCATAGTTAAATTGTTGTTTCTAATAAATTTTATTTTGTCTAATGTTTTCTTCATTATGCCACTTGTTGAATTCTGATAGATCAAAATTCAAATATGAAATTGGATGAAAATGGTTATTCTGTGGTGAACGAATTTGTATAACTGTGGATGTAAATAGGATAGTAAATGATTATTGAATCAGATTCGAAGAATGTACAGTATAACTTATTAATGTGCAATCTAAATATTCCTCGGGTATTACCTACCCGTTAAAATATTTTCACCATTAATAGTTTGTGCCAAATAATTTTTAATTACTATCTTTATGAAAACATATATACATATATATTTTCTTCAGATGTAATCATGGATTTAATGAGTTAATATGATATTAAACTCATTTGGTTTACAGTTAGAACTAGAGTACATAATCTATAAAACATTAGAGATTACATAATCCATCATGTCGAACGAAGATAAATGACGTAGAACGTCATGTAGAACGATGATTATACTCGAGGTACAGAATGAGATGTTGAGGCATGTGATGTTGAAACTTGAGTTGTTGGTGGTACTGTTGGTGCCGGTGATTGTAACATCCCGCCTTTTTCCATTTTCTTTTCCGTTATACTAATTTAAACTCCGTTACATGTCTATAACATCTCCCGTTAATACGCGTTTTAAAATTTCCGTTTAGGTATTTTCCGCACCCGACTACAAACTCGAGGGACTAAAATTGACACGGGGCAAACTAGTTGACTAGGTCACCTAGTCCACCCCAATCACCACCATTCAACCATCTCTCTCTCTCTCTCTCTCTCTTTCTCTCTAGCAAGAACACACCCAATTTCCAAATTCATTCAATCATCATCTAAATTCGATCTAGGAGGCTTACAACAAAATAAATTACATATTCGTGATCCTCTCTTCATCCTCTTCGTTTTGGTACCAACTTCATCTCGTTTGGGTAACATTTCTAAAACACTAGTTTTCTTTAAATTTGTGTTCTTGACTTAAAAGTATGTTAATTAGTGTCTATGGCTCATTGTGATGTCGTGTAAGTAATTTGTATGCTCGATTTGTTGTTTTTGGTGTAACTAGTTCATTATGAAAATTACTTGCTAAATCCTTGATTTTGGATGATCAAATGTTATTAGATTGTTAATGTGCATGTTTTAAAAGTGTTACTAGTATCATTAGCTTCATTTGGATGTAAAGATTGATCTAAGAAACCTCTTAAACTTGATTATGAAATTTGGTGATTTTTGGTTAGGGTTTCATGAACTAGGAATGGATTTTTGATGCATTAAATGACATGAAATGTTAATTGTAAGTGTTAGGTTGTGTTGTATGCTTAATTACCTTCGAAACGGCATATTGTTCATGTAATTTGGCTATCGAATCATTAAATGGCGTTTATGACTTGTATGCATTGAATGAGGAGCATTGATTGCGGTTTTTGGTTGTTGTAAATGAAAGTTTGATTGATAAAAAGTGCATAGTTGCGTTCCTTGTCAAAATACCTTTCCGGTGATATAAAATGCATGCCTTGAATGTTTGCGGTTTGTAAATTGTGTTGGGTTGAGTTTTGATTCGTGCACTTAGGAGTTTCAGCAACCAGGGCCTGGAAACACCTCAGGACGCCGTCCAGATACCCAGGACGACGTCCCACTTTTCTAACCTAGACACCGTCTAGGAATTGGGGACGCCGTCCCACTCTTTTAATCGAGACGCCGTCTAGCCATTTGGGACGCCGTCCCATTTGGCTAAAACTGGCTGTTTGCTTTGGTCATTTGACATGAAAATGTTTGCTATGCTACGGACCTCCGATTAACATGAAACTTGGCCAACATGCTCATATATGATTATATAACTTAGAAAAATTGTCGGATATCCAACCCGACCCCGTTGACTTTTCTGTTGACTTTGACCCGACCAAGTTGACTTTTAATCAAACTTAACCAAATAATTGTGCAATCGTTCTAACATGTTTTTATACTTGTACCTTGCATGAAACATGACAATTTGATTCACATGCTATTATGATCGAGTCTTAACGAGCCATAGGACTAATTGAACATCTTTGACCTATTGTGTTTACCGTTATTGATACAAACCTATTGTTTAGGTCAAGACTAGCATTGTTCTTTGCACACGTTTACTTGTCGAAGTACTTTACTACTCGTGCACTCAAGGTGAGATCATAGTCCCACTTTTACTCTTTTTGAACTTACATTTGGGATGAGAAAACATAAACATTTCTTTACTAAGTGAACACAAGTACAGGAAAACAAACATTCTACATACGAGTTTAGAACAAAATCCTCAATTCAATTATCATTAGTTACACTTGCCGGGTGTAAGCGAGAACTTATGTTGTATGGATCCATATGGGTTTGACAAACCCTCATTCAAACGGTTCGCTACCGTTTACGAATGAAATATATTTTCGAGAAACAGTGTATGTTCTAGCACTAAGTGATGGGGTTCAATGGAAGGAAATGTTAAGCATTGATAATTGGGTGCTCGTGAAACAAACTTTTGGAATGTATTACTATTAATTCATTGATGCAAATCTTGTGGTTCACTTGTACTTATTTACTTAAACCTATGATTTAACCAACGTTTTCGTTGACAGATTTCTATGTTTTTCTCAGGTCCTTGAACGATACATGATACATGCTTCCGCTCATTATTTGATACTTGCATTGGATGTCGAGTATATGTGCATTTCATGGAGCGTCTTTTGACTTTACTTTAAACCGTGTCGCCTAGATTTCATTCGTATTATAACGTTGTAACTTAACTATTGGTTGAACAATTCTTGTAAACTTTGGAAAAATCTTTATTTTGAAATGAAGGTGACATATTTTGGTCAAACTTTGTCTTAAAGACTTATGACCACGTAACGGGACCTAAGTAGACGGCGCCGTCAAACATGATTTGGTCGGGTCGCTACAGATGGTATCAGAGCGTTGGTTGTAGGGATTTAGAGTTCATTGGTGTCGACCCCGAGTCATAGGGTACATTGGTGAGTCTAGACTACAACCGGCATATAGACTTGAAGTAGGAATTACTTGACTACTTGTGCATTTATACTCGAACGCTTCTACTCATATCTACTCTTAGTTCATCTTAATCTCACGTTGTTTAATTTGATTGACACGCCACCTTGACTATATGAAATGATGTCGAATGCACATATGAATCAGGGTAATATAATTTCCGGGATTATATTACGGTGACTCATATGAACGTTCCGACATTATGACATAAAGAATTTAAGGCGAGTCGAGGAAAAACTTCTCTTTATCTTTATTCTATATCACGGTTAGTATTATTGAGAATACTAATCAATGATATTCTTGTGTCTTGAAGGAACAATGGCTCCTCGTCGTGTACGCCGCAATGAAACTCCCGAACAAGCTCTCGAACGGATGATAGCTACCGCCGTAGATGCGGCCATCGCCGGTCACTCATCCAACAACAATAATAATAACAACCACAACAACCACAACAACAACAACAACAACAACAACAATGGAGCCGGAAACTCAAACGAGGGATGCTCCTATAAAGCTTTCATGGGGTGCAAACCTCACACTTTTGATGGAACCGGGGGACCGGTCGTGCTCACCCGATGGTTTGAGCAAACGGAAGCCGTCTTTAGCATAAGCGGTTGTCGGGACCAAGACAAGGTCAAATACTCCACTCACACTTTCTCCGGAATTGCTCTAACATGGTGGAACACCTATGTTCAATCGGTGGGTACCGATGAAGCTCATGCCCTCTCTTGGGCCGATCTAAAGGAAAAGATGATTGTTGAATATTTTCCGCGCGAAGAAACCCGAAAGCTTGAGGAAGAACTAAGATTTTTGAAAGCGGTCGGAAACGATCTTAAAGCTTATAATCAACGCTTCGCCGAACTATCCTTGATGTGTCCTAATCTTGTTAACCCCGAATCTCAAAGGATTGAGCTCTACATGCTCGGTCTTCCAAAAAGCATCAAACAAGGGGTGATGTCATCCAAACCCACTAGTCATCAAGCCGCTATGAACATGGCTCGCCAACTAATTGAAACGGTTGACGAAATCGTAGTTCCGGCACCTAAGGCCGAGGATAAATCGGGCGGCAACAAAAGAAAGTGGGAACCCTCCCAATCAAGCAACAACAACTTTGCCAAGAAATCTTTCACTTTCGACGGCAAGAAGGGTTATGCCGGGAATCTACCTTTTTGCAACAAATGCAACAAACATCACTTTGGCGAATGTAGTAAGCTAATTTGCCATCGGTGCCAAGGAATTGGTCATAAGGCTAACGATTGTAAAAGTGCCACTCCCGTCGCTCGAAAGTGGCCCAATGCACCAAAGACGGGCACTTGTTACGAATGTGGCCAAACGGGTCATTATAGAAATGCATGCCCAAAGAAGAAAGATAACCCCAATACGCGCGGCCGAGCTTTCAACATCAACACCGAGGAAGCCCGGGATGACACTGAACTAGTCACGGGTACGTTTCTTCTCAACAATTCTTATGTCTCTTGCTTATTCGATTCGGGTGCCGATAAATGCTTTGCATCCAAGACTTTGACTCATTCTTTTAGCACTCCACCTCTTCCATTAGATACCACTTATACCATTGAAGTGGCTAACGGGAAACTATTAAGTGCTGACACATATTACCGGGGGTGTACGTTAAACATTTTGGGTAAGGAATTTGAGATTGACTTGATACCCATGGAACTAGGAAGCTTTGATGTAATAATCGGTATGAATTGGTTAGTCAAAACGAAATCTCACATCCTTTGTGATCTTAACGCAATCCGAATTCCTATCGAGAATGGTGAACCTTTGATTGTTTATGGCGATAAGAGTTGCACCAGACTCAACCTCGTTTCGTGCCTTAAAGTTAGAAAACTGCTCCGTAAGGGTTGTTTTGCGATCCTTGCCCACGTTAAGAAAGTCGAGTCCGATGATAAGCATATCGATGATGTGCCAATTGTTAGTGACTTTTCCGATGTATTTCCCGACGAATTGCCGGGTCTTCCACCTCATCGACCGGTTGAATTCCAAATCGATCTTATTTCGGGAGCCGCACCCGTAGCACGTGCACCATATAGACTCGCCCCATCCGAAATGCAAGAATTGCAAAGTCAAATCCAAGAACTACTTGATCGTGGTTTTATCCAACCTAGCCATTCACCTTGGGGCGCTCCGATTTTGTTTGTTAAAAAGAAAGACGGATCCCTACGAATGTGCATTGATTATCGTGAACTAAATAAATTGACGGTTAAGAACTGATATCCTCTTCCTCGCATCGATGACCTCTTTGATCAACTACAAGGGTCTTGTGTATATTCGAAAATCGATCTCCGCTCGGGTTATCATCAATTGAGGGTTAAGGGGGAAGATGTCTCCAAAACCGCTTTCCGAACTCGTTATGGTAGTTATGAATTCCTTGTCATGCCATTTGGTCTCACTAACGCACCGGCGGTGTTCATGGATCTTATGAACCGCGTGTGCAAACCGTATCTCGATAAATTCGTTATTGTGTTCATCGATGACATATTGATCTATTCTAAAAATGAAGAAGAGCACGAACAACATCTCCGACTTGTGCTTGAACTTTTAAGACAAGAACAACTCTATGCCAAATTCTCCAAGTGTGAATTTTGGTTAAAGGAAGTTCAATTTCTTGGTCATGTTGTAAGTGACCAAGGTATTAAAGTCGATCCAACGAAAATCGAAGCCATTAGCAAATGGGAGACTCCTACTACTCCTACTCACATTCGTCAATTTTTGGGTCTCGCCGGGTACTATCGTAGATTCATCGAAAATTTCTCTTTGGTTGCACGTCCTCTAACCGCATTGACTCACAAGGGAAAGAAATTCATTTGGGCGACCGAACATGAATCCGCATTCCAAATCTTGAAAACGAAGCTAACCACCGCTCCTATCTTGTCACTTCCCGAAGGCAATGATGACTTTGTTGTATATTGCGATGCCTCAAAACATGGTTTTGGGTGTGTATTGATGCAACGAACGAAAGTCATTGCTTATGCTTCTCGACAACTCAAAATTCATGAACGAAACTATACGACACATGATCTCGAACTCGGAGCCGTTGTCTTTGCACTTAAAATGTGGAGACACTATCTTTATGGAACCAAGAGTACTATCTTCACCGATCACAAAAGCCTTCAACACATTTTCGATCAAAAGCAACTAAACATGAGACAACGAAGGTGGATTGAAACCTTAAACGATTACGATTGCGAGCTTCGTTACCATCCCGGGAAGGCAAATGTAGTAGCCGATGCCTTAAGTCGAAAAGAAAGAGCGGTGCCTCTCCGTGTCCGAGCTTTAAACATCACCATTCACACCAACCTTAATAGCCAAATTCGGGTAGCCCAAGATGAGGCTCTCAAGGATGAAAACATCTCTCTCGAACACTTGAACGTCCTCACCTCTCGATTCGAAGTTAAAGAAACCGGACTCCGATATTTCGCCGGAAGAATTTGGGTGCCTAGTTATGGGGATCTACGAAGCCTTATTTTAGATGAAGCCCATAAGTCACGATACTCGATTCACCCCGGTGCCAATAAGATGTACCACGACCTTAAACAACTATATTGGTGGCCGAACATCAAAAGGGACGTAGCTACTTATGTTTCCAAGTGTTTGACATGTTCCAAAGTCAAAGCCGAACACCAAAGACCGTCCGGATTACTTCAACAACCCGAGATCCCGCAATGGAAGTAGGAAAGGATAACGATGGATTTTATCACCAAGCTACCAAAAACGACGGGCGGTTATGATACCATTTGGGTTATTGTTGACCGTCTCACCAAATCCGCACACTTCCTTGCCATGAAAGAAACGGACAAAATGGAGAAACTTGCACAACTTTACATTAAGGAGATCGTAGCCCGACACGGTGTACCTTTATCGATTATCTCCGACCGAGATGGCCGTTTCGTTTCTAGATTTTGGCGTACATTGCAAGAAGCGTTGGGAACGCGTTTAGACATGAGCACCGCATATCATCCTCAAACCGATGGACAAAGCGAACGTACAATTCAAACCTTAGAGGACATGTTACGAGCTTGCGTGGTTGATTTCGGAAAAGCTTGGGACAAGCACTTACCTCTCGCCGAGTTCTCTTACAACAATAGTTATCACGCGAGTATTAAAGCCGCACCTTTTGAAGCGCTATATGGCCGCAAATGTCGTTCACCTCTTTGTTGGGCCGAGGTAGGCGACGTGCAAATCACTGGACCCGAACTCATTCACGAAACCACCGAGAAAATCGTTCAAATCCGAGATAGGCTTAGGACGGCCCGAAGTCGTCAAAAGAGCTATACCGACAAACGACGCAACGATCTTGAATTTCAAGTCGGTGACCGAGTAATGTTAAAAGTCGCACCTTGGAAGGGTGTAATCCGTTTTGGGAAACGCGGGAAGCTAAATCCGCGGTATATTGGTCCTTTCGAAATCTTGGAGCGTATTGGAACCGTTGCTTATCGTTTAGATCTTCCGCCTCAATTGAACTCCGTTCATCCTACCTTCCATGTATCTAACTTGAAAAAGTGTCTTGCCGAACCCGATATCGTCATCCCTCTCGAAGAACTTACTATTGATGACAAACTTCATTTTGTGGAGGAACCGGTTGAAATTGTGGACACCTCCGTCAAGACATTGAAACAAAGCCGAATCCCGATTGTCAAGGTTCGTTGGAATGCCAAAAGAGGACCCGAGTTTACTTGGGAAAGACAAGACCAAATGCAAAGGAAGTATCCTCATCTATTTGTGATTTCAGAAACGCAAGATCTCGAGGAAGAAACAACGACTACTACGCCTACTTAAATTTCGGGACGAAATTTCTTTTAAGGAGTAGGTAATGTAACATCCCGCCTTTTTCCGTTTTCTTTTCCGTTATACTAATTTAAACTCCGTTACATGTCTATAACATCTCCCGTTAATACGCGTTTTAAAATTTCCGTTTAGGTATTTTTCGCACCCGACTACAAACTCGAGGGACTAAAATTGACACGGGGCAAACTAGTTGACTAGGTCACCTAGTCCACCCCAATCACCACCATTCAACCATCTCTCTCTCTCTCTCTTTCTCTCTAGCAAGAACACACCCAATTTCCAAATTCATTCAATCATCATCTAAATTCGATCTAGGAGGCTTACAACAAAATAAATTACATATTTGTGATCCTCTCTTCATCCTCTTCGTTTTGGTACCAACTTCATCTCGTTTGGGTAACATTTCTAAAACACTAGTTTTCTTTAAATTTGTGTTCTTGACTTAAAAGTATGTTAATTAGTGTCTATGGCTCATTGTGATGTCGTGTAAGTAATTTGTATGCTCGATTTGTTGTTTTTGGTGTAACTAGTTCATTATGAAAATTACTTGCTAAATCCTTGATTTTGGATGATCAAATGTTATTAGATTGTTAATGTGCATGTTTTAAAAGTGTTACTAGTATCATTAGCTTCATTTGGATGTAAAGATTGATCTAAGAAACCTCTTAAACTTGATTATGAAATTTGGTGATTTTTGGTTAGGGTTTCATGAACTAGGAATGGATTTTTGATGCATTAAATGACATGAAATGTTAATTGTAAGTGTTAGGTTGTGTTGTATGCTTAATTACCTTCGAAACGGCATATTGTTCATGTAATTTGGCTATCGAATCATTAAATGGCGTTTATGACTTGTATGCATTGAATGAGGAGCATTGATTGCGGTTTTTGGTTGTTGTAAATGAAAGTTTGATTGATAAAAAGTGCATAGTTGCATTCCTTGTCAAAATACCTTTCCGGTGATATAAAATGCATGCCTTGAATGTTTGCGGTTTGTAAATTGTGTTGGGTTGAGTTTTGATTCGTGCACTTAGGAGTTTCAGCAACCAGGGCCTGGAAACACCTCAGGACGCCGTCCAGATACCCAGGACGACGTCCCACTTTTCTAACCTAGACGCCGTCTAGGAATTGGGGACGCCGTCCCACTCTTTTAATCGAGACGCCGTCTAGCCATTTGGGACGCCGTCCCATTTGGCTAAAACTGGCTGTTTGCTTTGGTCATTTGACATGAAAATGTTTGCTATGCTACGGACCTCCGATTAACATGAAACTTGGCCAACATGCTCATATATGATTATATAACTTAGAAAAATTGTCGGATATCCAACCCGACCCCGTTGACTTTTCTGTTGACTTTGACCCGACCAAGTTGACTTTTAATCAAACTTAACCAAATAATTGTGCAATCGTTCTAACATGTTTTTATACTTGTACCTTGCATGAAACATGACAATTTGATTCACATGCTATTATGATCGAGTCTTAACGAGCCATAGGACTAATTGAACATCTTTGACCTATTGTGTTTACCGTTATTGATACAAACCTATTGTTTAGGTCAAGACTGCATTGTTCTTTGCACACGTTTACTTGTCGAAGTACTTTACTACTCGTGCACTCAAGGTGAGATCATAGTCCCACTTTTACTCTTTTTGAACTTACATTTGGGATGAGAAAACATAAACATTTCTTTACTAAGTGAACACAAGTACAGGAAAACAAACATTCTACATACGAGTTTAGAACAAAATCCTCAATTCGATTATCATTAGTTACACTTGCCGGGTGTAAGCGAGAACTTATGTTGTATGGATCCATATGGGTTTGACAAACCCTCATTCAAACGGTTCGCTACCGTTTACGAATGAAATATATTTTCGAGAAACAGTGTATGTTCTAGCACTAAGTGATGGGGTTCAATGGAAGGAAATGTTAAGCATTGATAATTGGGTGCTCGTGAAACAAACTTTTGGAATGTATTACTATTAATTCATTGATGCAAATCTTGTGGTTCACTTGTACTTATTTACTTAAACCTATGATTTCACCAACGTTTTCGTTGACAGATTTCTATGTTTTTCTCAGGTCCTTGAACGATACATGATACATGCTTCCGCTCATTATTTGATACTTGCATTGGATGTCGAGTATATGTGCATTTCATGGAGTGTCTTTTGACTTTACTTTAAACCGTGTCGCCTAGATTTCATTCGTATTATAACGTTGTAACTTAACTATTGGTTGAACAATTCTTGTAAACTTTGGGAAAATCTTTATTTTGAAATGAAGGTGACATATTTTGGTCAAACTTTGTCTTAAAGACTTATGACCACGTAACGGGACCTAAGTAGACGGCGCCGTCAAACATGATTTGGTCGGGTCGCTACAGTGATGTTGTTGAAGCTGGTACGTTTTGCACCATATTTTCTAAGGCTACAACTCGGGCGCGAAGCTCGTTGATTTCTTATATTATTCCGGGATGATTGTCGGTCAGAACGAGTGAATGAATAAGGTTTATAATTTTAGATAGAATATAATCGTGGCGAGATACTCTGGAAATGAGTGTGAAAATGGTGTTTCGGACAGGTTCACCGGTAAGTGCTTCAGGTTCTTCACCAAGAGGTGATTTCGGTTGGTGGAAGGGATCGCCTTCTTCACGTCTCCATTGATTAAGTCGACTACGAATCCATCAGATGAATTGGGGATGGATGATTGGTTGATTCATTCTGGTGACACTACTTTCGGAGCTTAGGTGAAACTCCATATCGGAATAGTTGTCGAAATCCGAGGAATTCGAACTGGTTGAGGGATTCATCTCGTACGATCAGATGAAGGATTTTCGATAAGAAATAGATTATAGGATATAGATTAGTACCCTACAATACATAATTTACATATGCATATATAATACTAAAATCTCATAAGTTACTGAGGAATCTACGGAAGCTGTCAGACAAAGTCTACAGTAATAGATACTCTAAGATATGATTTAGCAGATACGCTAAGATACAAATTTTGTCTATACACTATTCATGCAATCATTGTAGTAAGATGTGTCTGGACTAAGAATGATAAGCAGGTAATTTCCTAAGGATGATAAGCAGATAATTTTCGACACGAAATGATAAGCAAAATTTTTGACATGCAGACAGGGTCGAAGTCCAGACTCACTAATGTATCCTAACGACTATCAGCTAGACACACTAATGCAGACCTGGTTCGCTAAGACCACCGTTCTGATACCAACTGAAGGGACCCGTCCTAATCCATCTGGACGAAGTCCATATCGATTATAAATTATTCACAATAGTTGATTACATCGCGAGGTTCATGACCTCTATATGATATATTTTACAAACATTGCATTAGTTTTTCGAAAGACAAACTTTCTTTACATCGAAAGTTGGCGACATGCATGCCATTTCATAATACATCCAACTATAATTGACTTAATAATAATCTTGATGAACTCGATGACTCGAATGCAACGTCTTTTGAATTATGTCATGAATGACTCCAAGTAATATCTCTAATATAAGCAAATGCATAGCGGAAGATTTCTTTCATACCTGAGAATAAACATGCTTTCAAGTGTCAACCAAAAGGTTGGTGAGTTTATTAGTTTAACATAAATGATCATTTCCATCATTTTAATAGACCACAAGATTTCATATTTCCATTTCTTATAAATATACGTCCCATGCATAGAGACAAAAATATCATTCATATGGATTGAACACCTGGTAACCGACATTAACAAGATGCATATAAGAATATCCCCTGTCATTCCGGAAAATCCTTCGGACATGATAAAAACAACATCGAAGTACTAAAGCATCCGCTACAACGGATGGAGTTCGTTAGGCCCAATAGATCTATCTTTAGGATTCGCGTCAATTAGGCGTGCACTAATTCTCAAAATTAGCGATGTTCCCTAATTCTTAGGCTACCAAGCTAAAAGGGGCATATTTGACTTCGATCATTCAACCATTTAATGTAGTTTCGATTACTTGTGTCTATTTCGTAAAACATTTATAAAAATTGCGCATGTATTCTCAGCCCAAAAATATAAAGGGTAAAAAGGCAAATGAAACTCACATACTGTATTTTGTAATAAAAATACATATGACGTCATTTAACAAGTGTAGGGTTGACCTTGGATTCACGAACCTATATCAAGTATATATATTAACACATATACTTGAAATCGAATAATTAAATTTTAAGTTATATTAATTGTTAATTTGAATATATTTATTTTTATTTGTTATATACTACAATGTATTAATGTTTTCATACATAATTATATTAATGTCTTATAATATATATATATATATATATATATATATATATATATATATATATATATATATATATATATATATATATATTTATAGAAAATGTTTATTTGTTATAAAAATAATAATAATAAAAATGATAATATTTATAATCATGATAAAAATGCTAATTTTAATAAAAATACTTTTGTTAATAATAATAATTTTAAAAATGATAATTTTTACAGGAATGATAATTTTTATAGAAATAATAATTTTAATGATACTAATAATAATAATAATAATATTAATAATAATATTAATAATAATAATAATAATAATAATAATAATAATAATAATAATAATAATAATAATAATAATAATAATAATAATAATAATAATAATAATAGTATAAAACTACCTTAAAAGGAACAAGCTTTAAAAAGAAACGCCAATGTCCGGGCTTGAACCCGCGACCCCTCGCTCACCAGTCATAACACCAAACCACTTCACCAATTCAGTTTTTCTTAGATTATTATTACACTAATTCTAATTAATCCGATTTTCTGTTATCATCTTCTTTAACATTAAAGCCTAATCATCATCATCACAATACCATCGTATCATTATCATCAAAATAACCATCATCATTCGTCTCATTTGACCAGGAGTAGGAAAACAGGAATCGAATGGGTTTATTACAGCCCAACAGAAAAAGAACTCTCGGCCCAACTGAATTATTACTCTCGGCCCAATAATTAAAGCGAGTTTAAGGCCCAACCAAAACTAAAGACTCTCGGCCGAACAGAAGGAAATATCACCTCGCTGTAATTCGTTCATCATTATTTTTATACAAACATCACTTCGTCACTTCCCATTACTCACAATCATAACAGGTTAATCACCGGAATTTAATTAATAGAACATTAGTATATGTTTATACTATAACCTCATCATTAATCATCATTATTATCACCCATAAATTTTCTTGCATACCCCATCTGTCTTCATTTACCTCGTCACTCATCAATATCATAAACCTAACAGACAATGACGACCAATATTGATAATACTTTGTGTAACTATTAAATAGTTAAGTATGATCATAAGCATCACTTTCCTTTATTGAATTTTTGATCTTCTTTGTAACCCACTAGCAAATATAATAGTAAGTGGGGTGTTGTTTGGTTAGAGGGTGTCGATAGTGTGGTTGTCGAGTGAAAGCAGTTTGTAGGACATCCTCATAATTTAATTAAGGTGAACGGAATACTATCTCCTTTTAACATAGAAATTGAGGGAGTAAAGTGGGTTTGGTAACCGAAATATTGAAGCAATCAACATTAACTTTGGTCCACCATAGAAAATTAAGAATTCGGTTTATATAAAAAAAATCTCGATAGTAGTCATCAGCACAAAGATGCATCAATTCATCTTCATGTATAATACAAAAGGTAATATCCAAAAGTCATTATAACTAATTTGGGTCGACCACTAAGAGGAGAAGGTAAACGCCTTTATCAATCAACCAATCAATGTTTATTCGTTTCTTTATTTTAATCATTACCTTTAACTAAGTCATCATCTTCATTGTCCGTTATCATGATCTTAAACTAAAATCATCATCATTTATCGATACAGAAACAACTCGAATGCAGTAACGGTTGCAGTAATATACGTGGGGTATGGGCTGCAAAGATAGCATTATTTGATGGTGGTGGTTCGTTTGGGTTATAAACAGGCTCAATTTATGAGAATTCACAATTTACAATTTGGAGAGAGAGACGAGATATAGATGAAGAGAAAGGAAATAGAGAAGGATTGAGATGACGGTTAGTGGTATGGTTGTTTATGGTGGTGATTGAGGTGGTTTAAGATGATGATTGATTAAATGGTTTTAGTGCAGGTTGTAGGTCGACAAGCATAAAGGTAGAAAAGTTGGTGATGGATTTATGTTGTGTTGATTAAACAAAGAAAGAAAAGGTTGCATATAGTAGTTGCAATGATAGATTTATGTATGGTGGTCAAGGTGGTGCTCGAATGAAGGTGACGAAATGAAATAGTAGCAGGCTGCTGCCCTTGATAGAAACGAAGACGATGGCAGCTGTGGCTGCAGTACACTTGATGATAACTTGTGATGTTGGCTATGGGTTGTGGAAAAATCTTTGTGGTTGATAATTGATTATGAAATCGATTGGTGTTAATTATCACTGAATTTAGCCAGGTTGTAATCGACAGGTTCCAATCAGAGAAGAAGAAACAAAAGAATAAGATAAAAATAAAAAAAGCAGATAGTGATTTTTATCTAATTCGTACGAAAATTGAGATTTGTAAAATCAATTATAAACAGTTCGATTGAGATGGATACTGGATTCGTTCTATATTTGATCTTATATAAATTAATTTAATTTTGGTAATTTATTCTTAATAATTATAATACAGCTTAATTAATTAGTAATAATAAGATAACTAATAATAATAATATAAATTAATAATATCAAAATAATACTAATAATAATATTAATCATATTAATAACCAAAATTTGTAATTATAATAATGATAATAGTAGTAATAACAATATAAATGATAGTGTTTATAATAATACTTATAATAAGGATAATGTATAAATACTAATAACAAGGAATATGATAATTATTAATAACAATGTAAAAATAATAATAATTAATGACATTATAACTAAATTATACATTTAATTGTTCTTATAAAAATATATTTATATAAAGTCTTTATTTTGATAATCATAATTTTACAAATAATAATAATAATATTAATACTAATTTTTGATAATAATAATGTTATTAACAATCATAATAATATTACTATAACTCGTTAATATTAATACATAATTATTTACACAAAATGAAATATTACAATTTCTAAATATATAATATTTATAAATTACTTATATTGCAATGTGTATATATATGTAATTATGTAAATTAAATTATATATATATATTACCTATATTAACATACGAAAATTATATATATATATTACCTATATTAACATACGATTATATATATATATATATATATATATATATATATATATATATATATATATATATATATATATATATATATATATAAATGTTATTAACTCTATATGAACACTAATGAAACGTCAACCGTGTATTACCACCGTTAACTGATTAAACTAGAAATCATTTATATCTATTTACAGATAGTTGTTCGTGAATCATCGGGAATAGTCACAGGGTAATTGAATCAATGTAAATAGTTCAAAAGTTTTAAGACTCAACATTACAGACTTTGCTTATCGTGTCAAAATCATATCAAGATTAAGTTTAAATTTGATCGGAAATTCCCGGGTCGTCACAAATCACACATGCATATCATCCGATCTATGTGGATATTTCGTCACAAGACAAAATTCGATGGTAGCTTTGAGCGTTACAAAGCTCGTCTTGTAGGTGATGGACGGGCACAACAGCTAGGAATTGATTGTCATGAGACTTTTAGTCCGGTGGTAAAACCGGCCACCATCCGAACCGTACTTAGTATTGCCGTGTCTAAGTCTTGGCCTATACATCAGTTGGACGCTAAAAATGCTTTTTTACATGGTAATCTAAATGAAACAGTTTATATGTATCAACCTACAGGTTTTAAGGATCGCACTCGCCCGAATCACGTATGTTTGCTCAAACGTTCTCTTTACGGTTTGAGACAAGCACCACGTGCATGGTACCAATGTTTTGAGGATTTTGTCTCTACCATTGGTTTCATACATAGCAAATGTGATCACTCATTATTTATTTATCATCACGGCAAGGATATTGCATATTTGTTACTATATGTCGATGATATTATACTTACTACTTCTTCGGATACCCTACGTGATCAACTCATGTCCAAGCTGGCATGCGAATTTGCTATGAAGGACTTAGGTCCTTTAAGTTCTTTCCTTGGTATTTCAATTCGTCGCAGCACTAACGGTCTATTTCTTAATCAAACAGCATATGCTCGCGATATTATTCAATGTGTAGGTATGGTTTCATGCAACCCAGTCGCAACACCCGTTGATACACAAGGAAAACAAAGTGCATCTTTGGGGGATTTATACTCGGATCCAACTTACTATCGGAGTCTTGCAGGCGCTCTACAATATCTCACTTTCACGCGACCGGATATTTCATATGCCGTTCAGCATATATGTCTTCACATGCACGCACCTCATGAAGCTCACATGCTTGCGCTAAAGCGCATCATACGATACATACAGGGCACATTAGCTCTAAGCTTATTCATTTCGAAGTCATCTTCTCGTGCACTCGTTTTCTATATAGATGCAGACTGGGCCGATTGCCCCGACACTCGTCGCTCTACTTCCGGATATTGTATATACTTGGGCGATAACTTGATTTCTTGGTCATCCAAAAGACAACCGACGGTTTCCAGATCAAGTGCCGAAGCCGAGTATCGCGGAGTTGTAAATGTAGTATCCGAATCATGTTGGTTACGAAATTTATTACTTGAGCTCACATGTCCGATTATGAAAGCCACCATCGTGTTCTGTGACAATTTTAGTGCTATCTACTTATCCGGTAATCCCGTGCAACATCAACGGACTAAACACATAGAGCTAGACATCCACTTTGTCCGGGAAAAAGTCTCACGTGGTGAAGTACGCATATTACATGTTCCGACACGATTTCAAATCGCTGACATATTTACGAAAGGACTACCTCGGTTACTTTTCAATAAGTTTCGTTCTAGTCTTTGTATACGGAGACCGATAGCTTCGACTGCGGGGAGTAATAGTCAACACAAAATCTTTAGAATAAATTCCCCTTAAATTATGGAGTGTAATTGTCAAAGACATATCCCTTAAATTATGGGATATATTTGTATTTATCATCATGCATTGACGATCTCCACTTGTATATATATGCATTATTTTTCAATGGAATACACCAGGAATTACATACTCCTTTAGTTTTCATATTCGTCTGCACTATCTGTACCATATTCTTGAAGTTCAAGCTGTATCAAATAAACTCATTAGTAACGAGCATATCAATATCAAGATCTCTACTAGGACTTTTTAGAGAGTACTCGAGAAACCCAGGAAGTATACAGGGAGTACTTGAATGTTGACCAAGTTTGACTTTGACTGGTTTTGACCAATTTTTGACTGAATTTTCGAGTAATCCCGAGTTTTGACCAAATCTTGACCGATTTTCCAAGAAATTCCTATTTTTGGTCGAGTTTGATCAAGTTTGACCATGTTTGACCAAATTTGACTTTGACTGGTTTTGACCATTTTTTACCCAATTTCCGATTAATCCTGACTTTTGACCGACCGATTTTCCTAGTAATTCCGATTTTGGGCCGAGTTTGACTGAGTTTGACCATGTTTAACTAAGTTTGACTGACTTTGATCAAGTTTGTCCCGTCCCTGAGTTGCAAAAACTGAGAACTCTCTGAGTAATTCCGAGTTCTGCAACACTGATCAATATAGAAGCAATACGACACGATAGATTACAATAAAGCAAAGTCACCATATCAAATTGTTCATCCAAAGTTCGACGTTCTCTGGGCTTTGTATCAACCAAATTTTCAGAGCTAACATCATTTTTATCTCTTCCATAATACGTATTGTACTCCTCTTCTTTCTTAATCACATTCGAATTTTCAGATGAATTAAACGTCTTATTAAAATCCACATCTGCAGATTCATCTGGAAGATTTGCATTGAGAACAAAATCCTCTTCCAAATCTTCAACATCAGAACCAAAACGTGAATTGTCACTATCATCTAACAATGCAGCCACTTCTGGATCAATTGCTTTTTGAATCCTCACAGGAACAGTTTTCACAGCAACACCATATATTGCCTTCTTGTAGGATTCATCATCATTATTCACCTCAGTAATGTCTATTTTTGATGCATCATATGCCTAAACAACAAATTAATACTTTCACAGTTTAATTTCAACGTTCAGAGAAGACCACTGTGGGTCTTGCTGGTAAAAAGTTAAAGTAAAAAACCAACGTAAACGCATGCTATGCGTGTCAGCTCATCATTATATTATAAAATAGGTGTAACAGGTGCATACTATATAGTGATAGTTTAAAAAGTTTAGTCCTCGCATCCCCTTAAAACCGATAGCACCATTTAGTAATTCATAAGATGAAGTGTAGATTTGAAAATACCGCCTCAATACCATTGAGCCAATGCTCCTTTGGTTTAAAATTCTTTTTTTTGATGTTGATATATGTGTTTTGGCCAATTCATACGGCAGGTAGACGGAGGGATGCGGATTGCCAAATTATGCAATTAAAAGGACTCGAAAATCCAATTAAAAACTTGAGGGACTCGAATTGCAATTTCATGTATAACTTAAGGACCAACGGAGCAAAAAAGTCCAAAAAAGTAAACACTGAACTACGTCAATTTTAATTGATTTGATCGACTTTAACCGAATTTTTGACTTTTGACCGGCATTGAGCAAGCATTTCCAGCAGTTGATGCGAATTTTGACCGTTGATCGACTTATACAGTGTCGAGACGGAATAGACACCAAAATGCCGCAACAGACGTCGTTTGCAATCATGGGCATACGTGAGCAGCAGAACCCTTCCCCAAAAGGCAACATCCAATCTAAGAAAAACGTAGCACAAATACTACAAAGAGACAATCTTCTGAAGTAAGAAGAAAACGTAGTACAAACATCACTTCAGAGATAGACGCAATCAATCTTTACTGGACGAGTATCATTGCTATAACAAATATCAGTTTAACGAAGCTATGAAATAAGTACTCCATGTCTATATTTCCATAGGAACACGTTATTTGCCTAACTTTATTATGCGTCAACAACTTAACTGGTTAGCATGTCAATATGAATTTCCTATAAAAAAAATAAAATCACCGTGTTTACACCTTGAGCTCTAAAGAACATATTTCTAAGTTGCTTCATTACCCATAATTTGATGTGAAATACAATTAAACACTTACAAATGGAACTGGTTGTTTACTTAATTTTCTCATATCTTTTAACTTGATATTGTTTTTAGAACATAACATATACGTACATACCACCTGTTTCTGCTAAAAATGTCACATTTTCATTTTTCATCTTCCAGCATACGTCAAGGCAAAAAACTAACAGCTTGACCCGCATACTATATACACCCACATCAACCACACCTTAAAGAACATCATTTCAAAATACGTACCAGCATTCAAAATGAGGGATTTCAACAACCCGCCTTTCATCGCAAACTTCATAATGCACAGATTATGCATAACTTTACTCATCATAAGCATGATTTGTTTCCAAACACTAGCATCAAATTCACCATTGATAAAGAAGGCACAACCACCAATAGAGCCAGAGTTTTCGCAACACAAGATTATACTCCTATTAACCCAACACCTACCAAAGGCGGCGTAAACCACGGGCCAATAGAACACCAACACGATGAAACACAAGATTACAATGACCCATTTCCTACACCTTCCACTGGAGGAAGTGGCGCTAAACACGGCCCAATTGAACACCGAGGGTTTAACGACAAAATTGAAGAAGGTGATGACATGGCTCCTGATGATATTCATCTGCTAGATTGATTGATCTTCTAGCAGTATACTTGTAGATACGCCGACTCAAGAAAAGAATACATCACATTATGTAAACCAAAAAAGATGTATACCATAATAATAATGCATAGTATATAAATACAAATACATATATTGTTTGTTTCTTAAGTTTTGTTCAGATTCTTACAACTACAAGCAAAACTCAATAACTTAAACAAATAACGGTTAAACGACTGCTTCCCAACAGGTTACATAAGATGAATGGAAGATGGTCCAGTGAAAGCGGCCACTTTTTGAGCTTGCTGACCTTCACTCTTGTATAACTCCTTCATATCCTTTTTAGCACGTCGTGCCTCTCGTTTTTCCTCCTTCAATGCAGCCTGAATTAATAAACGGTTGTTCGTCAACACAAAAAAAAAAAGAACGCAACACAAAAACATTTTAAAATCCAGGAACACCAATGATGATCCAAAGAAAAAAACGATCATGTTACAGAACTTGAAGTACATTCAAAGATATGAATATATTATCATATATTCATATTCATTAGTTAAAAGCACGTATGTTAGTTAAAGTTGATAGAAGCGGAACTCGGAATTAATCGGTTTTTGCAAATGGGAGTACTCGGTCAAACTTGGTCAAAATCACTCACTCAGTCAAAAGTTGGGGTTACTCAGAATATCGGTCAAAACTCGGAATTACTCGGGGAATATCAATCAAAATTTTGGCCAAAACTCACCAAAATCGGTCAATGTCAAACTCAGTCAACATTAAAGTACTCCCCGAGTTGCTGAGTACTCCCTAAAAGGTCCCGACCGAGTACTCCCCGAGTGGCGAATTTTCAAACCTTGAATGAAGGTATGACTACTAGTAAATATCTTAATCATAATTGATTGGTTTTACTAACCATAAATAATGCATCAATAATACATAAATCATAAAACGCTTTGACAGCCATGTTTTCAAATATCAACAAAGATAATCAACAAAAATGTATAGAAATAATACCTTGCGCTCTTTCTTTTCTTCCTTCGATTCTACACCAATTATCTTCTTAGGCGGCTGCACGTTCTTGACTTTACTCCTTTCTTTCTCAACATTCGTCCTACTTCGAGGCAAAAAGTCAACAGGAAGCATTTCTTTACCTTTCAATGCAATCACACGAGCAGGTTCATCAAAAGCCTTGTTGACCGTTTCGGTCAACTTCTTCTTCCTCCTACCACCCGGGGCTTCAATCTTCCCAGGATGATTATCAAGATTCGAGTACGTCGTTATTATAGTCTCGCAATCCCACATTTCAGATTCATCACTACTTTCCTCTACAAACACAACTTTATCATTTTCATTCTCGTTTTCGAATTGTTCTGCATATTGCATACACAGAGGTCGCAAATCAACGGCCGTTTCGAGTGAAATCGGCTCTTCTTCTTCCATCTTTTTGTCATTTACTAAAAGTTTATAGTCTCCGTCGATTTCCAAAGGAACTTGATTTTTCGTTTCTATAAAAGAGTCATGACGTTCAAAATCTTCAGAGTTTGCATTTTCATATTCATATTCTTCTTCACTATCTGTACCATATTCTTGAAGTTCAAGCTGTAACATCAGAATTCATTAGTAACAAGCATATCATTTTAAAAGCAATAACAGCGTAATATAATAATAGTGAAATTACAATAGAGCAAACTCACCATATCAAACTGTTCATCCAAAGTTCGACGTTCTCTGGGCTTTGTATCAACCAAATTTTCAGAGCTAACATTATTTTTATCTCGTCCATAATACGTAGTGTACTCCTCTTCTTTCTTAATCAAATTCGAATCTTCAGATGAATTCAACGTCTTATTAAAATCCACATCTGCAGATTCATCTGGAAGATTTGCATTGAGAACAAAATCCTCTTCCAAATCTTCAACATCAGAACCAAAACGTGAATCATCACTATCATCTAACAACGCAGCCACTTCTGGATCAATTGCTTTTTGAATCCGCACGGGAACAGTTTTCACAGCAACACCATATATTGCCTTCTTGTAGGATTCATCATCGTTATTCACCTCTGTAACATCTATTTTTGATGCATCATACGCCTAAACAACAACTTAATACTTTCACAGTTAAATTTCAACATTCAGAGAAAACCATTGTGGGTCTTGTTGGTAAAAAATTAAAAGTAAAAAAAAAAAATTCCACGTAGGCAGATGGAAGGCACTGTGAGTGATTCCACCTCATCCCACGTAAACACACATTATACGTCCAGCTCATCAGTATATTTTAAAATAGGGGTAAGAATGTAACATCAGTGCATACTACATAATGATAGTTTATAAGTAGATTCGGAATTACAACTCTTGTTTGTGTAATTTTGTAGTTTACAATTTTACATCAAACTTTTATGCTTTTACCCTTAACAGTGTCAAATTTACAAAAAATGTAATCCAATTGTTTTAGCTTTAGCTAAACTATTTCAATTTATAAACATCTGATATAATTTTTAACAGATGCAATTTTTTCTATTATTATAATCTCTACATATTGTGACATGGCATAGTATCTTCACTAACTTAATTTGTAATTAGTTATTAACTAATTTACTATAAAACAGAACAAAAATTCACACATATATACATATGCATAAGGTATAGCACATAAAACAGTACACAATTTTATTAAAAACTTAAGATAAAAGACGAAAATAACCTTTATATCACGAGGTAATTGATCTAATCTGGCCTTAGGGTTTTGATAAAACGAAGAACCACCACCAGCAACCCTAATTTCCCTCAAATGAGACAAATAATTGTATCCATCATCAGGAAACCCTAATTCCAATATCTCTCTTCTCAAGTGATCAGGCAACGAAGATCCAGTCGGCAACCGTCCCAATGCCGCCGTCCGTTCTCCAAAACTCAAATCACGGCCGTCGATTTCATCGCCGCTGTAGTCTTCCGGAGCGTCATCGAATATTCCGTTACCGTCATCGTTATCGTCAAAAAAAGGTTTATCTGAGTTGCCGTCAACTCTAACGAAAACTCGGTCGCCGGAGGGATCTTCGGAGTAATTTGGATCGGATGAATCACGAGATATTAATTGAAACGTTGCTGCTTTTTTCTTGTCGATGAATTTCTTCTTTTTCCCCATTGTTGTTTGAATTGAATTGGATGAAATTTGCAGAGGGTATTAGAAGTGTGATTGTTAGCTTGTATGAGTATCGGGGGTGATTGATATAATTAGGGTTTTAGAACACGAAATTGGGCCTCTTTGAGTCTGTGATTAAACCCTTTCGCATTAGCCCATGGATTAAATGTAAACCCACTGAAGTTGCCCAGTACATACATACAAAGATTATATATTGTAGACTTAACAGTAAAATAGTACTGTAATATTTTTAAAAAAGAAGGATAGAAATGTTAGTTATGTTGTATAAAATATGCCTTAAGAAAAACTATGTTACAATTATTCATTATTTATTATTTATATATATTATAATGAGAAATATTCATTTGAATCCATAAATTAAGTTGAGATTCAAGGGACCAATGAGAGCGCGACATGTGGCGCGAAAATCACATGTGATTGAAAAAACAATTTCACACTCCCTCCTCTCCATCATTTTCTGGAGAGGAGAATCTATCAAAAAGAAAGTGTGACCAGAAGGCGTGCATAGTGCGCAACTTGGCATAGCCAGATGTCGAACTCGGGTGGTTTGGGCAACTCGGTGGCTTCTATAGATTCTATTCTATCAGTATTCTCTCCTCTCCTCTCCATCACTTTCTTTTCCGCACAAAAGAACTCGAGAACACAATGTAAAATTAGAGTAAGTAGTCAAATTTGTAGTTATTTGATTTATATTCGCGTTCTTTAAATTAATTAAATCAAATTTATATGAAAAAATATGACTAAAATGATAAAGACTCACATAATCTGCATTATCAACGTTGGATCTATAAAATATGGAAACCACGTATTCTGCTTTCATACGGAGTATCAATTATGAGGTGCATCGACATTGTATCAATAAAAGGTGATGATGATATCCTTATCATATATATATATATATATATATATATATATATATATATATATATTTTTTTTTTTTTTAAAAGTATCATATGTATTAGAGGAGTAATAAATAGTACAATATAATCTTTTACGGTACATTGTGGGTAGATAACTATAATAAAAGGGTTTATCTAACTGTGAAAAGTTTGAGTGTATGTATTAATTGAGCCTTAGTTTATAGCCAATCCCTATGAAGACTGATTTATTGGAGAACTCATTTGGGATATGTTTCCCATTTTTCCTTCTATCAAATTCGAAAACAACCATAACTATTTATGTAGAATATGCTTCTCAACATACAATACATACAATGAACCCATCAAAGAAGATAACAAATGCAACATGAAACCATGCTGCATTCATTGTATGCCACACTGTTTTCCTTTTGTCTTTTCCAATAATTCATCATCATATATTACATATTCCATAAATCATAGGAAATGTAATCAAAAGATCTCAATATTCCATAAATAACATTATCCTGATTATTCTCCATTATATGAGATATGTTTATTTAGTAGACGGGTGAAAAAAAGGTTTCTCAGTCAAGTTATTTAAAAACTAATTTTATTAAGATGTATGCCTTTTAATCAGCTATCTTGTATATTATTATATACTATTTCCTGGTCAATATGAGACATGATGCTTATAATAAACTCTTTCCTGGTCAATATGAGACATGACGCTTATAATTTTGAACCTTATACTCCATATTTTAGGTGAATATCAGGAACTGTCAACTACTAAGTTATCATAATCATAATTTTATAACTATAATCCTCAAAATGTTACACACTTTCTCTATTGCTCCATAAAGTTAACTTTCTAATGAAAAACACGTAAATGAAGTTAATAAACTATGAACAAAATAAACATCTTGGTGAAAACGAAATTTTTTAAAACATGAGGGAACCAAATTAAACACACTTGGATCAAAACATGAAGATGAAATAAAAAAAGATGCAAAACAACAAGGAACTGGACAGCTCGGTTTAGTTAATACTACTATCTAAGCATTCTTGATCTCTTGGCCAATGTGGGAGGACCCATTTGAGGGACAGCGAAACAATTTCCATCATCCGATCTTCGTTTTTCGTTCGATTTAGTGATCTTATGATTAGGGTTAGTTGGACTAATCATATCATTTCCAAATCGCATATTTGAATTATAAGGTGGAAGTTGATCATATATATTATGATTATGATGACATGGTTGTCGTTGTGGTGGTACTTGCAGTGGTGGTGGAGTTGGCGGTGGTGGTGCTTGTGGTACCCATATACCCATTGTTTCTGACGAGAAGCAATCGTTGCTAATGTGTCCTTTTAGTACCTCATCGTCCCAAAATGGATCTTGATCATCCTCATAACCCTGTAAATTAAAATCGATTAGTTAATTCTATGTAGCTAAACAACGTATTTGGCCTGACGATATTGAGGTGCCTAGACATAACATAATGTATATATTGGTGTAATAAATCGTGTTGGGTATGTATGTTTGCTTTTCAAATAAAAAATAAAAAATAACGAGTTTGATCGATATTCCGCTCGGAGGTAAAAGATTCACCAGGATATGTGATAATGGCTTAAAGTTTAGCAAGTTAGACAGGTTCCTTGTGTCGGGTGAATTTTCTCAAGCTTGGCCTGAATTATACGCGAATGTGCTAGATAGAAGAAAGTCAGACCATGCCCCGATTGTTCTTAAAAATGGCCTGACTGACTTTGGTCCAAAACCAATCCGTGTTTTCAATGAGTGGCTCAAAATAGAAGGGATAGAAGGTGTAATCGAGCAGATTTGGAATGACTCTGGCCAAACAACAAGACTGGACTGTAACATGAGAAATAAATTAAAACAGGTGAAATTAGAATTGAAGAAAAGGAGTTCGGTCTTTGACAAACTTGAAGAGAAAATCCTGGAACACTCCAAAGCAGCAGCCAAATGGGAATCCGAGGCAGAAAAAAGAACCCTTAATGATGCAGAAAGAGAGGCGTGGATGAATGAGAGAAAATTATGGTTCGAAAAAGAACAGGCCCATATTAACATGCTGAGTCAGAAAGCCAAGATAAGATGGAACTTAGAGGGTGACGAAAACTCGAGGTATTTTCATAATTTTGTGAAACGACGGGGAAGCAAAAATACTATTCGTGGTATTCACATTAACGGAGTCTGGACTTGCAACCCGCAAATTATTAAAGATGAAGTGCTTGCTTTCTTCTCAAACAACTTCAAAAGGTCTGAAGATGTCAGCTGGTCTTTTATTTTCGATTGCAACAAAATCTCAGAAGAAGATAACATCTTTTTAGAAGGAAAATTTTCAGAAGATGAGATTTGGAAAGCTATCAAAAATTGTGGTAGCTCCAAAGCTCCTGGGCCCGATGGTTTCAATATGATGTTCTATAAGAAGTTTTGGTGGCTTCTAAAAGACGACTTAATGAAGATCTTTGATTGGTTTTGGGATCGTATGGAAATCTCGAGGGGATGCAACGCCTCTTTTATCACTTTAATTCCGAAGATCGATAACCCTCTTAGCCTCTCGAATTATAGGCCTATAAGCCTCATTGGAAGTGTATACAAAGTGATCGCAAAAGTTCTTTCATGTCGCCTTTCTAAAGTGATTCATAAGGTAATTGGTGTAGAACAAAGCGCATTCATTGAAGGACGTTTCATTTTAGACGGTGTTCTCATTGCAAATGAAACAATCGATGACCTTAGGAGAAACAAAAAGAAAGGGCTCATATTCAAAATTGATTTTGAGAAAGCGTTCGATCGGCTAAAATGGGAGTTCATTTTTGACACAATGGAAAGTTTCGGTTTCGGATCTAGATGGATAAATTGGATCAAGGCATGTCTCACTTCTGCCACTATCTCGATTCTAGTCAATGGTTCACCTACACACGAATTCAAGTCTGAAAAAGGAGTAAGACAAGGTGACCCTATTTCTCCGTTCTTATTTAATATCGCCGCCGAGGGTTTAAATTTGTTAATAAAGCGTGCAATCGAATGTGGTGAATTAAAAGGCATCCTCGTCGGTAAAAATAAAGTTTGCGTGTCACATCTTCAATATGCCGATGACATGATCTTCTTCGGAGAATGGAGTGAAAGTAACATGGTGAGCATCATGAATCTTTTAAAGTGTTTTGAAAAACTCTCGGGGCTAAAAGTTAATCTTCATAAAAGCAATTTATTCGGAGTTGGTGTTAGCGATCATGAATGCTCTCGTTTAGCAAGCAAGTTTCATTGTTCAGTCGGTCACTTCCCAATTAATTACCTCGGCATCCCTCTAGGCATCAAGATGAATAAAATCTCCGCATGGCAACCTGTGATAAATAAATTCAAGAAGAGATTATGTGACTGGAAAGCTAAATCAATCTCGTTTGGGGGAAGACTTACTCTCGTGAAATCGGTTCTCAGCAGCTTACCGCTCTATTTCTTCTCTTTGTTCCGTGCACCGGCAAGTGTGGCAAAGCTTCTCGAGTCCCTAAGGTACAATTTCTTCTGGGGCGGGTCGGGTGAGGCTAAAAAGCTTTGTTGGGTTAAATGGGATAAAGTTCTTCTTCCTTATAATTTGGGCGGGTTAAACATCGGTTCTTTGACGGCCAAAAACCTTGCCTTATTGGCTAAATGGTGGTGGCGGTTCAATACCGATCATGGCTCTTTGTGGGTGAAGGTCATTTCTAGTATCTATGGGTCGGGTGGTAGTTTGGGAAATACTAACCTTAACAGGTCAATCTCGGGATCATTTACTTGGAACAACATTATCAAGGTTGGAGCTTCAATCGATTCGCTCGATATCAGCTTCTCTACATCTTTCATCAAGGATATTGGTTTTGGGAGTTCGCTTCTGTTTTGGCATGATCAATGGATAGGTAACAGTACTCTAAAAGATGTTTTTAAAAGGCTGTATATGTTGGATAAAAACAAGCAAGCTCAGATTCGGGAAAGGGTAAATCGAGGTTTTGATGGATCTAGGCTGGAACTATCGTGGGATTGGGCCAGGCCCATTAGTGGGAGAGCTGGGATCGATTTACAGAGGTTGGTTTCCATGTTAGCTTCGTTCAATTTTGTCAATGGCTCGCATCAAAACTGCAAGTGGGACATGGAATCTGATGGAATTTTTAGATCAAAATCTTTAGCTTTAATCATTGATAAGAAAAAGTCAGTAGCTTCGTCAGCCATTCCTACTCTTCGAAATAAGTTGTTGCCACAAAAGGTGGGTATATTCGTTTGGAGGGCTTTGCAAAAGAGAATCCCGGTTCGTGTGGAATTAGATAAACGTGGCATTGATTTGCACTCCATTCTTTCTCCACTTTGCACGAATGAAGTTGAATCGGTTGACCACATATTAACTCGGTGTGTGCGGGTCAAGGAGCTTTGGTCTCTCGTCTTCAAATGGTGGAACATAAACGTGTCTTATTCGTCTCCCTTATCGCTCCAGGAAATCTTCGACGACTCATCTCACTGCTCGGCTCAAAATAATGTTGGGAAAGGCATTTGGCAAGGTACAAAATGGGCATGTAGCTATCATATTTGGAGGGCAAGAAACGATTTAGTTTTCAAAAATACTCCTTGGAACACGGCTACAATTTTTTCAAACATCCAAGCTTCAAGTTTCGGGTGGTTCTCCAAGAGACTGAAGAATTCTTGTATCATGTGGCATCAATGGCTTATCAACCCGGCTTTTTCCTTTTCGACTTCAACTATTAAAACCGGAATAGGCTAATTTTCTTCTCGTTCCTAGACATGTTCTATGTTTTAGTTAAAGAGGTTTTTGGCTCTAGCATAGGATTTGTTGTTTTTATGGTTTGTTTGGTTGTGGTTTCGTTGTGCTTTGTACTCTCTCGGTTTTAATATAATGCTTGCTTTCCAAAAAAAAAAAAAAAAATTAATAACGCTACAATCACTCATATTTACCAAAAATATTTCCAAATTAATGACAGCAAGTGAAGTTTACTAATCACATTAATTTATTTTTTCTCTCATTAATTTTTCTTTCTTTATTTTATTGGACCAAATCAAAACAAAATTGTCTAAAAATTATGAACACTTGTCAATTACAGAGTTTTAATGCCAACCTCGGAAAGAATCGGAGGAGAATCAAGAAAGTCTTCAACGTGCCAACCGGGTAGCATCTCAATCAAGTACTCCGAAATGCTACTTGAATTACTACGCCCATAACCCGACCCGTTTGATTTTGGAGCTTTGTTTGTTGTAATCTTTTGGGTTTTAGACCATGTTTCATCCACTACTGGTTCTTGTTGATCTTGAGAATTCGGTTTCTGGTTATGAACAATATCGTTGTTTCCAGTTGTCGGTAATAAAGCCACGGGAGATAACTTAATGCCGGTTAGAAGAAACCGGCCGTGATTCATGGTATGCTCGTTGACTTTATGAATTGCAACATCACAAACTTTGCATAGTATTGCTCTGTCTTGTTGACAAAACAATAGAGCTTTCTTTTCCTAAAAACAAAAGAAAAAAAAATAACAATTATACTTTCTCTTACGTCTCAAAATAATTGTTCCATTTTAATTTTTAAAAGTCTTTCTTTCCTAAATTTTAACTTTAAAAAGTTCTATTTCTATTATACCCTTATAATATTTGATGTAATTTATATGTTTGAATTCAATTTTAAACGTATTTTCATTCATATAATTTTCATCAATATATAACACAATTAACAAAAATGATCTAAAAGTCAAATATGCTAAAAAAAGACTTTCAAAAACAGTTATTTTGAGACTAATTTTGAGACTAATGAAGTATTATTTAATTTTTTATGTGACGTACGTTTATGAAGATTTTAAAAAGTTAACTCACGCATTTAAACACGAATTTACGCGAAAGATTATACGACTATAATTAAGAATTGGTTAAAATTGTTAAGTAATGTTACCTGACATATGTCACATATGGGGGAATCATTAGGGGAAGGGGAGGTGAGGGAGAAACGGGGATGTTTTCCGGCAAGGATGTTGGCGTGGTGGACACGGTGATCGCAGGCGGTACAAAGGGCGGCATCATCGGCGGAGCAAAATACCGATGCTTCGTCTTTGTTACATACATCACAGTTGATCTTCATTGATCGATCACTAGTATGGTTCTAATGGGTACGCATGTAGATGAGGTCAGTCTTTATATGTAAGTGGGACTATAAGTTTACATAAAATACCATATCATGGCCTCATGGCCTCTTATATACTCCGTATATTTTATGTTTTAGTTTACAGCTAGTAATGTTCTACCTGCATTATGTTATATTTATCTATTTATTGATTTATATTATACTTAGGGAGTACTATACATTCATCCCAAAAAGTCAATAGTTTTTTTTTTTTTTCGTTGTACGACCCATGCTCGAGTTATAAAGTTTTCGATTAGATAACCTGATGATGACATGCATTTGAATCTGGTTTAATATAATTTGTATTCTGCTTGTAGAATTTTTTTGTCATAATAACAAATATAAATAAATAAGTAAGATAAGATCTAACAATAAAAGAATATATATGTCGCGAGAAGTCTCAGGGAGTGGAACATGATGGGGTTAATAGTATAAATCCAGTTGCCATAGATTCCGTGCATTATTTTCCATACTTTATGTTATGAAAAGCAGCTTAGGCCCAAAATTAAATACAATTGGGTTAGAAAAAAAATAGATGATTTTCAAAAAAGATACATGACTTTCATTGATTCACATATTATTTTACATCATTTTCAAAACAAGGATATGTAAAATGTGATGGAAAAACGTGTGTTTTCACCAAACTTTGGACACAAATAATTATATGTTCGAGTGATATATAATAGTAACTATTTAGTGAATTTTTTAGTCTTTGACGAGGGCTTTAAAATGAGTTAAAGAGTATCCAAAATATCAAGTCTCAAAATTGCTAGTTTGGTGCAAAATCTATAAGTTTTAGTATTTTGTCCCACATCGGTTGTGGGAACAAACCTAAGGCTATAGTCTCCACTATAAATAAAGGTCTTAGGCTTTGAAAAAAGACACACCAAAAATCATATAAGCATTCTTATATGATTAGAGTTTCCTCTCAGCCGCAACAAGGTCTCCCCGTTTCGGTTACCTTTCAGGCAAGTGGTCAAGTCCGGCAGTACGCTGCTTCGGACCGGTGTACCCTGGGAACAGATGTCGAATCTGTTTAAGGGAATTGTGTCAAACACAAGCCCGGTTCAACCTAATATCGGTTAGATCGTTTCAACTTTCTATTGGTTTGATTATTTATTAGCAATATGATTATTACGTTTGTGATAATATATATAAGTGTTTTAGTTTCGTATATATTTTTCCTACAAAATGTTAGTAGGGATATCATTCTGTCAAGTTTGGGTCGGGTTTAAGTAATTCCAGACTTGAAACCTGTCACAAATTCGAATTCGGACTCGTCGGGTCCCTATTTAGTTACTAACTAGCAGGTAAACGGGTTCACCACAGATATTTGGATCTCATTTACTTACGTACTATCGGGTAAACGGGTTTTCCCACGGGTATTCGAGTATTTTTCGAGTGTACATGTCGGGTAATGCCGAGTAATCTAGTTCACGGGCCGAGTCTGGGGGGGGATTTGCCTCATTGGTCACCATGTTAACATGGTGTTCGAGGAGACCAGGGTTCGAGTCTGGGGGGGGGGGGGGGATTTTCGTGAATTAACTTCGTGAGCTAACCACTAACATTGCCTTTCAAAAAAAAAAAAAAAAAAATAAAAATAAAAAAAATCTAGTTCACGGGCCGAGTTATCGGGTTTAGAGGCCGGGTATATGGACTCGAGTCTTTTTTAGAGTATACTCGCCGGGTAATCGAGTTTGTGTCTAAAAAAGACCCTAGTCCATATACGCGGCCCAAAATTGAATACTATCCTCATACCCGGCCATAGACCCATTTATAAGGCCTGAATCCGGCCTAAAATAATTAAGTTTCGAGTTTCTTCATCGAATACAATTTTTTATTTTATTTTATTTATTTTATTTCGCCATCCATAAATGTTAGTGATCCGTCTAGCTATCTCAAATGTTTTGATCAATTAATATTTTAACCTATTAACATCGCTACAAGTGATCATATTAAGTCAAACGCTAGTGAACATATTCGTGGATTATATATTCGTGTAATTGTGTAAATGGGTGAGTGAGTCTATCCAAAAATACATTTGAATATGTAATTAGTATTAGGTGATAATGTCTTTGCGCGCGCGCACACACACACATACATATATATACCAGTAAAATGACCCGTGAAATTACGAGGTTGTTTAAACAAAATAATTTAATGATATGTTTTAGGTTTTAAGTGAATGTAAATGCTAAAGTCATTTAGTTTAATGACCCGTTGGATCACAGATTTCGACTAAAAAACTTGTCGTTATTAACTTGGTGAATAAATGAACTACATTAATTCTACCATCACTTTCTTCCAATTTTCATTACAATTAATATTTTACTTATCATAAATGGTACTTATTTAACATTAAAAGAGGGACTCAAAATACCTGGTTCAACCTTGTGAAAATCATGATTATATTTGAATTCTTCTATCATATTTTTTTTAACGGCCATAACATTGATATATTATTAAAACACACTCCCTAGCAAGACGCTAATAGAGAAAAACGATTACAAAGGCTTTAGATGACATGAGTTCCAATTTGAAACTATATGTCCTCTAATTTTTAGCCAACGGAAAGAATACAACTTAATTACATCAACTAAAGTATTTCTACGAATAACTATGTTGTTAAAAACAATACCGTTCCGAAATCGCCATAACACCTCACAGGATGGTAATCACGATCGTTATGATACAGTCCTTAGTAGACGAAGACAAGGACCCGCCTTTAATCCACGTTTGAGCCTCGAACCAAACACCAAAAATAGGCATGCCACAATCTAACCTAACCCGAGCCAACCGCCAAACATCAAACGCCATAGAGCACTCAAAAACTAAGTGACTCTGGTGTTCAACACCTTGATTACACACCGGATAAACAATCGTAGATAATTCTAAACCTCTAGCGGAAAGGTTTCAACGAAGAGGAAGAGCATCTAGCTTGAAGCGCCACCAAAAAACATTTACTTTCCTAGGTAGAACTTTCACCCACGATGTAACAACATTAAGTGAAGATAAACAAATCCGATCAATGTGTGCTCTCGTGTATTTAACAGTATACAAACCCCACGAGTTCAAAGAAAACGACCATCTATCCTCTCTCTCCGTTATGTTTACTTTTTGTAACTCGACGAGCATCGCTTCCAAAAGTGAAGCATTTCGAGCACTAATCTCCCGAGCCCAAACCCATTGCCAATCATCATTAACCCATTTATCTGCCACCGAATCCAACTTGTTAACATCCAAATGATATAGGCGCCTGTAACGGGTCGCAAGATGAGAAGAATCGCACCAAGTATCATGCCAAAATCCTACACTTCTTCCATTACACACCTCCATGTGAATGAAGTTAGATGGCAACATGTTTTCTGAAATGGGTTTCACACATGCAGTAACTATATCAACCCAAGTGTTATTTCCATAAGTATCATTAAAAATTGGGCCATGAATAGACTTAATAATCCTAACCCACAATTCATCCAGATGAAGTAAGTAACGCCATCTTCATTTATAGATCAACACAGAATTGAAAGCTTTTAAGCTCCCGATGTTCAAACCACCTTGATTGAAAGAAGCAAGAACGGAATCCCATTTAACCCACGCCATATTCTTTTTAGACACATTACCACCCCAAAAACACGAATCGCTTCTAGGTTTTTAATAATAGTATCTGGACATTTGAAGATAGATATAAGATAGATCCCGAGACTACCCTTAACCGATTCAAGTGAAACGACCCAACCCGTCAAATTTCCGGCCCATAATTTTTTTTCCTTTTTAACATATTAATTACGCAACATTAGTCCATTTATGTTTCCGAAAACATCATCATTACAATGTTGAGTTTAAACATCTTTAAAACATACAATACATAAATTAAGTTTACAAAACGGGAATACAACCCGGAACCCATTTGACGTATCCAAAATATAGTTCATGACCCGACTAGTTCAGTTTACAACCAAGACCGAGCATGGTGATCGGGAATGCTACTCAATCCTAATCAAAAGTATAAAGCAATCCAAAAAGTACTAGTCTCCAAGCAAGCTCATGCCGCCACTTGCAACCTATAAAAATATAAACAACGAGGGGGTAAGCTAATTGCTTAGTGAGTGCAATACTTATACGCATACATACATAATTCAATTACTTGCATTCACCTACACAAAAATAACACACGTCATTAGCAAAACATAATATCACGTATTAAATTATACCACAAGCCAACAACGATAACATATAGGTCACGTTAATAATACAATGCTAACATGAATACGTACAAACCACCGGTTAATCAAGATCACGAGGGAATAAACCCCTTTGAAAAGCCACGGATGTTCATAACATCAAATAGTACCAAATTCCAATTCCATGAGTGGTATCGTCACATCGAACTTCAACCCACTCTTCACGCTTCATGTGGTATCGTCTCATCGAACTTTAACCGACATATGAGGTATCGCCACATCGAACTTCAAGCCCTCATCAAGCAATATAATAGTGGTATGGCATCGTCAATATCAAACTTTAAATCCACACACATGAGGTATCATCACTATCGAACTTAAACGCTCATCAAACAAACAATCGTGGTATGGCATCGTCACTATCGAACTTTAAATCTATACATATGAGGTATCGTCACTATCGAACTTAAACCCCCATCGAACAACGTAATAGTAGTATGGCATCGTCCCATCGAACTTTAAGTCCATACATATGAGGTATCGTCACATCGAACTTAAACCCTCATCCCGCATCCCGGTCCCAATGTAGCCCAAGAGAAGTGTATTCTACCGAATGACACTTGCCACGTCGTACACAAGCAACCAAATTATATACATAAACGTATAAATATTCCACTCACCTTATCACGCCGGTGGTGATTAAACACTTCCGTAAGCTTCAAGCGAAGTACCTAATACATTAAGTACCCAAATCAACATACAAACTAGTGGAACTAACCACCAACACTTAACTCTTGAGCATTTAATGACCCAATTGAATTAAATGATCCATTTACACCAAAACCGTCCATTTAAAGCCAAGACTCATCATTAATTACTAAAAGCTAGTGATTGAAGTCTACTAACACCAACTAACACAAACTTAGGGTATTTCATACCCATCTCACCCAATTAGGTCAACCATTTTCTATTTGACCCATTTTAACACTTAGGCTTACAAATTTGGTCAAAACTACGACCCGGGAATTTCCGACCAAATTTAAACTTAATCTTAACATGATTCTGACAAGATAAGCAAAGTCTGTAATGTTGAGTCTCAAAGTTTTCGAACTGTTTTCACAAAATCAATTACCCTTTGACGATTCCCGACGATTCACGAACCTTTAATTGTAACCAGAAATGTAAATATAAATAATTATATATGTAAATAATTATATTAAATATATTAATGAACTATTAAGTAATTTAGTTTTTATGAAAGATAACTTTAAATAACTAAATCTTGTTATTTTGAATATATATATAGTATATTATATATAAATGGATCAAACATAATTTGTCAACGTTATCAAAATATTAAATGTATAATGTTATACTTTGAGGTTAATTGTTTAATATATATAATTAATTATCTACTTAACATTTAACACGTAATTGTATATATATATATATATATATATATATATATATATATATATATATATATATATATATATATATGTATGTATATAAATTTAAATCTATATATGATTCCTAATCAAGATTATATTGTAATATATAAAATGCATAAAATGTATAAACATTAAATATTTAATTAAAGATATCACATATATATTATGTAATTATTAAATATTACATAAATTAATAAATTGGATATTAATATATTAAATGTGGTTACAAGATAAAAAGAATATGGTTGTTATACTAATATTATTATTACTTCATTATTATTATTAATATTAATATTAATATTATTAATATTAACAGATATGGAATTTGATACATATAATGTGTTAAAAGTTTTATTATTTTTAATATTATTATCATTATTTTATCACTTTACTTAATATTATTAAGTATTATAAGTATCATTAAAATTATAATAAGAAAATTGTTACATGTAATTTGTTATATTATTAGTAGTATTATTATGATCGTTGTTATCATCATGATTATTAACAATATTATCATATTATTATTATTATTATTTTTGTCAATATAGTTATTACCATTTTTATTATTATTATCATTATTGGTATTATCATTAAATAGTATTCTTATTAAGTATTAGTATTAAGGATCATGATTATTGTTATATATTATCATTAATATTAGTATCATAAAAAAATAACACAATCTATTAATATTATCATTAATAATATCATTATGAATATTATTATAACTATTAGTAACATTATTCTAAATATTATTATTATTATTATCATTTTTACAATTATTATTATCATTAATATTTATAATCATTATTATTAATATTTTTATTAATAATATTAAATGTTAACAGTGTTATTATTATACATTATTAATTATTAATTATTAATTATTAACAATAAATTAAAATATAGAATGGATCTGTTATCTATATATACGCGTGAATATCTATCAGATCTATTATCTTATTTTTTTCTCTGTTTTTATTCTCCCTGATCGTGAACCATGGTCGAACCTAACATCACTACAAACAATTATCAATCAATTACCAATAATTGTTCAATTATCCATTATCATTCTCAATCGTAAACACGTTACAGATTCTATTAACTGAAGGATTTAACAGAGAAATGAGGAACAAACTTGGTTCCTCTGTACACGACCGAGTTAATTCAAAACACGAATTTGAAGCAATCTTCAAAATATAAAAATGCAGAAGTGTTAGAAATTAACCACTTAATCTATCTGTAAGTTTTCAAACGTTAACTCTTTCGATTGAGCTTGAATTTCAAAGTCAAAGTTATATTTCAAAAGGTCGAACGTATGAACATTGATCAAATTCGAGTTCATATGGATGTTTTAAGTTCAATTAAAGGTACAGATAGTTTCTAAATAAGTTTTTCAACCTACTTCGTGTTGTGATCTTAGTCTAAAAACGTCTCAATAATTAAATCAAGTTTTGAGTTGTGTTGTTCTTCACGAAGTCTATACAGCAGGTCTTTTATCTATATTTTTTTTATTATCGTTGTCTGTTAAATAAAGGTATCCAATACAGATTAACTATAATTAAATTTCAAAACTAAATCCAATCCAGTAATTAGAAGTTATAGTGGAGTTGTCTAGTCAGTCGATCAAATGGAGAAGAAGAACGAAACAGAAAAGGGTTTAAAAGAGTTTAAATGAGTAATAAATCAGAAAAACAGAAGTGGTGCAATGGTTGTTGAGTGTTGGTGTAACCGAGAGGTCTCGGGTTCGAGTCCCGGCGTGGCGTATTCTTTTTAAGCATGCCTTCAAAGCTTGTAATCCTTATTATTATTATTATTATTATTATTATTATTATTATTATTATTATTATTATTATTATTATTATTATTATTATTATTATTATTATTATTATTATTATTATTATTTCTATATTTATTATTTCTATTGTTATTGTTATTATTAATGAGTGTTATTGTTATTAAAATAAGTATTAGTTACCATTTATTATTATTATTATTATTATTATTATTATTATTATTATTATTATTATTATTATTATTAAAGTAATAAAATTTATTATTACTTTCATTAAAATTAGTATTAGTATCATTTTATAAACATTAGTATTATTATTAACATAGTTTTAATTATTTTTACCATTATTAACATTATTAATAGTATTATTATTATTATTAGTATTAATATTATTATTAAGTATTATGAATATTATTGTTATTATTATCATTATCATTATCATTATTATTACTTTTACCATCATTATGATTATTACAACTATATCATTATCATTAGTAATAAAAATTATTATTTTTATAGTTATTATTATTATCAATATTATTATGGTTATCATTATTAAAAGTATCATTATTTTAAAATTTATAATTAGTATTTTCATTGAAATTAATATCTTTATTAAAACTATCATTTTATTTTCATCAAAACTATTATTATTAACAAATAAATAATTTTGTATATAAAAATATATTTGTTACATATACTATAATTAAATTAATATTTTATATAGTTATATATCAGACATATTGATATTACTTATATAAATAATTACACATAACCAATTTACTGATTTTTAAATATAATACTAACCTTATATATATAGATATATTAACATAACTAAATGAATATATATATATATATATATATATATATATATATATATATATATGTATATATGTATATATATATATATATATATAAACAACAAATAATTTAAAATATATATATAAATAAGATATATGTTTTAAAATGAAATTCAATATAAATTCTATATAATCACAAATATATAAATATAATATAATTAATAACGAAAATTATGAGATTTCAATTATATGTTTTAATATATATATAAATGTTATAGGTTCGTGAATCCGAGGCCAACCCTACACTTGTTCAATGTCGTCATATGTATTTTTACTACAAAATACAGTATAGTGAGTTTTCATTTGCTCCCTTTTTAAATGCTTTTGCAATATATATTTTTGGGACTGAGAATACATGCGCTGCTTTTATAAATGCTTGACGAAATAGACACAAGTACTTAAAACTACATTCTATGGTTGGATTACTATACCGAATATCGCCCCTTCAAGTCCGGTAACCTAAGAATTGGGGAAATGACCCCTAATTGACGCGAATCCTAAAGATAGATCGATGGGCCTAACAAACCCCATTTTGGAATTTGGAATGCTTTAGTACTTCGATTTAAATATGGGCCTAACAAACCCCATTTTGGAATTTGGAATGCTTTAGTACTTCGATTTAAATGGTGATTGCAATTGACAATATTTATGGCATACTTGCGAGTATGCGGGGGATATTCTATATGCATTATGTTAATGTCGGTTACCAGGTGTTCATCATACGAATGATTTTTATACACTTGCGAGTGTATGATTATTTATTAAATGAAATCTTGTGGTCTATTAAAATTATGGAAATGATTGATTACGATAAACTAATGAACTCACCAAACTTTTGGTTGGCACTTTAAAGCATGTTTATTCTCAAGTATTAAAGAAATCTTTCGCTGTGAATTAGCTCATTTTAAGGATATTACTTAGAGTCATTCATGGCATATTTCAAAAGACGTTGCATTCGAGTCATTGAGTTCATCAAGATTATTATTAAGTCAAATATAGTTGGATGTATTATGAAATGGTATGCATGCCGTCAACTTTAAATGTAAAGAAAGTTTGTCTTTAAAAAAAACGAATGCAATGTTTGAAAAATGTATCATATAGAGGTCAAGTACCTCGCGATGTAATCATATGTTATTGTATTCGTCCTTATGGATTAGGAAGGGTCGTCTCATGTGGTATCAGAGCGGTGGTCTTAGCGAACCAGGTCTTGCATTAGTGTGTCTAACTGATAGTTGTTTAGATGCATTAGTGGGTCTGGACTTCGACCGTGTCTGCATGTCAAAAGTTTTGTTTATCATTTCGTGTCGAAAATTACCTGCTTATCATTCTTAGGGAATCACTTGCTTATCATCTTAAGTCTAGACACGTCTAACTGCATTTAGTGCATCGATAGTGTATAGACAAAATTCATATCTTAGCTTATCTGTTACTATAGACTTTTCCTGACAGCTTTCGTAGATTCCTCCGTAACTTATGGGATTTTAGTATTATATATGCATATGTAAATCATGTATTTCAGGGTACTAATCTACATCCTATAATCAATTTCATATCGAAAATCTTTCATCTGATCGTACGAGATGGATCCCTCCACCAGTTCGAATTCCACGGATTCCGACAGCTATTCCGATATGGATTTCCACCCGTGCTTCGACCGCAGTATAACTGGAATGGATCAACTAATTAGTCATCTTCAGTTCTGGATGAATTGGGGATGAGTTCATAGTCGACTTAATCAACGGAAATGAGAAGAAAGCAATTCCTTTCCACCAACCAAATTTCCTTCTTGGCGATGAACCTGAAGCACTTACCGCTGAACCTGTCCGAAACACCATATTTACCCTCATTGCCAGGATATCTCATAATGATTATATTCTATCCACAATTCTAAACATTATTCACCCGCTCGTTCCGACCGACAATCATCTCGGAATAATAGAAGAAGTCAATGAACTTTGCGCTCGAGTAAATCAATTTGGAGATTATGGTGCAAAATTTACTAGCTCCAACAACATTACCGGCACCAACAGTACCATCAGTAACAGCACCAGTACCATCAACAATCCATGCCTCAACATCTCATTCTGTACCTCGAGTATAATCATCATACTACGTATCGTTCTACATCAATTATTTTCGTTCTTCATGGCGATTACGTAATCTCTAAAGTTTTAGAGATTATTTATTCTAGTTCCAACCGAAAACTAAATGAGATTAATATCATATTAACTCATAAATCCATGATTACATCTGAAGAGAATATATATGTATATATGTTTTCATAAAGATTGTAATTAAAAATTCCTTTGTACAAACCGTTAATGGTGAAAATATTTTAACGGGTAGGTAATACTCGAGAAATATTTAGATTTCACATTAATAAGTTACATTGTACATTCTTCCAATCTGATTCAACAGTCATTTACTATCCTACTTACATCCACCAACATACGTGTCCGTTCACCGCAGAATAACCATTTTTATTCAAGTTCATATTTGGATTTTGATCTATCAAAATCCAACAAGTGGCATAATGAAGAAAACAATTGACAAAAAATAAAATTTGTTAGAAACAAACAAATTAACTATGATAGATCTTGTTAAGAATCCACACTAACAAAATCCTAGCTAACTGTTCCTAGCTAAATGTTAATCCCTTATTACATTTATTTATCGCAATTTATTTATCGTAATTTAATTATCGCAATTTTAGTTCTTTTAGAGACCCGTCCTAATCTGTGATGACCCGAAAAATTTCGACTTATTTTGAACCAAATTCTCGATATGATTTAATGTTTCCGACACGATAAGCAAAGTCTGTAAAACTGAATCTCAAAATTTTTGAACTATTCAATTACCCATCGACTGTTCTCGACGATTCGCGAACAATTATATGTAAAAAGATACATATATACACTATAACTTGAAAGCGTAACAAAGTATTAATTGTATGATACTGTGCATAAAACTTATTGGTTTAAATATATATTTGAATATATATGATAAGTTGGAATTATAATTGTATGAATAACTTGCGATGCGTATTTAAAATGTGTTTATGAATATTAACTTGGTTATTAAACGTTTTGATTTAAAACAATATTATTAAATATACTTTGATAGATAACGAGACGATGATTTATAGAAGTAAATGACCAAAACACTCGAATGTATAAGTTATATTTCGAGTGATATAGTTTATGGATAGTTAAGTCTATATTTTGACAAAGGTACGAGTCACGAAAGGTAAAGTGCCAGTTTTCTCAGTGTACGAAAGGACGTTCGAAAAACCGAAACCGGGACATAAGTCGAGTGACAACGTATGACTTATCGGAACAAAAATTACAAGTCAACTAGACAAGAGAATATAATATATTATATAATTAATTAATTTAAATTATATATATTATATATATATATATATTATATTTAATTATGTCGACAAGCAAAACAATAAAAAAATTGTGAGCTGGATTTTGGGGCCATGCGATCGCATGGGAAATAGGCATAAAACCCATGCGATCGCATGGGGTCAGATTTCAGGAAAGGTCTATAAATTGAATTCGTTTTTGCTCGATTACACACACATATCCTCACATCCCTCTGCTCTCTTTATATATATATATATATATATATATATATATATATATATATATATATATATATATATATATATATATATATATATATATATATATATATATATATATATATATATATATATATTATTAATTAATATTATAATTAATCTTAATACTATTAGTAGTATTATTATTAATTAATATTATACATAAAATACTACGACGAGGTCATGAGCGTGTCACTTCAAAACAAGCTTTTCGAACGGGATAGAGTTAAGGAAATTATGGGTTATAGCTTTGGAGGTTATGGGTAATATTCGTGGGTATTGTTTGCAAGTCAAACCTAGTGTTTATCATCTCTGTTGCATCTACGTACTTTCCTGTAATATTGAATCACAATATTGATACGTGAGCATTCATATCTTATCTTTTATATATTAATACTGTATCCATGTCTAGTGCTCGAGTATATATGTTTATGCATGCTTGTATGCTTTAATTTTGTCATTTGATAGTTTATGATGAAACACGAATTTGATACATATGCTACTGATAAAAAGTATATGATATGCATGTTTTTGGAAAGCTGTCGAAAAATCAATAACTTTTCATTTAGAAATCGCGTAATTTCAATGAACGAATTTAAAGATATGGTCAACTGAATTATTATTGACGTTAATTGAAATTGCTTTTGAATCTGCAATTGATATTCAAACAACTTGTTTATGAGATTGATAAATTAGATTTTAAATATTACCAGCCGAGTAAATGAATTCTTATATAAGGCACGTCTCGTTTTGTTGAACAATTGTCAAAAGTGATCGTTTTATCATATTTTAAAGCCTTATAAAAACTATAGTTTAATTTTACAAGAATTGGGAAACTATGTGAAATGTTAAAATGTTTCTATTGCCATGATCATTCAACTATTGTATTGAGTCAGATTGACTTTTTGAAATGACTTTTGATAACTTTTGTATGTCGATCTCGAGCATTAGGATTGTGATACACTATGACCAGACCTAGCTTGTTAGACATTTATTGACCAACATATGTTCTCTAGGTTGAGATCTACGGTTATTTGGTATTCCGAGTTTCGGTCACATTTCGGTGAACGAATTTATGTGCTGCTAAGGTGAGTTTCATTTGCTCCCTTTTTAATTGCTTTTGCAATCTATATTTTTGGGCTGAGAATACATGCACTTTATTTTAAACGCAATGGATACAAGTACATACTAAATTCTACACCGAGTTTAAACCGAAAATCCCTTAGCTTTGGTAACTAGTAACTGCCGGTTATAAGAACTGGTGGGCGCGAGTAGTTATATATGGATCCATAGGGCTTGACATCCCCGTCTGTTCCAGATATAGAAACCCTAGCCTGAACTATAAAACAGACGTATGCTATTTGAGGTTAATACACGTTGGAATGCATGTATTGTACATGTTGGTTGCATGTATGTTAAAATAGGGGTACTTATAATAACGTTAAAGTTTAGTTACCAGGGTGCTCAATCTTGTAGAATATTTTGATAAACGTTTCTGGATGAAACAACTGAAATCTTGTGGTCCACCTTTATATACAGATTATAGGAAACATTAAAACTATGAACTCACCAACCTTTGTGTTGACACTTGTTAGCATGTTTATTCTCAGGTTCCCTAGAAGTCTTCCGCTATTTGCTTATATGTTATACAAGATATGTGCATGGAGTTATACATGCTTTATTCGAGAAAACATTGCATTCACAAATCATCACCATCTATCTTATTTTGACTACATTGTCAACGGAAGTATTATTGTAAACTATTATATTACGATGATTGTCTATATGTACAAATCATCAGATGTCGAAAATCTTTGATTTAAATATTCATTTATGGTGTGCCTTTTCAAAAGAATGCAATGTTTACAAAACGTATCATATAGAGGTCAAATACCTCGCAATGAAATCGATGAATGACGTGTTCGTCCATATGGATTTGGAGTGATCGTCAAATAATCCATCCGGACGAAGTCTTCAACATCTAGTTACATCGTGAGGTACTCGACTTATATATGATATATTTTACAAACATTGTATTCGTTTTTAAAAGACAAACTTTTATTACATCGAAAGTTGACGGCATGCACGCCATTTCATAATATATCCAACTATAATTGACTTAATAATAATCTTGATGAACTCGATGACTCGAATGCAACGTCTTTTGAAATATGTCATGAATAACTCCAAGTAATATCTCTAAAATGAGCAAATGCACAGCAGAAGATTTCTTTCATACCTGAGAATAAACATGCTTTAAAGTGTCAACCAAAAAGGTTGGTGAGTTCATAAGTTTATCATAAACAATAAAATTTATCATTTTAATAGACCACAAGATTTAAATACAGTATACCTATATCGTGTACAAAACCATATTTCATAATGCTTAGCAGAGTAGGTTCGTATCCTTTTCTCCCCCGTAGGTTGCCTCGCGATTTTTAATATCTTTCATAAACATAATCTCATATCAGGCATTTCGCACGGGATAGAGATAAAAGTCATTCATACGAACTACAAACACCTGGTAATCGACCTTAACAAGATGCATATAGAATATCCCCCACATACCGGCATTCCGCACGGTCATGCAAAAGCATACAAACAGGCCACTCTTTTAAATATGATGGTTGTGTACACCTCACAAACAGATCATATCTTTTAAAGCTGGCGGTTGTATACCTAGTTCGAAGTACTAAAGCAGTTCAAATTCTCTGACTGGGGCTTGTTAGTGCCCATAGATCTATCTTTAGGATTCTCGTCAATTAGGAGCTCGGTTTCCTAATTCTTAGATTACCAGACTATAAAAGGGTGATATCCGGTGTACTCATAACTCATTTGTAGAATGTTTTTAAGTACTTGTGTCTATTTCGTCAAACATTTATAAAAGCATTTCATGCATTCGCAGTTCAAAAATATATTTCAAAGCATTTAATAAAGCAGTTGTAAAAACAGCGCATGTATTCTCAGTCCCAAAAATGTAAAGAGTAAAAGGGAATCAAATGAACTCACAATCCAATATTTTGTAGTAAAAATATTCATACGACGAAACTGAACAATGCAGGGTTGGCCTCGGATTCACGAACCTATATTATTTGTATATATATTAAAACATATACTTGTAATCGAACAAATATATATTATTATTAGTGATTTAACTTTTATATTATTAACTTATATATTTTTTTTCATTATTTCATTAAATGTATTCTTTTTGTATATAAAAAGCATTAATATAGTTAAGTTATGTTTGTTAAATATATTTTTTTTATATATATCATTTGTTTGTTGAAACTAGTAATTGTAATAATACTAAATTAATATTTGTAATGGTAAAAATGATAATACCTAATATTACTAATAAAAATAATAATGTTAATAATCTTAGTAATAAATGTAATGATATAATAATAACTATAAAAATATTAATCTTTACTGTTAATGATAGTTTTAATATTAAATCTTATAATAATGGTAATTATAGTAGTTTTTAATAAAATGAAAAATTTAGTAATGAGGGTAATAATCATTTTGATAATAATACTTAATACTTAATACTTAATAATAATAATAATTTTAACCATTTTATTACTACTAATGATATTACTAATAATACTTATGTTTATAATAATAATTCTAATATTTATAATGATACTTGTGCTAATATTAATCAATATGACAACGAATTTTATTAGGTTCATAATAATAATAATCGTAATCATAATAATGATATTAATACTAACATTATAAAAAAAAAAAATAATAATATTAATTTTAATAATTATAACTTATGATAATATTGGTAGTTATAACTATACTACTCAATAATATCAACCATAATTTAACAATACTAATAATAATACTCATAATAATAATAACAACAACAACAATAATAATAATAATAATAATTTTTAAAAGTATAAAAACTACCTTAGGAGCCAATTTTAAAAATATTGCACCAAGCCGGGCTCGAACCCTCGACCACTCGCTCACCCGTCACACACCCAAACCAACTGAACCGACTTGTTTTTCTGTTTTATTACTCATTTTAATTTTATTTAACCCTTAATCAGTTTTCATCTTCTTCTTCAACCTCTTGAAATTCAGTCGACCCAAAAATCAAACTAATCATAATAATGAATTAGTTTTAGGTTTGATAAATAAAACATAAGCGATTCAAATGAGTGATTAAAATTTAACAGCAAAAGAAAAAAATACAACTTTAATAGCAGCAGTAGACTCACGAATAACATAAAGAACATCAAATCGTGATTTTAAGTTCTGGGCATTTTTAGATCATAGTCACTACATGAAATAGGTTTGGAATCATCCCAGTAAACTTTTTAAAACATCAATTTCAATAGAAACAACATAATGAATTTGAATTTACTGAAGAACAATTCTGTTGACTTTTTGAATTTTAAGTTTGACTCGAAAATTAGATATTGATAAGAAGAATTGAGAGTTCAAATTTTGCAGAAAGATTCACTAGATAGTTTTTAACAACACTAAATTTAAGAATTTTGAAATGAATTTCGAATTCAAGCTTTTCAAAAATTGAAATTAAAAACAGAACACAGACCTGTGTTCGTGCCTTTTTCATTTTTAAATTCGATACTATAGTTGCTGTTTTAATCTATTAGTACTTGGTAATGAAGGAGGAAGTTAAATGAATTGTTTTTCCCTAACTGAATTGATCATTCCTGACATATATAATTCGAATGAATGACGAGTAAAATCAAATCAGGAAGTAAAATAAATAAATAAAATATAAAAAGATGAAAGGGATTGGCAACAAAATTTGGTTGTATTAGCTGATTCCATTAAGACTTATAATCAGATTGGATTGAAGTTGTCTTCTAGTATTGATTGGGGATCGACAGAATTGGTGGAAGGAAAGAAAGTAGATATACGATAGAGATGGAAAACAAATTACACTGATTATGTATCATATATTTAATATAAATAATATATTAATAATAATAATGTTAATATTATTTTTAATAAATAAATAATAATAATAATAATAATAATAATAATAATAATAATAATAATAATGATATAAGTTGTATTTTAATAGTAATAATAACAATTAGTAATAAATTTAACAATTTTAGTAATAATCATAATAGTGACTAAATTTATGATTTTTCTTACTATTTATAATATTAATAATAATAATTATAATGATAAATAAATAAAAATGATAATAAAAATAATAAAACTAATAAGAATAATATTATTACTGATAATAATAACAATTCGTATTATTTTTATAATGATAATATTGATAATTTATAATAATAATAATAATAATAATAATTATATTGATTCTTAATGTTACTGGTAATAATAATATCTAATAATAATACAATATTAATCATAATAACACTAGTTATAATAATAATGATATTAATAATATTAAAAATTATATTAATAATAATATAACCAATTAAATGTATCAAGTTTTATTTATATATTATTTATAATTATATTATTAATACTGATATTAATATTACTATTAATATTTATATAAATGAAAATAATAATAATCTAACAACTATATTTTAATCTTGTAAGTAAGTTTAGTATATTGATATTACATATTATTAATTAGGTAATATTTAATATTTATTTATATAATAACATATTTTTACTTAATATATCATGTTATTTTATAATAGAGGTAGATATTGAAATTTTCAACACACAACATTTATACCTTTTATATATTTTTTAATATAATACTAATTATGCATTGAAACCATATATGTTTATACATAGATTCATTATAACTAAATTATTTTGTATCTTATTTTATATATCTAATTCTATTGTTCAAATTGTATTTTACTATTTGTAATTATCATATATACTTACATTATATATATATATATATATATATATATATATATATATATATATATATATATATATATATATATATATTCATATATACATATTTACTTACAACAATTGTTCGTGAATCGTCGAGCACAGTCAAAGGGCAATTGATTCTATGAAATAGTTCAAAACATTTTGAGACTCAACATTTCAGACTTTGCTTATTGTGTCGAAATCATATAAAGATTAAGTTTAAATTTGTTCGGAAATTTCTGGGTCGTCACAGTACCTACCCGTTAAAGAAATTTCGTCCCGAAATTTGAGTGTGGTTGTCATGGTTAACGATAAATATGTTTTCATGACGAATATGAATTGATAAGATAGAATTTTTATCATCATTGTGTAGTATGGATAAAACAATTCGATTATTCGAAGAGTACGAATGAAGCTATCATAAAATAGTGAAATGAGTAAATACAGATTTGACTTAACCGTTGACGTAGTCACGGTAGATTTTTGAAATTCCAGGGATTCGATGAAAATTTTCAAAATCTAAAAGATTTGATTCTTTGGCGAATAAGGAAATTAAGATCCCTATAATTAAATACGGTGATCTGCCTCGATAACTCTGTATGATATTTCCATTATAAATTAAGCTCTTTCATTCTATTATTCTCACCATTCCTATACTTTCTTTCTTAGTTCATACATCCAAAAGATTGTGAAAATGCTTAATTCCGTTCTAATCCTTGATATTTTCTAATTATCATTTATGTCATCCTTCTTTTCAATATTCCACCAGAAAAATCTGCTTACTTCTACTATTACCTTGGGTGATACTATTCTTAATTATACCGTGTCTTTATATTGCTATTCGTATTAATATCCACGGTTTGTAACCTTCGTGTTGTTATTGGGCTTTATATTTTCTATTATATTTTGGAGCTCTTTGCCTTTTTATTCTCTTCTCAACCTCTAGTAAAAAGAGTAATGGTCCAGAATTCGTAGGTATGAAGTTTCAAATTATCATAATATGCAAAGTAGAAAGAAAAGGTAGTAGCTCGATTTGATTTGTCAAATTACCAGACATGTATAATAATATATATACTTTGAGTTGTGATCGAATCTGAGACATGTATACAATGGGTCACGAATACGTATTAATTAATTTGAATATTATATATATTAAACTATATATGAATTATTGAACTGCAAACTGTGGACTACTAATTGAGGACTAATAACATTGGACAATTAAAATGAATTAAAATATTGATTATAACATATGAAACTAAACACTTCTTCAAGTTTGCCACTTGATTTCATCTTAAACCTCATTTGTATTTCGACGATTACAATTTGCGTTCAAACCTTTCATGATTCTTGAAAACACCTCAAGCGAGAGGATGAACCAACCGCACTTCATCTACGGAAGGAAAGATTTATGCATATAGTTATGCACCTGAAAAACTCTCGGAACCTGAATAAACTTTTAACACGACGTAGCTGCGCTAATCCCTTTAGCGTTATTATCACCGAGAATAACTTTGCAACTCCTGTTCGAGATAGCCAATTTTGTCACAGCTCCAGCAAGTCAAATTCGACTTTTCGTTCGAAACAACCTTATTATAACCTTTATATAAATATGTGCTCTTTTATTATTACCGGAGAACCGTTTATATTCCACCACATCAGTAGTAAACTTACTAGCAACTTCATTTCTCATTGGCTTAAGTCTTTCCGAAAAACCATTATATTCATTCATTAAAATCCTATCATACACTTATCCGCATCTTGTAACGAGAATTGCTATACCAATTACCGGAAATCAGCAATCAGTATTTCGAATCTCGCAGTGTTTCTACATCAACAGTTATATGTATACATATAACATTTATCTCTTAGAATTATGATCTTTCATTCTGAAATTCTGAAAAGCACCCAGTCTATGAATCAATACTTCAAAGTTTGAAAAAGCTGAATGAAACAGCAAAAAAAAAACAAAAAAAAAAAAAAAAACTGTAAACGACCTTAACAGTCAAAAGTTTGATGATAAAAAAAAAGATACGTTGGAAAAGCTCAAAAAAGTTGGAACTGGAAAACGGATTGAGCTAATCAAGAAGGAGACCAAGAACAAATACAAGGACCATACCCTATATTCAAAGAATCCAGGTAATTCTGGATCCGTTGAAATCTTTAGAGAATATCTTGCTCCGAAGTCATGTTAAAATCTTGCGGAAAATTTTTCTTCATCAACCTTCGAACTTGAAAATTCCAAAATATCATCATAAATATCTTCGATATTTCTGAGGATATTTTCATAAATATTCTCGTCTAAAATTATATACCTCTTCGTGCTTTCTGTGTTTCATTATAGTGAAAACTTTCGTAAAATCTAAGTTTAATTTATGAATGAATTCTAGAGAAATGTAAAGGAATTGAAGCATGAGTTAGTATAATATAATGACACTTGATCAACGTGATTATATTACAGTAAGTCATGCTGAGTTTTTAATGGGACGTGATGATTCACAGATCGTAACGTCATCATGTGCCATGTTACATAACTCTTTCATTCTATTTAACTTCTGAACATATCAAGAAAATATATTCTTAATAGTTCTATTCTCAGTGATTCAGGTAATTTGACAAATCAAATCGTGCGATTACCTTCTTTCTTGTTTAGAACATTAAGATCATTCGAAGTTCCATACTTATGAATTCTGGACCATTACTCGCTTTACTAGAGATCGAGAAGATAATAAAAAGGCAAAGAGCTCCAAAATATAAGAGAAAATATAAAGCCCAATAACAACACAAAGGTTACAAACCGTGGATATTAATACGAATAGCAATATAAAGACACGGTAAAAATTAAGAATAGTATCATCCCAAGGTAATAGTAGAAGTAAACAGATTCTTCTGGTGGAAGATTGAAAAGAAGGATGATAGAAATGATAATTAGGAAAATATCAAGGATTAGAACTAGATTAAGCATTTTCACAATCTTTTAGATGTATGAAATAAGAAAGAAAGTATAGGAATGGTGAGAATAATGGAACGGAAGAGTTTAATTTATAATGGAAATATCAGACAGAGTAATCGAGGCAGATCACCGTATTTAATTATAGAGATCTTAATTTCCTTACTCGCCGAAGAAATCAAATCTTATCATGAAGATTTTCTCCAAATCCCTGGAATTCTGGAAATCAGCCTTGCCTACGTCAGCTGGTTAAGACAAATCTTTATTATCTCATTTTAGTCTTTCGTAATAGCTTCACTCGTGCTCTTCACCTAGATGAATTGTTTTATCTATATTATTCAATAATGATAAGACTCTATTTAACAACTCAGATTCGTCATGAAAACATACATTTTGTCAGCCATGATGATCTCTATCAAATTTCGGGGACGAAATTTCTTTAACGGGTAGGTACTGTGACGACCCGGGAATTTCCAATCAAATTTAAACTTAATCTTAACATGATTCTGACATGATAAGCAAAGTCTGTAATGTTGAGTCTCAAAGTTTTCGAACAGTTTTCACAAAATCAATTACCTTTTGACAATTCCCGACGATTCACGAACCTTTAATTGTAACCAGAAATGTAAATATAAATAATTATATATGTAAATAATTATATTAAATATATTAATGAACTATTAAGTAATGTAATTTTTATGAAAGATAACTTTAAATAACTAAAGCTTGTTATTTTGAATATATATAGTGTATTGTATATAAATGGATCAAACATAATTTGTCAACGTTATCAAAATATTAAATGTATAATGTTATAATTTGAGGTTAATTGTTTAATATATATAATTAATTATCTACTTAACATTTAACACATAATTGTATATATAGTAGTGTGTATATATATATATATATATATATATATATATATATATATATATAAATATAAATCTATATATGATTCCTAATCAAGATTATATTGTAATATATAAAATGTATAAACATTAAATATTCAATGAAAGATATCACATATATATTATGTAATTATTAAATATTACATAAATTAATAAATTGGATATTAATATATTAAATGTGGTTACAAGATAAAAAGAATATGGTTGTTATACTAATATTATTATTACTTCATTATTAATATTAATATTAATATTAATATTAATATTAATATTAATATTAATATTAATATTAATATTAATATTAATATTAATATTAATATTATTAATATTAACAGATATGGAATTTGATACGTATAGTGTGTTAATAGTTTTATTATTTTTAATATTATTATCATTATTTTATCACTTTACTTAATATTATTAAGTATTATAAGTATCATTAAAATTATAATAAGAAAATTGTTACATGTATTTTGTTATATTATTAGTAGTATTATTATGACCATTGTTATCATCATGATTATTAATAATATTATCATATTATTATTATTATTAATTTTGTCAATATAGTTATTACCATTTTTATTATTATTATTATCATTATCATTATTGGTATTATCATTAAATAGTATTCTTATTAAGTATTAGTATTAAGGATCATGATTATTGTTATATATTATCATTAATATTAGTATCATAAAAAAAATAACACAATCTATTAATATTATCATTAATAATTTCATTATGAATATTATTATAACTATTAGTAACATTATTCTAAATATTATTATTATTATTATTATTATCATTTTTACAATTATTATTATCATTAATGTTTATAATCTTTATTATTAATATTTTTATTAATAATATTAAATGTTAACAGTGTTATTATTATATATTATTAATTATTAATTATTAACAATAAATTAAAATATAGAATGGATCTGTTATCTATACATAATATCTATCAGATCTATTATCTTATTTTTTCTCTGTTTTTATTCTCCCTGCTCGTGAACCATGGTCGAACCTAACATCACTACAAACAATTATCAATCAATTACTAATAATTGTTCAATTATCCATTATCATTCTCAATCATAAACACGTTACAGATTCTATTAACTGAAGGATTTAACAGAGAAATGAGGAACAAACTTGGTTCCTCTGTACACGACCGAGTTAATTCAAAACACGAATTCGAAGCAATCTTCAAAATATAAAAATACAGAAGTTTTAGAAATTAACCTTAACTCTTTCGATTGAGCTTGAATTTCAAAGTCAAAGTTATATTTCAAAAAGTCAAACGTATGAACATTGATCAAATTCGAGTTCATATGGATGTTTTAAGTTCAATTAAAGGTACATATAGTTTCTAAATAAGTTTTTCAACCTACTTCGTGTTGTGATCTTAGTCTAAAAACGTCTTAATAATTAAATCAAGTTTTGAGTTGTGTTGTTCTTCACGAAATCTATACAGCAGGTCTTTTATCTATATTTTATTATTATTATTGTCTGTTAAATAAAGGTATCCAATACAGATTAACTATAATTAAATTTCAAAACTAAATCCGATCCAGTAATTAGAAATTATAGTGGAGTTGTCTGGTTAGTCGATCAAATGGAGAAGAAGAACGAAACAGAAAATTGTTTAAAAGAGTTTAAATGAGTTATAAATCAGAAAAACAGAAGTGGTGCAATGGTTGTTGAGTGTTGGTGTAACCGAGAGGTCTCGGGTTCGAGTCCCGGCGTGGCGTATTGTTTTTAAGCATGCCTTCAAAGGTTGTAATCCTTATTATTACTATTATTATTATTATTATTATTATTATTATTATTATTATTATTATTATTATTATTATTATTATTATTATTATTATTATTATTATTATTATTATTATTATTATTAATATTATTATTATTATTTCTATATTTATTATTTTTATTGTTATTGTTATTATTAATGAGTGTTATTGTTATTAAAATAAGTATTAGTTACCATTTATTATTATTATTATTATTAAAGTAATAAAATTTATTATTACTTTCATTAAAATTAGTATTAGTATCATTTTATAAACATCAGTATTATTATTAACATAGTTATAATTATTATTACCATTATTAATAGTATTATTATTATTATTATTATTATTATTATTATTATTATTATTATTATTATTATTATTATTATTATTATTATTATTATTAGTATTAATATTATTATTAAGTATTATGAATATTATTGTTATTATTATCATTATTATTACTTTTACCATCATTATGATTATTACAACTATATCATTATCATTAGTAATAAAAATTATTATTATTATAGTTATTATTATTATCAATATTATTATGGTTATCATTATTAAAAGTATCATTATTTTAAAATTTATAATTAGTATTTTCATTGAAATTAATATCTTTATTAAAACTATTATTTTATTTTCATCAAAACTATTATTATTAACAAATAAATAATTTTGTATATAAAAAAATATTTGTTACATATACTATAATTAAATTAATATTTCATATAGTTATATATCAGACATATTGATATTACTTATATAAATAATTACACATAACCAATTTACTGATTTTTAAATATAATACTAACCTTATATATATAGATATATTAACATAACTAAATGAATAGATATACATATACATATATATATATATATATATATATATATATATATATATATATATATATATATATATATATAAACAACAAATAATTTAAAATATATATATAAATAAGATATATATTTTAAAATGAAATTCAATATAAATTCTATATAATCACAAATATATAAATATTATATAATTAATAACGAAAATTATGAGATTTCAATTATATGTTTTAATATATATATATAAATGTTATAGGTTCGTGAATCCGAGGCCAATCCTACACTTGTTCAATGTCGTCATATGTATTTTTACTACAAAATACAGTATAGTGAGTTTCATTTGCTCCCTTTTTAAATGCTTTTGCAATATATATTTTTGGGACTGAGAATACATGCGCTGCTTTTATAAATGTTTGACGAAATAGACACAAGTACTTAAAAACTACATTCTATGGTTGGATTACTATACCGAATATCGCCTTCAAGTCTGGTAACCTAAGAATTAGATAAATGGCCCCTAATTGACGCGAATCCTAAAGATAGATCTATGGACCTAACAAACCCCATTCTGGAATTTGGAATGCTTTAGTACTTCGATTTAAATGGTGATTGCGATTGCCAATATTTATGGCATATACTTGCGAGTATGCGGGGGATATTCTATATGCATTATGTTAATGTCGGTTACCAGGTGTTCATCATACGAATGATTTTTATACACTTGCAAGTGTATGATTATTTATTAAATGAAATCTTGTGATCTATTAAAATTATAGAAATGATTGATTACGATAAACTAATGAACTCACCAACCTTTTGGTTGACACTTTAAAGCATGTTTATTCTCAGGTATTAAAGAAATCTTCTGCTGTGCATTAGCTCATTTTAAGGATATTACTTGGAGTCATTCATGGCATATTTTGAAAGACGTTGCATTCGAGTCATTGAGTTCATCAAGATTATTATTAAGTCAAATGTAGTTGGATGTATTATGAAATGGTATGCATGCCGTCAACTTTAAATGTAAAGAAAGTTTGTCTTTAAAAAAAACGAATGCAATGTTTGAAAAATGTATCATATAGAGGTTAAGTACCTCGCGATGTAATCATATGTTATTGTATTCGTCCTTATGGATTAGGACGGGTCGTCTCACCATTAACAACCTTTCACTAATTCGCAAGTGTACTAGTGTTTTAACAACAAAATTAACACTTATAAACACCAAATTCATGACCAAACCCTAGATTACAAGCCTTAGGGTTTTCATGCACCAATTTAACCCCCAAATGGGTCTTACAAGTCTCAAATAAACAAGCCCTAGCCATAAATCAATTAAAACTCAAAACACGGAGTTAAGACTTACCAACACTATCACAACGTAGCTAGAGACGTAAGGAATAACTTTAAAACTCGGGCTCGGGCGAGATTTGGTCTTCTTCTTCCCCAAAGTAAGCTTTCTCTCACTAACACTCCATCTCTCTCTCTCTAAAATGAATGTGAGTAGATGAAGAAGTGATAAAATGTGTTAGGGATAAGATTGTATCAGTTTTATGGCTCTAAAACCGGCCATATGTGAATTTACCAAAACACCCCCAAAAGATTACATTAAAATGGGTTAAAATGTCATTACAACGACAATTGTCGCATTTCGCGACACTTCATCGCGTTTCGCGACACCAGGACGTGATACACAACACTCAAACGTGACAAAAGGGACAGAAGTCATCATCAGAAGTTGTCGCATTTTGACCCTTTGTAAGACCCTGATCCAGTTAAGTTGGACGCCATACAAATGCTTTGGATGCCGTCCATTACAGAAGGGCTGGACGCCGTCCAGACATTTTGGACGCCGTCCAAATGGTCTAGCGGGCCAGCTTGAGGAAATTGTTTTATTCAAAGGGCATTTTGGTATTTTCACATGTTAGACTTTTTGAGGCCACAAAAGCTGATCCAATCTCATTTGGATCTTATCTTCCACCTTTCCAAACACTCTCAACCTTTTAGTGAGAGAAACCATAGTTTTAGTGAGAGAGAGCTCGATTGGAGAAGAAGGAGTTGGATTCTCACAAAAGCTCGAGTATTAAAGTTGTTCATCTCGTTCACGGCTACGTTTTGGTTGTTGTGGTAAGTTCTAACTCCGAATTTCATTGTTTGATTTGATATTCAGAGTTAGAATTTGAACTTGTTGGAAAACCCATTTAAACTCTTGAAGTGAGTTAGTGATGCTAGTAATCGGGTTTTATATTGTCATTGGCGGATTTTGGGTTGGTTGATGTTTTGGTCAAGTTTAGGACTTGCAAAATGGGCTAAATCACTAGGTTTAGTGATTATGGAAGTATTGGAACCCTTTTGGGTATGTTTGGTTGACTAATTTTGAAATGTGTCAAAATTAGGGTTTATGTGTCAAATTGGGTAAGACACGTATTTAACACTTATGATTGAGTTTGATGGGCGTTATTAGAACCATTGTCACTTTAGTTAGTGACTATCGGCAAGTTTGGGCATGTGTTGTACTTGGAAGTTGTATTGGGTTGAAATTGCACTAAGTGTTATTTTGGGTTGGTTTGTAAATCCACCCTAATTGTGTTGTTTGTATTGTAATAATAGATTAGGTACTTTCCATTGACGTCTTACGGATTTGTTCGGTTGTATTCATCAAGACACTTAGTTGAGTGTAAATATATTATATGCGTATGTATGCAGAGGATGGGTGCGGGTTGGTAGAGTAGTCCGTGCTCGGATTCACTCTGCATATGTTCAGAATAATGGTCTCCGGGAGTTGGTCGGGTCCATGTCGTACGCTTATGCATTTTGGGTTACCACCCTTGGGGTAGTGAATCTTTGGAGTTACGGATTCACATTGGCGCTTTCGGCCAACCCGTCAATGTTGAGGATGTATGGTGAGGAATAGGGATATCGAATCTTGTGGAGTACGGATTCACGATGTCGTCTGGAGTACCGAAGATCCCTTTTACTTGATGAATCTTGTGAAGTACGGATTAACGATGTCGTGTAGAGTACCGACATTTCCTTGTACATGATGAATCTTGTGAAGTACAGATTCACGATGTTGTGTGAAGTTTCGACATCCCTTGTTGTATCGTCATGACTTAGGGTATGCATCTTGTGTAGTCCAGATCCACTTGGGCGCGTGGAGTTCCGCCAACCCTTTAGTCTTTTGGTTGAGGTATGAATCTCGTAGAGTTCAGATTCATAAGGCATGTGAAGTTCTGCCATCCTCGATCGTAGTTAGTAGAAAGGTAGTGAATCTCGTGGAGTACATATTCACTTAGGTTTGTGTAGTACGACCAACCTTCATATGTTAAGGTTAAAGAGTTAACCTTGTTGTTTTGGTCATGTTTTGTATGCGTATATATATTTGTTGTGTGTTGTAGCTAATCTTACGGAATTTGGCTTGGTGGTACTTATGTATAGCTTTGTTTAGTTATACTCGGATTGTGGTATGTGTTTACTATTTGTGTGTTGGAGATGCGTATTCATTTTATGCATATGTATGTATATAGTATGTTTATCCTCACTAAGCTTTCATAGCTTACCCTCTCGTTGATATTATTTTTATAGGTTCGCAAGGTGGTGGCTCGGGTAAGCGTGGGAACTAGTGGCTTGTGGGTGATTTTAGCTTTTGAATTTCGACCAAGATTTGGGTAGTTTAACCCCAAACAGCATGCTCTAGGTGTCGTTTGGAATTTAAACTCTTATGGTTGAAACTTGTATTTTGAACGAAATTCGTAAAAAGGGTCGTTGTGGGCTCGGTATTGTAAAACTCGATTTTATGGTGGAAATCTCTTAGTTTTAATTATTATAACATGTTGTGAAAGTTGTATCGTTTAAAAGTGTCGGGAAGCGGGTTTTTCGCTCGCGTAAGTTGGACTCCGGGGATAGCCCCTGGCAGTTCATTTGGACGCCGTCCAAGCTGCTTGGACGCCGTCCTGCCCTTCACATCTGGATGCCGTCCAGATGACCTGTATAAAAAAAATATTTCTTGATGTTCGGGTTGGATAACGGGTTGGGTCGTTACACCCTGTTTGTCACGGCTCGCGACACACCAGAACGCGACAAAACCCCTTCAAACTCAACAGTTTACCTGATGTACTCCAATTTCACTTTTAAAACATCCCAAAGTCAAATGTGGTCAATTCATTACATCCAAACTATCAAATACTCATTCTTGGACTCCGTAGGATGCCACAAGCGTCATGTTTAGAAAAACGGGGTGTTACAACTCTCCCCCACTTAAATTCGATCACGTCCTCGTGATCCTAGTCACTTAATCAATCCGAACCTACACGCTATGGTTCTCAACAAACGTTTCAATCCGACTTCCATCACATTACTCATTAACCCGAAGATTAATCCATTAACTAGAAACACCCTTGCAGGCGTTCCGAGCCGTGCAATACACGCAACATCCGAAGTCTATAACGGTCACCTAGAATACACGGAATCACCATGTATTCTTTTAACTCCTATAGGCAATTCTTCTCAAAGAGTTAACTTTAACCACTTAATTGTCATCCGTGATTTATCAAACTCCACAAATCCGAGCACTAACACTTGCTCAATCCTCATATCCGAGATATCAACTCCTAGTGTACCCATACCAAGTACATCGCCAGTAACAACCACATACCAATATGAAGTCAACACTCAAACCGAATGAAGACCAAACAAAAGCGAATCCTTACGGATAACACTTATCACTTAACATGGTCACAAACGACTCAACGGAGCCAACAAAAGGCGTATCCTCACGATTAGATAACGCTCGACATAATATTTGCAAGAAAGCAAACGCACCAAGTGATATGGTATCGTCAAATCGAACTTAAAACCACATCACATACTAACGCACCTATCGATATGGTATCGTCAAATCGAACTTAAACCCATATCTCATGCCAACTCACGCCTTGATATGGTATCGGTAAATCGAACTTAAACCCATATCTCATTCCACCGCTTTTGCAAATGAGGTATCGTCAAATCGAACTTAACCCTCATTGCACGTACATACTTAGTATAATTCCACTCGACTTGAAATTTTCGCTCACTAGTTACATGTTTCGACATCATGACCTAGCAAGACGTCATTTGCATCACTAACATGTATAAAACAACAATTCTCTAAAAGAGATTTCGACACATCATTCTTTGTCCACGAGGCCTCATATTGCTCGTCAAACCCGCTCACTTAACTCTCGATGAGTTATCAATGTTACAACCTCGAGTAGTAACTTAAATCTAAATCAATAAATGCAATTTCAACCTAAATTGTACTTTACCACCATCCGACCATTTAAGGTCTAGGCACTAATTCCAAATCTATTACAAACACCCTTCAAAATTTCACATTATAATTCCTTTGTGCGGGAGTAACACTCCCCTACTTAGGATCTCGTCCCATAATCACATTGTTAAGATAATATCATCATGTGATAATTACCTTTCTCCAAAATACGTGACCAGTCACTTCATCGATCGTAGTCCTCGAACTCCTGAGAGTTCATTTCAAACACTAAAAGTTGACGCACACCATCACCTGTTGACGTCATTTAAGTAACTACATAAAGCAAACACGTACACATTTCGCACATCTATGCATTGCTACCCGTAAAGTAGACTTCTCAAACAATTGGGTTCACCCGACCCACTACATCATTTTGCTCCAACTTTGAGCATACGAAGGAATCTATCCTATCCTTCATTATTTCGAATGAAGAGTTCACCATAAATTACGCAAGTCTTAAATCTTGCAACCATTCAATTTGCCATCACTTGACAATTTTCACTTAGTCACTCATGTACCAAAGGGTTTCTTTCCGGTATCCTAAGTACAATGTAACCACACATCGTCGGAGTCGAGTATTACACTCGCAGGTATGGAAGAGGCACCTGACATCGCGTCACATAGACTCCACTACCAACATTCATCGAGGCAAAAAGGCTCAACAAACCTTATGACTCACCAAACTACGACATAAAACGACTAACGCGCTACCAATAACACCAAAGCCTACTCCCATGGCTTGGTAAAAATCTTTCACCCGACACTAAGGAATGTTTGGAAGCACCAAGTCCTACACCCTTCGATCGTCAACCCGACCATCGTGATGGGGTAATTCCGTAAGGAATGCTACCCTTCATTACACTACGCACTAACACAATGCATCAAATCGAAACTGTAGGTACATTTCAATAGAGTAATCAAAAAGTACCTGAAACATCGTCGTCAGGTTCTCGTACATCATCACTAATCATCACCTAGTTGCACCTCCTGGCCTCACCAACCAATTTTGGACACTCTGACTTCCGGTGCCCCTTTTTCTGACAATTAAAACATGTAACCTAGTTGGAAGATGGCTCTGTACAATCGTGAGACAAATGACCCCGTTGATGATGTAGCGTGAGGGTACGAAATAGTATTATTTTTAATACAAAATACTACAAAATATGACACAAGTTTTATTAATTTACGGATGGGATATACCTAAACCTTGCTACAACACTATAGGCAGTGTACCTAATCGTAGAGTAGTGTAGTTTTTAGTAAGTCCGGTTCGTTCCACAGGGAGCTGGTGAAGTTAACGCTATATTATTAAGTTTATTTGTAAAAATATATATATAAATAAGTAGTAGTATTATTATAAAATGGGGGTTTTACCGTTTAATGACCGGTTTGTCGATTTTAAGCGTAAAAATAAATGACAAAAATTAAAGTGCGTAAAATAAATTGCGATAAATAAAATGACAGAAAATAAAATTGCGAGTAATAAAATGACAGTAAATAAAGATACGATGAGAAATATAATAAAAGAATTATGCTTATTTAAACTTCCGTAATCATGATGTTTGACGTGTTGATTTTAATTTATTACCATGGGTTAATTGTCCTTTGTCCTGGTTTATTTGATACATCTATCTGGTTTTTGTCCATAATAGTCCATCGGTCATAAATATAAAGTGCGAGTATCCTCGTCAAATTACCCTTATACCCGAAGTCAAATATTCCAACTGATTAAGGATTTAAACTGTGACGCAGTTATCACTTCTGTCAACAATTACACCAGTTATCACTGTATGTAATCCACCCCTGTTTTAATTAGTTTATGAATATTAATTCATCCACTTGATCAGAATGAATAATCAATTACCCAACCCAATTGATTAATTAAATGATTATAACAGATTCCATATGAACATCACTAAATAGGACAACCATAATCATTATTAATTATTAGGTTAATTAATTTGAAGATAGGTTCGACAGACTCCAATGAGTTGTCACTCAATTAGACAATACCCCCCATCTATTAATAGTCAATAGTTCAATTTCCACAAGTGTCGGTCTTTTGCCCAAACCTTAATTATGGTACAAAGCCCAATTACCCAATTTTAGTAATTAGCCCAACATCATGATTACTTCGTTTTAAATAAGCATAATAATAACTTAGCTACGAGACATTAATGTAAAAAGGTTGAACATAACTTACAATGATTAAAAATAGCGTAGCGTTACACGGACAGAATTTCGACTTACACACTCAAACGATCTCTATCATAAATCTTATTATTATCATAATTTAAAATTAAAATTAAGATTATTGTTATATCTGATTACATTAACATTATGATAGAGAATTATAGATATAAATTATAGATATTGATATTGATAGATAGAAAAATAAGAAAAAGATAGAAAAAATATCGAAAAGGGTATCATAAAATTGATCGTAAATCATAGTTTTATAGGTGAAATTAGAATTGAAATTTTCATTTACGACCCCTGAACTATGCTCAATTAACAACTTTTTATTATTTAATATTATTCTTATTATGAATTATTTAAATATTATATTTTATTCTTATGCATAGTTGACTCGTAATTTTTACACCGTTGCGTCGAGCGCTGAAAGTTGGTTCATGCCTCGGTTCTGGATTTTCGAACGCCCTTTCGTACAATTTTATATCGTGTACTTTGCGTTTTGTAACTTGTACTCTTGTCATTTTTAGACGTTCTTCATCAATAATTTGAACCTTTTTGATTGTATCTTGTACTTTTGAGCTTTTTGGACCTTTGTGTCTTCAATTCGTCGTTTTCGCCTTTTGTCTTCGCACTTATTTAAAATAAACGAATATTACTTGAAAATGGAACAATTGCAACTAAAATCTTGTCTTTCTTGGGGGATTTTGCTATGAAATATATGTTCCTTTTTAGCCTTATCAATATCCCCACACTTGAGCGTTGCTTGTCCTCAAGCAATACAGTCTTGAAATAATATAATACATCACACGAATCACTTCTTTATTCTTCACACTTTGTACATCAGTGATTTTGATAGAGCGCTATAAACAATGATATTAACAATAGAACAATGGTTAAAGGTGGGTGTGTCATCCACAGTTGCCTTGGGTTTAGGTCAACGACACTTTCAATCAAATAGCCGATTTACTTTCAGTTTCCAAAGCAAAGTGCACATTTGAAAGGCGGTTTACAGTCCCACATGACTATAAAAATGTAGATCCTTTAGGAAATTGGATCTTTATGAAAACATTTGATCTTTTAAAAATTCAAGCTAGATTTTACCCTAGACAAGTTTTCTGATTTGACCCACCATCGGTGTTGCAAAATATATTTGTGGATCAATATTTTGGCTAAAAACATTTAGGTTCGTGTAATCCACTGCTATCCCGGTATCGGAAAGCACACATCCAGTTTACTTGTTCCGTATATTACCTTTCGGTAAACTACCGTCCGGTTGTAAAGGAAAGCGATGAACAAGAAACTGTTAAGGTAATGTCCCGTGACATGCATTTGATTATGGTCTTTTAATGTGTCGGATGCTAGAACTATCCTTGGTAGGAGCGATAGTAAAGATCATCCTATGATTTTTCGGTCTGGCACAAGGTCCTGTCTCCGACCATGCTATGCAACCACCGTTCTTACGGTTGACACCCGATTTGGTTCAGGTGACCTAATGAATTCCAGGTGAATTCCTAGGATTTTACGTTCAATGGTAATGAACGCATTGAAAATGGGTTTTCAGAAAACAAATCGGTTTGTATTTTTGATCAAAATATTTTCTCGTTCAAGCTCGAGTTTAGATATCATTGAATTCCATGAGTTTGAATTCTCAATCTTTAAGGTCAATCTCAAGGATTGAGTAATATCAGTCTTAAAAGCTGATTTTTAATCTTTTAAGGAGATTATCCTTTCTGGGGATCTGATTCATTAGTCTTATCAAGCTAATTTGCACGGTGCCTCCCCATTGTACGAGATAAATCCTTCTCATGGTTAGGATAAATCTAACCACTTGGCGACCCTGTTTGATGCTGAGGTCAGTGGATTTCCTGCTGATTTTAGAGATGACTTTTCTAGATTTTTCGTCAACCTACAGCTGGTCTGGACGACAACTTCTTGACCTAAATCAAGAAGCGCGTGTCTTTTTCGGAAGACTTTACTTCCTTTTAATGATGGAATTGATTCATCGTGTAGATCCATCTTTCTTTCAAATATATTACAGTAAACCGGGTAAAACTGATTAGTATCATCCAAAACAAAAGTACCTGCAATAATCTTGTACAAAGATATGTGATAGATAATTTTTAATTGAATAACTTGGTACATTCTCCCCACACTTAGTTTCTTTCTTTGCCTTTTTATTCTCCTTTATTCCATTTTAAATGAATTCAAGCATTTTAGGTTGTTTCTCAATTTATGTCCTTTCCGAGGTAACGATAATTTCGGCATTAACACCTAGTTTTATCGTTCATAAATATGTATAAACATGATTTTGAATTCATTTAGTTAAAAAATTTTAAAATTTTCATAATATTTAGAAAATAAGCCAAGTATAAACCCGAGAGAATTTATAACCCTTCCCCACACTTGAGATCATGCAATGCCCTCATTTGCATGAAATCAGACTATAATTATTAATTCATGAGGGTGATTAGTGTAGAAAAGTGATTAAAAATACCCAGTTTGTAATTACAAAGCTCGTCGAATGATAGATGGCGCGCCTCATCGTTCATTCCTTCATTTATTATATCACATTTGTTGTTTTGCATCTTGTCGTCAAAATCAGTACCTTTTACTGAACTTAATGTTAGTCTTTGAAAGTGCGTTGTTTTACCCTGTTGTTTACATGATAAAATACGAACATATATACATATTTTTAAAGTTGGGTATATTACCCCACGTTCAAAAATTTATAAAATCAAATATATTTTTTTTGGCATACTTTAAATCAATAAAATTAAAAATAATGATGAAAAAATTTTTCGCCCCGCCCTCGGGTAAAGTAATTTCGGCTCAACGGCCTAGTCTTCAACTCACGACGAATTTTAGAAATCATTTTTTTTCAACTTAATGAAATAAAGTAAATTTTTGTTTTTAAATTCACACAAAACTTAAAAAGAAAACATATTAATTTCATATAAAACCTAAAAAACAAAAAAAATTCAGAATGGGGGGAGAAAACTAGTTCTTTAGTGTCTGCTAGCGGAAAAGACCAATCGGATTCCATTCTCGGAACTACACGAGAACAGAATAACTAATTCTAGATAACATCGTCTTCTTTTTAGAACATTTGAATCTCCCCACACTTAGGTAGCTGTGGTGTTGAAATTGTGATTAACTTCATCGTCAATTTCTCTTGGTCCATAATCAACTTGCATATCCGTGACTTTTTCTTTAAGCCATTGGTCGGATTCCTGTGTAATATCCATAATTTCAACTAGCTTCGCCTTTTCTTTAGGTGATAGATTGGATACTAACCGGTTACATAACTTAAAGTTCCCCTTGGTTTTAGCATCGCGAATCCGTTTAATAAGTTTCTTCATTGAACTATTAATTACGGGATCATTTAATTTCGTATCAACAACGGGGTTCTTTGTTATCATGTCATCATTAGGTGTTACTTCATTTTCCCCACACTTAGGCGTTTCATTATTGCTAAGTATTACCGTTGGAGTTGGTAAAACAACATGGTTCTTACCAATCGTTTTTGCTGGTTCAACGGTTTTGGTTGGTGGAGATTTAGTCTTTCGAATCATAGAGGTGATCGATTTGTCACCACTACTAAGTGTCATTCTTCCATTTCCTACATCAAATAACGCCCCGGTGGACGCAAAGAATGGTCGACCTAAAATTAGAGGAATGTTTGGGTCCTCTTCTATGTCAATGACAATGAATTCGACTAGAAAGGTTAAATTGCCTACTTGAACGGGTAGGTTGTCAGCAATTCCAACTGGGTGCTTAATGGTTTGATCAAAGAGTCGAACACTCATATCCGTTGGACTTAACTTACCTACACCTAATCTCTTATATAAGGAAAGAGGCATAACACTTACACTTGCACCTAAATCTGCTAGTGCATCATACATGACACAATCACTAAGTAGACAAGGAACAATAAATTCACCCGGATCACCTACCCTAGGTGGAGGTTTTGGTGGAACTGTCTTCACCGGGTTTATATTTACGGCTTTTGTTTCTTGCACTTTCTTATTCTTTTTCTTCTTCTTCTTTCCAGAGGTATCACAATCTTTATTACCTATCACTTGCTCATACTCAACTCCTTTTCTTGGAAACGGGATGGGTGGTTTGTATGGTGCCACCACTGGCTTTACATACTCGGGTGGTGGTGGTGTAACTTCTTCATTGTTACTCTCATCTAAAACCTTCCCATCTTCTGGTGCTGGTTTTTCAGAATTCGTTGAAACCATATTAACATTCTCATTCCGAGGATTTACTTCAGTATTACTCGGTAGCTTTCCTTGTTCCCTCTCACTCATCATGCTAGCAAGAGTACCTACGTGTTTTTCTAGATTCAAAATGGAAGCTTGTTGAGTTCTTAATGACTGATCAAATCTCTCGTTCGTTTGGGTTTGAGTTTCAATAAATTGTGTTTGAGATTCAACTAGCTTGAATACCACGTCTTCCATATTTGACTTTTTCTCTTCGGTTTGTTGTTGTGGTTTATATAAGCCAGGTCTTTGTTGATTGAAAGTGTTGTTTTGAGTTGGTTGGTTATTCGGACCTTGTTGGTTATACCAGTTATTTTCGGGTCCTTTTGGATTGTAAAGAATGTTTTGATTTCGATTGAAGTTTAGCTTTGGCGGTTGATAATTATTTTGATAATTATTTCCAGGCCTTTGGTTCATATAGGAAACATTCTCTCGTTGTTCCAATGTTGGTTCAATGTGACAATCTTTCAATAAGTGTGGTCCACCGCATAGCTCACAACTGATTCGTATTGCGTGAATATCTTTATTCATCTTTTCCATTCGTCTTTCGAAAGCATCTATTTTTGCGGAAACGGAATCAAAGTCATGGCTAGAATCGGCTCTAGCCACTTTAGATGAACGAAAAATATCTTTTTCTTGGTGCCACTCATGCGAGTGGGAGGCTGTGTTATCAATAATTTTGTAAGCTTCAGTTGCGGTTTTCTTCATAATGGAACCACCAGCTGTTATGTCGATGTCTTTTCGTGTAGCAACGTTGACACCTTGGTAGAATATTTGTACTATTTGGTAAGTGTCTAAACCGTGTTGAGGACATCCTCTCAACATCCTTCCGAATCTTGTCTACGCCTCATATAATGTTTCATTTGGCTTTTGCGCGAACGTAACAATTTCTCCTTGAAGTCTCACGGCTTTAGATGCCGGAAAGAATTGTTTAAGAAATTTTTCAACTAAAACATCCCATGTGTCAATCGCCCCTTCAGGTAACGATTCTAACCAATCTTTGGCTTCTCCCTTTAAAGTCCAGGGAAACAACATGAGATAGATCTGCTCATCTTCCACTTCTCGGATTTTGAATAGTGTACAAATTCTTTTAAACGTACGAAGGTGTTCGTTAGGATCTTCATTCGGTGCACCACTGAATTGGCATTGGTTAGTTACCATGTGTAGGATTTGTCCTTTAATTTCATAATCTGGAGCATTAACTTCTGGTTTAATAATGGCGTGACCTTGGCCCGTGCGTGTAGCTCTCATTCGGTCTTCCATACTTAGAGGTTCTAGATTTTCCATGATTGGAAGTGTTGTATCTGAATCACTAGAGGTTTCTGATTTAATGGTTTCTTCCTCAACAATCTCTGTTTGAATGATTGGTGGTTCCGGAGGAATAATTAATGGATCAGGGTCTCGGAATTGTCCCTGAGTATTCTCCGGATTCTCAATTGTGATATTGGTTTCAAAAACTGGATTATCGAAAATTTGAGTTGAAGTACTCGGTCGACTTGATGACGAGTCTAAAGAAAAATCAACGGCAGCTATATTTGTTAAACGATGTCTTGATCGAGTTACAGGTGGTGAACGTACAAAAGGTGGTGAACGTCTTGCTCGGTGCATTCACTGAATATCCTATTAGTTTTAAAAAGGAAAGAAAAATTATAATAAGTTATCCAACCAATAGACTTTTCTGATTTTGCCCACGTTTCGAATAGCCAAAAGATGCAGCAGAGGGGCAGGATTCGTTTGGTCTCAATATAATTGAGGACTGTTTGGCTCCAATAACCCGGTCCACGTACAAATCCAACTATTACTACGAACCAGAAAATTTTGATGTCTATCAATTTAACCACTTAAAATAAATTTTCGTAATTTTAAGAAATTTAGAGAAGAAGTAGAAAAAATTCTAAGTCCTAAAAACTAGAATGGCGAGAAATAAGAGAGAAAAAGAGTGCGCGTCGAAAAGTGTCGAAAAACGAAAAAGGCGAAGAGTGGCTTATAAGACTTTAAAAACACGCGATTAATCCAACCTTATAACTATCACTATCTTAAAATTAAAACTACAAATAGAGATTACTAATTGGAATTGTAATTGATACATAGGTAAAAGGCGTCGAAAAAAAAAAAAAATAAGAAAATAGCACGAAAAATGGCGTCGCAAAATTTTAAGGCACCTAATTTTTAATCTAAAGAAAAAGTACTTAAGGGATTTTACGGCAATACTAAAAATTCTAGAAGTAAAAATAACTATGGCAAAACTAAACTTAATACTAAAAGTTGCGAATATAGTCTAAAAATCTAAAGGTAATAAAACTAAAAAAAAAATTTTTTATAGACAAAATCTTAAAAATATATATATATTTTTTTTAAAAAACGTTTTTTTTTTACAGAATTTTTTTTTTTTACGTTTTTTTTTTTTAAACGTTTTTTTTTTAAAACGTTTTTTTTTTTTACGTTTTTTATTTTTTTTTTTTTTTTGCAAATATAAATTAAAAATATAGCGTTTTAGTGCTCCCCGGCAGTGGCGCCAAAAACTTGATGATGTAGCGTGAGGGTACGAAATAGTATTATTTTTAATACAAAATACTACAAAATATGACACAAGTTTTATTAATTTACGGATGGGATATACCTAAACCTTGCTACAACACTATAGGCAGTGTACCTAATCGTAGAGTAGTGTAGTTTTTAGTAAGTCCGGTTCGTTCCACAGGGAGCTGGTGAAGTTAACGCTATATTATTAAGTTTATTTGTAAAAATATATATATAAATAAGTAGTAGTATTATTATAAAATGGGGGTTTTACCGTTTAATGACCGGTTTGTCGATTTTAAGCGTAAAAATAAATGACAAAAATTAAAGTGCGTAAAATAAATTGCGATAAATAAAATGACAGAAAATAAAATTGCGAGTAATAAAATGACAGTAAATAAAGATACGATGAGAAATATAATAAAAGAATTATGCTTATTTAAACTTCCGTAATCATGATGTTTGACGTGTTGATTTTAATTTATTACCATGGGTTAATTGTCCTTTGTCCTGGTTTATTTGATACATCTATCTGGTTTTTGTCCATAATAGTCCATCGGTCATAAATATAAAGTGCGAGTATCCTCGTCAAATTACCCTTATACCCGAAGTCAAATATTCCAACTGATTAAGGATTTAAACTGTGACGCAGTTATCACTTCTGTCAACAATTACACCAGTTATCACTGTATGTAATCCACCCCTGTTTTAATTAGTTTATGAATATTAATTCATCCACTTGATCAGAATGAATAATCAATTACCCAACCCAATTGATTAATTAAATGATTATAACAGATTCCATATGAACATCACTAAATAGGACAACCATAATCATTATTAATTATTAGGTTAATTAATTTGAAGATAGGTTCGACAGACTCCAATGAGTTGTCACTCAATTAGACAATACCCCCCATCTATTAATAGTCAATAGTTCAATTTCCACAAGTGTCGGTCTTTTGCCCAAACCTTAATTATGGTACAAAGCCCAATTACCCAATTTTAGTAATTAGCCCAACATCATGATTACTTCGTTTTAAATAAGCATAATAATAACTTAGCTACGAGACATTAATGTAAAAAGGTTGAACATAACTTACAATGATTAAAAATAGCGTAGCGTTACACGGACAGAATTTCGACTTACACACTCAAACGATCTCTATCATAAATCTTATTATTATCATAATTTAAAATTAAAATTAAGATTATTGTTATATCTGATTACATTAACATTATGATAGAGAATTATAGATATAAATTATAGATATTGATATTGATAGATAGAAAAATAAGAAAAAGATAGAAAAAATATCGAAAAGGGTATCATAAAATTGATCGTAAATCATAGTTTTATCGTTCTTATTGATTAAAAACGTTCCATATTAATTGATTTCGTTGCGAGGTTTTGACCTCTATATGAGACGTTTTTCAAAGACTGCATTCATTTTTAAAACAAACCATAACCTTTATTTCATAGATAAAGGTTTTAAAAAGCTTTACGTAGATTATCAAATAATGATAATCTAAAATATCATGTTTACACAAGACCATTACATAATGGTTTACAATACAAATATGTTACAACAAAATAAGTTTCTAGAATGCAGTTTTTACACAATATCATACAAGCATGGACTCCAAATCTCGTCCTTATTTAAGTATGCGACAGCGAAAGCTCTTAATAATCACCTGAGAATAAACATGCTTAAAACGTCAACAAAAATGTTGGTGAGTTATAGGTTTAACCTATATATATCAAATCATAATAATAGACCACAAGATTTCATATTTCAATACACATCCCATACATAGAGATAAAACTCATTCATATGGTGAACACCGGGTAACCGACATTAACAAGATGCATATATAAGAATATCCCCATCATTCCGGGACACCCTTCGGATATGATATAAATTTCGAAGTACTAAAGCATCCGGTACTTTGGATGGGGTTTGTTAGGCCCAATAGATCTATCTTTAGGATTCGCGTCAATTAGGGTGTCTGTTCCCTAATTCTTAGATTACCAGACTTAATAAAAAGGGGCATATTCGATTTCGATAATTCAACCATAGAATGTAGTTTCACGTACTTGTGTCTATTTTGTAAATCATTTATAAAACCTGCATGTATTCTCATCCCAAAAATATTAGATTTTAAAAGTGGGACTATAACTCACTTTCACAGATTTTTACTTCGTCGGGAAGTAAGACTTGGCCACTGTTGATTCACGAACCTATAACAATATATACATATATATTAAAGTATGTTCAAAATATATTTACAACACTTTTAATATATTTTGATGTTTTAAGTTTATTAAGTCAGCTGTCCTCGTTAGTAACCTATAACTAGTTGTCCACAGTTAGATGTACAGAAATAAATCGATAAATATTATCTTGAATCAATCCACGACCCAGTGTATACGTATCTCAGTATTGATCACAACTCAAACTATATATATTTTGGAATCAACCTCAACCCTGTATAGCTAACTCCAACATTCACATATAGAGTGTCTATGGTTGTTCCGAAATATATATAGATGTGTCGACATGATAGGTCAAAACATTGTATACGTGTCTATGGTATCTCAAGATTACATAATATACAATACAAGTTGATTAAGTTATGGTTGGAATAGATTTGTTACCAATTTTCACGTAGCTAAAATGAGAAAAATTATCCAATCTTGTTTTACCCATAACTTCTTCATTTTAAATCCGTTTTGAGTGAATCAAATTGCTATGATTTCATATTGAACTCTATTTTATGAATCTAAACAGAAAAAGTATAGGTTTATAGTCGGAAAAATAAGTTACAAGTCGTTTTTATAAAGGTAGTCATTTCAGTCAAAAGAACGACGTCTAGATGACCATTTTAGAAAACATACTTCCACTTTGAGTTTAACCATAATTTTTGGATATAGTTTCATGTTCATAATAAAAATCATTTTCTCAGAATAACAACTTTTAAATCAAAGTTTATCATAGTTTTTAATTAACTAACCCAAAACAGCCCGCGGTGTTACTACGACGGCGTAAATCCGGTTTTACGGTGTTTTTCGTGTTTCCAGGTTTTAAATCATTAAGTTAGTATATCATATAGATATAGAACATGTGTTTAGTTGATTTTAAAAGTCAAGTTAGAAGGATTAACTTTTGTTTGCGAACAAGTTTAGAATTAACTAAACTATGTTCTAGTGATTACAAGTTTAAACCTTCGAATAAGATAGCTTTATATGTATGAATCGAATGATGTTATGAACATCATTACTACCTTAATTTCCTTGGATAAACCTACTGGAAAAGAGAAAAATGGATCTAGCTTCAATGGATCCTTGGATGGCTCGAAGTTCTTGAAGCAGAATCATGACACGAAAACAAGTTCAAGTAAGATCATCACTTGAAATAAGATTGTTATAGTTATAGAAATTGAACCAAAGTTTGAATATGATTATTACCTTGTATTAGAATGATAACCTACTGTAAGAAACAAAGATTTCTTAAGGTTGGATGATCACCTTACAAGATTGGAAGTGAGCTAGCAAACTTGAAAGTATCCTTGATTTTATGAAACTAGAACTTTTGGAATTTATGAAGAACACTTAGAACTTGAAGATAGAACTTGAGAGAGATCAATTAGATGAAGAAAATTGAAGAATGAAAGTGTTTGTAGGTGTTTTTGGTCGTTGGTGTATGGATTAGATATAAAGGATATGTAATTTTGTTTTCATGTATATAAGTCATGAATGATTACTCATATTTTTGTAATTTTATGAGATATTTCATGCTAGTTTCCAAATGATGGTTCCCACATGTGTTAGGTGACTCACATGGGCTGCTAAGAGCTGATCATTGGAGTGTATATACCAATAGTACATACATCTAAAAGCTGTGTATTGTACGAGTACGAGTACGAATACGGGTGCATACGAGTAGAATTGTTGATGAAACTGAACGAGGATGTAATTGTAAGCATTTTTGTTAAGTAGAAGTATTTTGATAAGTGTATTTAAGTCTTTCAAAAGTGTATAAATACATATTAAAACACTACATGTATATACATTTTAACTGAGTCGTTAAGTCATCGTTAGTCGTTACATGTAAGTGTTGTTTTGAAACCTTTAGGTTAACGATCTTGTTAAATGTTGTTAACCCAATGTTTATAATATCAAATGAGATTTTAAATTATTATATTATCATGATATTATCATGTATGAATATCTCTTAATATGATATATATACATTAAATGTCTTTACAACGATAATCGTTACATATATGTCTCGTTTAAAAATCATTAAGTTAGTAGTCTTGTTTTTACATATGTAGTTCATTATTAATATACTTTATGATATGTTTTCTTATCATAGTATCATGTTAACTATATATATATATCCATATATATGTCATCATATAGTTTTTACAAGTTTTAACGTTCGTGAATCACCGATCAACTTGGGTGGTCAATTGTCTATATGAAACATATTTCAATTAATCAAGTCTTAACAAGTTTGATTGCTTAACATGTTGGAAACATTTAATCATGTAAATATCAATCTCAATTAATATATATAAACAGTGAAATTAGAATTGAAATTTTCATTTACGACCCCTGAACTATGCTCAATTAACAACTTTTTATTATTTAATATTATTCTTATTATGAATTATTTAAATATTATATTTTATTCTTGTGCATAGTTGACTCGTAATTTTTACACCGTTGCGTCGAGCGCTGAAAGTTGGTTCATGCCTCGGTTCTGGATTTTCGAACGCCCTTTCGTACAATTTTATATCGTGTACTTTGCGTTTTGTAACTTGTACTCTTGTCATTTTTAGACGTTCTTCATCAATAATTTGAACCTTTTTGATTGTATCTTGTACTTTTGAGCTTTTTGGACCTTTGTGTCTTCAATTCGTCGTTTTCGCCTTTTGTCTTCGCACTTATTTAAAATAAACGAATATTACTTGAAAATGGAACAATTGCAACTAAAATCTTGTCTTTCTTGGGGGATTTTGCTATGAAATATATGTTCCTTTTTAGCCTTATCACCCGTAACCCGCAGTTGTAGCAAGTAGGGAGATAATTTCCAGAGCCATACTTCTTCACACTACCGACAACTTCGGTCACACTTTTACTCTTCTTGTTTGAACGCATCGTAGTTTCGAACTTTCGCTTACTAACATCGGAAACACTTGTCTTCGGGGCCTCCAGTTCAAAACCCCGAGCCAACTCAAATAATTCTTCAAAAGACTTAGCCATTCCCCGACTAATATTACCCTTCAACTCATCGCTTAAAGTACGATAAAAATCTTGCATCAACATTCGGTCATCACCGACATACTCCGGACAAAAACGAGTTTTTGACAAGAAAGTAGACTTGAGAGTAACCAAGTCCATCGAACCTTGTCGCAAATCGCGCAACTCGTCCTAAATTTTATTAAGGTCGGACTGAGTTCGGTATTCATCAAAGAACCCCTTTTTAAACTCTTCCCATGACAAGCTCATAAATTGTTCTTCACCATACAATTGAATCTTGTCATCCCACCACATCTTGGCTTCTTCAAGTAACATACTAGAACCGTATCTCGTTTTCTTCTAGGAAGGACATTCACTAGTACGGAAAGCCACCTCGATGACAAAAACCCACATGTACTCTTCAACGGATCCCTCACCCCATTAAACATAGGAGGTTGAGCATCCTTGAAGTTCTTGTAATGGAAGTCTCGCCTTCCATGTCCACCATTACCATCACCTCCTTCACCGCGAGGATAAATGTTTCTAGCTTCGAATGCCTCTTCGATCGCGGCATTCATTCATTCTTTGATTAACTCGGTTACTTGCCCATCAACCAATTCCTAGAAAACCTTTCTAACATCCTCGAGAAACTCCGCTTTTTGCCGTTTAATGATGGTCTCAACCTTAGCCGTGAACTCGGAGTCTTCGCCTTGATCTTCATTAACTTGTTTGTTCCTCGTCGTCATTCTAAGAAATGAACTCGGTTAGGAACGCAATACAAGTAAATTATATACACCACCACGATCCATATTCACAATCATATAATTATGTCACCGTTCGTACACCCCATCTAGTTCAATACTTGTTGTACATCACTTGCTTGACTTGGCTTGCAACCGTAATAATGGCCACGAATTATTATTACACTCACACGCCATGCCGAGCTCATGAATACAACAACCATCTCGCTAGATGTTCAACACAAAACAACATGGTTAGTAGCAACATAATCAACACATAACTAAAACTCGAACCGACCCGAAATCCTACAAGTCCCGCATAATAGCACACACAAAAGTCTAAGTCTAGGCGCCTATCTCAAGTCACCTAAATCCCTTAGACCATGCTCTGATACCACTTGAAACGACCCAACCCGTCATATTTTCGGCCCATAAATTTCCCCCTTTTTAACATATTAATTATGCAACATTAGTCCATTTATGTTTCCGAAAACATCATCATTACAATGTTGAGTTTGAATATCTTTAAAAAATACAATACATAAATTAAGTTTACAAAATGGGAATACAACCCGGAACCCATTTGACGTATCCAAAATATAGTTCATGACCCGACTAGTCCACTTTACAACCAAGACCGAGCATGGTGATCGGGAATGCTACCCAATCCTAATCATAAGTATAAAGTAATCCAAAAAGTACTAGTCCCCAAGCAAGCCCATGCCGCCACTTGCAACCTATAAAAATATAAACAACGAGAGGGTAAGCTAATTGCTTAGTGAATGCAATACTTATACACATACATACATAATTCAGTTACTTGCATTCACCTACACAAAAATAACACACGTCATTAGCAAAACATAATATCACGTATTCAATTGTACCACAAGCCAACAACGATAACATAAAGGTCACGTCAATAATACAATGCTAACATGAATACGTACAAACTACCGGTTAATCAAGATCACGAGGGAATAAACCCCTTTGAAAAGCCACGGATGTTCATAACATCAAATAGTACCAAATTCCAATTCCATGAGTGGTATCGTCACATCGAACTTCAACCCACTCTTCACGCTTCATGTGGTATCCTCATCGAACTTTAACCCACATATGAGGTATCGCCACATCGAACTTCAAGCCCTCATCAAGCAATACAATAGTGGTATGGCATCGTCAATATCGAACTTTAAATCCACACACATGAGGTATCATCACTATCGAACTTAAACCCTCATCAAACAAACAATCGTGGTATGGCATCGTCACTATCGAACTTTAAATCCATACATATGAGATATTGTCACTATCGAACTAAAACCCTCATCGAACAACATAATAGTAGTATGGCATCGTCCCATCGAACTTTAAGTCCATACATATGAGGTATCGTCACATCGAACTTAAATCCTCATCCCGCATCCCGGTCCCAATGTGGCCCAAGAGAAGTGTATTCTACCGAATGACACTTGCCACGTCGTACACAAGCAACCAAATTATATACATAAACGTATAAATATTCCACTCACCTTATCACGCCGGTGGTGATTAAACACTTTCGTAAGCTTCAAGCGAAGTACCTAATACATTAAGTACCCAGATCAACATACAAACTAGTGGAACTAACCACTAACACTTAACTCTTGAGCATTTAATGACCCAATTGCATTAAATGACCCATTTACACCAAAACCGCCCATTTAAGGCCAAGACTCATCATTAATCACTAAAAGCTAGTGATTGAAGTCTACTAACACCAACTAACATAAACTTAGGGTATTTCATACCCATCTCACCCAATTAGGTCAACCATTTTCTATTTGACCCATTTTAACACTTAGACTTACAAATTTGGTCAAAACTTGAACCCATTAACAACCTTTCACTAATTCACAAGTGTACTAGTGTTTTAACAACAAAATTAACACTTACAAACACCAAATTCATGACCAAACCCTATATTACAAGCCTTAGGGTATTCATGCACCAATTTAACCCAAGTTCACCCATTTAACCCCCAAATGGGTCTTACAAGTCTCAAATAAACAAAACCTAGTCATAAATCAATTAAAACTCAAAACACGGAGTTAAGACTTACCAACACTATCACAACGTAGCTAGAGACGTAAGGAACAACTTTAAAACTCGGGCTCGGGCGAGATTTGGTCTTCTTCTTCCCCAAAGTAAGCTTTCTCTCACTAACACTCCATCTCTCTCTCTAAAATGAATGTGAGTAGATGAAGAAGTGATAAAATGTGTTAGGGACAAGATTGTATCAGTTTTATGGCTCTAAAATCGGCCATATGTGAATTTACCAAAACACCCCCAAAAGATTACATTAAAATGGGTTAAAATGTCATTACAGCGACAATTGTCGCGTTTCGCAACATCAGGACGCCATACACAACACTCAAACGCGACAAAAGGGACAGAAGTCATCATCAGAAGTTGTCGCATTTTGACCCTGTTTGTCACGGCTCGCGACACACCAGAATGCGACAAACTCCCTTCAAACTCGACAGTTTACCTGATGTACTCCAATTTCACTTTTAAAACATCCCAAAGTCAAACGTGGTCAATTCATTACATCCAAACTATCAAATACTCATTCTTGGACTACGTAGGATGCCACAAGCATCATGTTTAGAAAAACGGGGTGTTACATCAAGAGAGTTAAACGTCCACCTGAAGAAATGAGACTAGCCTTCCATGAAGCTAAATGAGTGTTATACTTTTGAACCAATTCGAACCAACTCTAGATTCTTTTCATATTTAAACCAATTGGGATGCCAAGGTATTTAATAGGAAACAATCCCGATCTACGTCCTACCTCCGTAGCAAATAAAGCAACAACATTAGTATCAACTCCATCACCAAAAACATGGGATTTTGAGACGTTTAATTTCAGTCCTTCAACTAAATAAAATACTTCAAGAATACTAAAGATACGACCCTACTCTTGACTATGCCAATCTGGCATAATAATTACATCATCCGCATAAATTAAATGAGACATTCGAATCTCATTCAAACCTACCTTAACACCACATATAAAACTAGTTTCCAAAGCTTTTTGAAAAGCTAAATGGAGACCCTACATTACAATAATAAACAAAAATGGGCTAAGTGGATCACCTTGATGTAACCCCTATTTTATTGGAATTTCACGGGTCAGACTACCATTCACTAACACCGACATTCTAGCATAATTTAGACATCCCAAAATCCATCCGCACCACACTGACCTAAACCCCATCGATTGCAACATGAATAATAAATAATCTCAATTAACTGAGTCGTACGCTTTCTCGAAGTCGACTTTAAAAAGTAACATTTGGCGATTTTTCTTCTTGTACCATGAAATAATCTCACTTAACATCAACAGTCCATCAAGGATTTCTCGGCCCGAAATAAAAGCAGTCTGAACCGGAGATATAATCTTAACGATAACATGTGATAGCCGGGTAGTAAGAAGCTTAGAACTTATCTTGTAAAACACGCCAACAAGGGAAATCGGGCGAAAGTCCGTTATAAGCTCCGGGTTTTTCACCTTTAGAAGTAAGATAAAGAAGGCTGAATTTTCCCCAATTGGCATAAAAGGTGATGTAAAAAAAAGCACAAACATCCCTGCAAATATCGTGACAGAAAAGATCCCAAAAGTGAAGAAAAACCATCCAGACCTGGCGTTTTTGAACTACCACAATCTCACACGGCGCTTTTTATTTCCACATCGTCAAACTCATGTTCAAGAAATAAAACATCATCCAAAGATAGTTTAAAATTCGGGTTCACATTAGTGAACCTCGCTCATGTGTTTACCGCTTCAAAATTTAATTTTGTAGAACTCAAAAAAATTGTTTTTAATAACATTTTGGATCAATAACCCACGCCCCATCAATCATCAAACCCTGAATATGCTGTTGATTTCTTTTGTAGTTCAATGTTCAATGAAAAAAATTCGAGTTCTCATCACCCTCCACATCCCACTTAATTCACGACTTTTGCAAAACATTAAGAGTGGCCAACTTAGACAACTCTGATTTTTCTTGAAATAAACTATTTCGTTCATTCACTTGGACAGTAGTTGCCAAACCTGCATCAATAACCACATATAATAATTCAATATTAGACCCAAGCTCTTTAATTCTACTACCTTCCTGTATCCTAGCTTGTTTAATCCAAGATTTTAATTTTTCTTTAATAATTCTTAGTTTCGAAACAAAAAGCACATTAGGATTCATGTTTATAGCTAACCAAGCGTTATGAACCGTATCTTTAAAATCAACTCTATCGAACCATGAAGCGAACACTTTGAAATAAGTAGGTCCAAAGTTGACTTTGTCTTGGAAAATACATACCGGAGAATGATCCGAATTACCCTAGATAAAACATTACCCTTAAGATCATCAACAAGTAAAAGAACATTATTAGTAAAAAAAAAAAAAAAGATCAAGTTTACTAAATTTGTTACCGGCTCTGTTTCTCCACGTAAATTTAAGACCACCCATTGGAATCTCGAGCAATGAATTCGACTGAATAAATGCAATAAAATTATTAGCATCTTGAGGAACATACTCTGTTCCACATCTTTCACTTTCAAAACGAACCACATTTCAATCGCCAAAAAGGATATAATCCCCACCGTTGTGAGCCATAAAATCAGAAATTTTGTTCCACAAAGCAACTTTTTCTTGCACCGATTGTGAAGCATACACATTAATCATAAACACAACAATATTTTCCCGGATCCAACAACCTTTAACAATCACAAAATGCTCGTCACACCAAATTCGTTCTTGTATGAAGGCGTTTGCATCTCATATTGAAATGATGCCCCCCGAGGAACCCCGAGACAACGTAATAGCATAATCCAATTGGCTATTACCCCACAAAGACTTCAACCTACACATCTGTACCGGGTCATTTTTTACTCTTGAAGACCTAAAAATTGTACATTGGAAGACACACATACGACACGAATCCATTTTGGTTTTGAGAACTCTTTCGACCCGCAATTTTTTAGGGAAATAATCTTCATCGGAAACCATCAAAAACACAATCACGACCCACACCATTCTTACACTGTTTCAGTTCATACCCAAGCATATCCCCAACGTCTATTAAATTATCCAAATCGCATTGGTTAGCACCAACAATACCTTTATTAATATGGCCATCCAACCTAAAATGAGTGCAACAATTTACTGAACCTCTAGAGTGCTCTTTCAAATTTTCATCAGCTTGTTTAGAAAATCCAGGTGGGATGGGGATACTGAACTTTCAACTACCACAGGTTTTGTAGCCGAGTTGCATCCTGTAATTGTAAGTCAACATTCTGCTGCTGATTCAACTCGACAGATTGGTTATCTTACGATTCGTTCCCCAGATTCACACCCACAAACTCCTTGAGTGGGTCTGAGTCAACCTTTTCTTCAGTGTCAGAGTTCTCTTCTAGTGGAAAACTACTCGATTCAAAATCATCCGAATTCACAGAATGCAATTCCAGTGTAGAATTGATGTCAAAAAACCAAGTTCCAACCTCCTGTATGTTAACAATCACATCCACCCCATTGACATTGATGACCTCATTCATTGAAATAGTTTTTTTGAATGAGTTGCAACACAAACACGTCCCATGGATAAAGGTAACTTGCTTTTAGTCTCAAAAAACATAAAGTGCCCAGCTAAAGATGCAACTTTTTTAAACGCGTTCGTGCCCCATGCACACGTGGGTAATCCTGAGATATCCACCCAAATTAACCTTTCATCAATAATAAAATTTTCCAATGCATCTTTGATTATCGAGAAAAGAGACATAAGGTTTTTGTTGCCTTTAAACGCTGAGCCGAAAATAATTGAGGAAAATTTAAACCATAACCAATACCCGCCAATGTATTGGATCTTCACGAGTTCACGTCATTAAAACCTTCAGCAAAACATAATCGGTATATAGATGACAAAGTAGCAACATCCTTCAACTTGCCGATGACTAAAAAATCTTTAGGTTGAATTGTGACTAGAACTGAATCATCTAGAACCACTTTACCCGAAGATTTAGATGGTATATCACCAGTAACCCTAGTAGCATAGGAATTATATAATGGAACAGTAGGTGAAATGACCCGTTCATATACATTATAAACGATTCACAATAGTTGATTACATCGCGAGCTATTTGACCTCTATATGATACATTTTACAAACATTGCATTCGTTTTTAAAAGACAAACTTTCTTTACATCAAAAATTGACGGCATGCATACCATTTCATATTACATCCAACTATAATTGACTTAATATTAATCTTGATGAACTCAACGACTCGAATGCAACGTCTTCCAAAGTATGTCATAAATGACTCCAAGTAATATCCTTAAAATGAGCTAATGCACAGCGAAAGATTTATTTAATACCTGAGAATAAACATGCTTTAAAGTGTCAACCAAAAGGTTGGTGAGTTCATTAGTTTATCATAATCAATCATATCCGTAATAGTAATAGACCACAAGATTTCAGTTTCCATAAATATCCGTACACTCGCAAGTGTATAAAAGTATTCTATAAGTTGTTTAGCGCTTCGGTAACCATACTTAACAATTAATGTGGCATATTCTCTTTATTATGAAATCTCCCTACACTATACCAAGTGTAGTAAAAACGAAGTACTATGCAACCGTTTACGATACTAGAGCGACTAGCCCGGTTGGGATTGTCAAACCCGATAGATCTATCAATAGGATTCGCGCTTACATGCTCTTACAATATGTAAATATTAGTTACCAAGCTATTAGGGAAAAATATGCAAAGTGGTACAACTCAACGTAGAATATGTTTTTAGTACTTGTGTCCATTTCGTAAAACATTTATAAAACAGCGCATGTATTCTCAGCCCAAAAATATATATAAAAAGGGAGTAATGAAACTCACAATACTGTATTTCGTAGCAATTATGTATATGACGGCACTGAACAAGTGCAGGATTTGTCTCGGATTCACGAACCTATATCAATTATATATATTTATTAACATATAATATTGATAAAACAAGTTTATATATTAATTATATAATATTTTTACTTGTTTAAGTTAGTAATTAGTTGTTAGTCTTATTTTAAATCTTATATAGATTTCCTGATTTTAAATAGTCAACTCCCGATAGGTATATCTCATAATGTGTTCGACTTCTATAGGTGTAAGAGCCATCATTGGAAAGGTATTTTAGTCCTATAACCAGCCATAATCGGCATATATTCTGAATTGGAGTATAGGTTAGTTAATATTTCATTTTGTCACAGGTGCGTAAATCTGTCCGTACAGTTCAATAATTCGTCATAGGAACAGTCTGTAGGCTATGAAAAATAGCAAAACTCAATATTTATAATTTTCCTTCTATATTTTAGTTATTAGCATATACACTAACAGGTGTTATCAAGGAAAATAGCCCAGGTCTTAGTTAGCATAGTTTTCTAGTTAGATTGATTAAGCATGCAACATTAATCTTAGCCAAATCTTTCGGTTCATAAATTATTTGTTACTACATGGTTTTTAATGAATCAAGTTGATGGAGACTCCTTAATATGTTGTGTTTTCAAAACATAATCGAAAAGTTTTGGTTTCATAGTCGAAGTTAGGCTTATGCCCTTAACTTGTAACGGTGGACAGATTCGGATAAAATCTGTCATCAGTCAACTAATGAATTTTTGAAAAATACTTTCACTTCATCTAAAATCATGAAAAATTTACAGAAATCTTGATTCATATATATTAATATATATCCAAAGTTATATGCTCTAAAACAAAGTTTAAGATAGCTTTTAAATTCGTGTGTCAAAACAGTTTTCAAGAACCGAAAGAGATCAATTGTTGTATATTAAGTTCTAAGGTGTTATACATATATACAAGTTATAAATTCTTATAATAACTTAATATAATGTCATAATACATATAAATAAGTGTTTTTAAAGTCAAGTTAGTAAGGTTACATTAGTTTATAAACATGCTTGGTTTCCACCAAAACAAGTTCTAGTTTTTACAAGTTTTATAAACTTATTAAGATAGCAATAGAGTAGGAATTTAACAAGAGTTTTAAGAAGTGTTCTACCTTGATTTTGAAGCTAGATGATGAGGAAAATGCTTGGTGATGATCTAGTATGAAGATAGAAGTATTTTGAGAGAGTAATTTGGAGTAAAGAATGAGAAAATGGAATGGAAAAATGGGGTGGTACATATGGACGAATTTTAAGTTAATAATGGAGTCATATGTTGCCAAAATGGTTAGTAAACTTGTGAGTTTTTGTCTCATGACTCATTAACAAGATAAAAGATGCTAGGATCCAAAAATGGGGCTGCTAAGGAGTGTATTTTTCAATAGTTATACATCTATAAGCTGCGTATTAGACGGGTAAAAATACCGTAAAAATACGAATAGAATTCATGAGAAAATAGAATGCGAATATGAGTATATCTATCTTTGTTGAATATACTTATGTTAATATATGTATTTAAGTCTTTCAAAAGTGTATTAATACATCTTAATACAATACATATATATTCATTTTAACATAAGGGTTATTACGTCGTTAAATGTTACATATATATATTGTTTTCGAAACCCTTAAATTTGTAGTCTCAATTTATATATATAAAACCCATTATTAATATACTTAATGAGATACTTAACTATCATATATTCAAGTTAGATATAATCCATATATCAATATATATATATATACATAAGTATATATTTAATACAAGTTATGACGTTCGTGAATCGTCGAATAAATGGTTTGTCAATTGTTTGTATGAAACTCATTTCAAAAGTTTTAAAACTTGTCAAAATTTATTGCTTATCATGTCGGAATAATGTTATCATATAAAGATTAAGTTTAAATTTTGGTCGAAAATTTCCGGGTCGTCACAGTAGGTATAGGAGTTTTTACCACATGATCCTCTTGTGTTGGTGCTAGGGCTTTCGATCGAGTGGAGTTGTTGGCTGAACGAGAGAATTTCGCCGCCTCAACATAGAGATGAAAAGAACCCATCCAAATATCCACCAAACTATTTTCCATTTCAATAGGGTTTTTCATACCCATGAAATGGATGAATGCAAAATGCTTGCCTGATTTTGCCCTTTTATTCGGAATAAACGCATCAACTAGGCACCCATATCGATCGAAGATGTTCCAGAGTGATTTCGCGTTCGCTTGTTTAGGAAAATTAGTGACATAAAATGATTCTTCAAAATTCTCTGTCTCTTTTTCAAGAGGAAGATTCAGCTTCCGAAACTGGTTTCTCCTTTCGTCTCTCTTTAATAAACCATCCATCATTCAGGGGAGTATCTATATACCTTCATTTTAAATAGTCACAATATGATTTGACGTATGTTATCGATTTTCAGATTTTTATTGTTTAACAAACATATACTGTAATAATAAAACATTCAAGGTGTGATAAATTTCATCATCAAACAACACATAAAAGAGAATAATTCTTTGAAAAACTATTAACAATGACATGGAGGTTTGTACATGTTTTTTGGAAATAAAAAGTTATTGGATAATATGATGGAGATTGAGAAAAATAGTTGTAAATGTTTGTAAAGATTGAGAAAAAGAGTTATGATAATATATGGTGGAGATGCTCCGAGATATATATTTATAAAACAGTAATACCGTATTAAATATTAAATGATATTTTTATTAATTACTTCTGTTTTCCAAATCGGCATTCATATATTATCGGCATTTATGTGTTTTTATTTTGTATCTATCTATCTATCTATCTATCTATCTATCTATCTATCTATCTATCTATCTATCTATCTATCTATCTATCTATCTATACATTATATAAAGCGCGCGTAATAATTCTACGTGTCATTTTCTCAATTAACCTCTTTATATAATCCTACGTGTCATTTTCTTATTTAAAATGAATTAAATAATTCTTATTTATTTAATTAAGGAAATTATTTAAATTGGATTTTATCTATAGACATAATATTATTTTTAAATCTATCTTTAATATAATCCTACCGTCTTACAAATTAATCTTTTTAACAATGAACTAAATCCCTATGCGGCTTTTGATTTTATCATTCATCAATTCATCATCAATATGTATCCGATCTCTTTCATTTTCACACTTTTCGATCGTTGATCAATCAGGTAATGATTCTGATTCATAATTATATGTTTTAGATTAATTCGATTTTATATTTCAATGTAATTTTAATCTCATGTCACTTCGATTGTCAAGCTTTATAATTAGATCCATTTACATTTTGTTAATCAAGTGTTGATTGAACATTTATAGGTTTTTAGGTTTAGTGAGCTGAATTTTTAGGTTGTTAATTATGATTTGATAGTGTTACGTTTAGATATGTGTTTATCGTATTGTTTAGTTGATGTGATCAACGATCTAAAACCAGATGAAATTTAGGAGTGTTTATAGTTACTTACATTCCGGCCAATTTTCCGACGAGTAAACCTCCAAATTCAACTGCTTTTTTTTTTTAAACGTATTCTTCTTACTCATTCAAATGTTTCCTTTCCCAAGCTCTCCTTTCACCCCTACCGGTCTGGCAAAGGCTCACCGGATTCCCACTTTTAAACCAAAATTCAAAAACCAACAAAACAATGGGGATTGGTTCAGTGCCCAGAAAAAACCGAGTCAAACCCCAAGTAAAAACGAATATTACAAAGATCTAGTTCGAAGATACGGTGGCTATGAAAACCAGATCAAACACTCCTACGCCACTTACCCCAATAACATACCTCTCCCAAATAACACCCACACAAACCTTAATATGCGAAAAAATCAACCTACCCCTAATACCCAATTCTCAGTCATGTTTTTCAATCACCCTAGTAATTGGAATGGTCTAGATCTTCGTACTTTCTTCAAAAGGTATGGTGAAGTTAAAGATGTCTATATTCCTACTCATAGAAAACTAAGAAACGGTAAACCGTTTGGATTAGTAAGATTTGATGGCATACAAGATGTGGATTTTTTTACTTCACAGACTCAACACTATCTATGTGAATGGGAACTGGTTACGAGCATATAGAGCATATGATAGGAAACCTAATCCGATTAATACAACCAACTCCACACCCCCTAACCAAACCTATGGCCAAAAAACCCACTACAACAGCAAGAAAAAACCCACAACGCAATGGTCCAAAGTTAACCCTTCCAGTGATACCAACCCCATTCGTAACACAAATGCAAAAGTTCCAGAAACCTCCAGTGATGATCGAACCGATGCCAATGATGCTGGGAAGAAGAACACCGTTGATAACAAGACACATACCACAAAACCTAGAGTTATTGATATGGATGAAATCGAAGAGAACAAAGAGGTGCTCAAAAATGCCATTATAGGAGAGATCATCGATGTCGACCTAATTGAACAATTTCCAACATTGTGTTCGGCAGAAGGGCTTACTTACTTTAATATCAAATATCTAGGAGGATTGGATATATGTTTAACGTTCGAAAACCCGGAAACTGTCGACAACATCATCAAAACTGAAGAACATGTTGTCAAACAATGGCTAAAAAACGTTAGAAGATGGGACGACAAAATTTCTCTGACATCAAGATTAACCTGGATAACAATAAAAGGGATGCCATTAAGGTGTTGGTCTAGAGAAAACTTTAAGAAAATAGCGTCCTGGTATGGATCAATCTATGACTACCATAACTGTGATTTCAATGGTAATCAAAGTCTTGTTGTCGCCAAGGTCCTAATCAAGTCATGGGGTCACGATCTCTTAAACACTACAGTCCAAATTAAAACTTGAGGTGGAATTTTCTATGTCAAGGTAATGGAGGACATCAAAGGCATTGTCGAAATCGAAATGAAAGAGGATGATGAAGTAGAAGAAAACAGTTAGAAAGTAGACGTACAATCTTTGGATGATGATGAAGACGATGAAGGAGATATCAATACTCCGCCAGTTGCACAGATTCCAAAGACCACCGGAAGTTCAGGTTCTAGAATGTATGCCACGTCTAACTCTTTTCACTACCATAATGATGACCTCGTAAAGGAGCACAAAGAAGTAAATCACTCTATACCGTTACATTGTAATTCATCCTCAGTAGGTGAGAGCGTGTACTTTGGAACTAATGAAAATAAGAATGAATTTGATGCTGATAATGAGGAGGTAACGAAGACTAACGTTTCCTATTCCTCTAACCTAGTCCTATTACCGAAGCCCAAACCACCCCTATCGACATAAACCCAACCCCAATACCACCCACAATAGCTGTTGAGCCCACAATTGATGATACCTCAAGCCCACTTGTAACATCCCAATTATTTAAGGTATTATTTTATGTGAAATTTTATTGCTAAGAAATTAATTGGTAAAAGTTATTTTATGTTAAATGGACAAAAGTTAAGTTTATTGGTTAAGTTAAGAAGGACTAATGGTGCAAAGTTAGAATTAAGGACCTTCCTAGCTATAGATGTGATGGGGAGGGTAGAAAGTGCAATTAGGCCAAAGTTAATTTAAATAAAAAGGAATTAAAATGCTGGAAATTGAGTTATTCACAAAAATTATACAGAAAAAAAAACCTCCTGTATGTGTGTGTATGTCGATGTTGAGGGAGAAGGAGGAAGAAACCACAAATTGTTGAAATTAGACTCATGCAATTGAAGATTTGTGAAATCTAACACACCTTAATCACTCTAGCAAGCTTTAATCTTCCAATTTCACTCTCTTTGTGCACAATTAGGGTTCTTAAACTCTAAAAGTCAAGGTGCTAATCAAGGAAAAGAGATTTCAAGTGATCAAGGAAATTCAATTAAGCAAGGTGCTAAGGTCCATCGTGAAGGTAAGGAGCCCGTGTAAAGCGCTAGAGGAGCATTGGCATAGCGTAAGTGGTATTGCAAGTCCCTTTTTGTAATCACGCTCTACGGTTACCGCTTATTAAACGCCAAGGGCTTTGAATGAGTCATGTTTGTTATTGTTGAACTTGGGACCAAATGATGGTTTTGATTCATGAAAACACGTTTTGTTGTCTAAATGTTGTTTATAGATGGTTCACGATGTTAGAAACTGATTTCTGATGTTTGTGTATGAATTATGCAGTTTTAAATATGTTTGAGTATGATGAAAAGTGAAAAAGTTTGGTTTAAGTGAAATGTTGCAGATCAGCCCCCGGATTAGTGTTATGTCGCGCCGCGGCCAAGGGCTCCGCGCCGCGGCATATAACTGATGTTGGGAACAGAAGCAAGGCTAAGAAGTATAAATTTTCTTGTGTATTGTTGCGCCGCGACAAGGCTGGCCGCGCCGCGGCATAAGCCTTGTCCAGGCAGTAACCTTGTTTTTCAAAAAAAAAAAAAAAAAAAAAAAAAATTTACTCGATTCAAGGCGTTAAAAGTTGGTATCAGAGCTGAGGTTTAAGGGACTTGGATAACCCACGATAGGGATTATCTAGGCTTAAACCATTGTTGTGAAAGGATAAGCGGTTTAGGACTTGCATAAGTGTTTAAGTCGTATAGTTGTGCCATGCTCCATAGGGTAGAGTCATTGACAAGACCCATAGAATAATGAATAAGATTACGAATTGGTTTATGTAAGGAGTTTGATACTCGCTAGCCATGATGTCGTGGTAGACTAGATGTGTAATGAAATGGTGTAATAACAACAGGCCATTGCTATTACTTCATTCTAGTACACATGGACGTCTACTATGGTCATGGTGAATCGAGTTAGGAATTCTTTCAGATTGTTTGGTTTTGATGAATAATGGTGTTACCGGTATTTGAACTAATGGGTTGAATGTAATTTTCAGAATGGCTATTGTATCACCAAACCGAGGTCAAGATGAGGATGATGAGTACGTCCGCACCCCATCCACGGAGTCTATAGAAGACTCTCAAAACGAATCGGAAGAAGTTAACATGCCAAATGACATTTCGGGGCAAATAGGGCAAGCCTTGATACGTTATACCCCAACCTTGTTAGAAAAGATCAAGACATTGATCAATGATCAATTAGATGAGAAGTTAAAGACTCTTATTGCTAATAACCCTACTTTAAGAGGCGAAGGGGGAAGTGGGGTAAGACAAGAAGAGGTAGAAGCCCCAAGAAGGAAGGATGATCGATTTGAATATAAGAACTTTGCAAATTGCCATCCCCCGGAGTTTCATGGTAAGGTTGACCCAATTGTTAGTCAAAGATGGATCTATGAGATTGAAGAAACTTTTATGTTGTGTGAATGCCCCGAGCATTTAAAGGTAATTTATGCGGCTCATCAAATGAAGGGTAGTGGTCATGAGTGGTGGAATTTCATAGTTAAGTCTCATGGGCGAGACGTGGCTACAAGTTTCTCATGGGACAAGTTCCGTGAAATGTTTATGACCCAATTTGCTCCACCCGCCGAGGTTAGTAGGTTGAAATCCGAGTTTATGAATATAGAGCATGGAAGTAAATCGGTGACCGAGTTTAATGCCGAGTTCAATGATAAGTCTCGTTTTTGTCCGGACTTCGTGTCAAGTCCCAAGTTGATGATGGATCATTATCATGAAAAGTTAAATCCCGAGATAAGTGAATTTATCGACAAGAGCACTTATAAGACCTTAGCCGAGATGATGAATAGAGCACTTGTTAGAGAGCATGAACTTAGGAAGAAGGCGGCGTTTAAACGGAAGTTAGATCAAGACTCTAAGGCGATGCATAATGTTAGTCCGAAGAAGGGTAAGTTTGGTTCCGAATCCCCGCACAAGTCAAAAGGGGGTTTTGTGTCGGGTAAGAGTGGTGGGAAAGAAGCCAAGTTGTGTACTAGATGTGGTAAAAATCATACGGGTGAATGTAAAGCGGGTACCTCCGATTGTTACTCTTGTGGAAAGCCGGGACATAGGGCCGCCGAATGTCCTAAGAAAGGTAAGCAATGTTATTATTGTTTTGAGAAAGGTCACTTTCAAGCCGAATGTCCGGAATACAAGAAGGATTTAGCTAGTGGTAGTGTTAAGAAAGAGGTTAAGACGGAACCGAAGACTAGTGATAGCCGACCAAGGGCCCGAGCTCATCAGATTACCGCACTCGAAGCGAAGGAGTCCCAAAATGTGGTGTCAGGTACCTTTATTGTAAACTCTTTACCTGCGCATGTTTTGTTTGATTCCGGTGCTACGCGGTCGTTTGTATCATATTCTTTTTGTAAGCATTTTAATATGACCCCAAGTATGTTAGAACACCCATTAGAGGTTGAAATAGCGGATAATAAGACCGTGATGGTGTATAGTATCATTAAGGGGTGTGAAATTATTTTGGATGATGAAAAGTTTGTCATTGATTTAATACCCATGAAAATGGGGGAATTTCAAGTAATTGTGGGCATGGATTGGCTAGATGACAATGAGGGGATAATTTTGTGTCGTAAGAAAATAGTGTTAGTTCAATCACCAAGTGGAAAAGTTATATGGATTTATGGGGAACGAGCTAGGCGTGCAATTCCTATGTGCACATATGCTAAGGCTAAAAGATTTTTGTCTCATGGGTGTTGTGCGTTTATGGCACATGTTGTTGATGATTCGAAAAAGGTTGTTGAATTAGATGATGTACCAATAGTTAACGAGTTTCCGGATGTGTTTCCAAGTGAATTGCCCGGTGTACCTCCCGAGCGAGAGGTAGAGTTTAGAATAGATTTGATACCCGGGGCCACGCCAATTGCCAAAGCTCCCTATCGATTAGCCCCGTCGGAAATGAGAGAAATGATGACTCAATTACAAGATTTGATAGATAAAGGTTTTATACGTCCTAGTAGTTCACCTTGGGGAGCTCCGGTTTTATTTGTGAAAAAGAAGGATGGAACTATGAGAATGTGTATTGATTATCGAGAATTGAATAAAGTCACTATTAAGAACAAGTACCCGTTGCCAAGGATAGACGATTTGTTTGATCAACTACAAGGTGCAAGTTTCTTTTCAAAGATAGATTTAAGGTCGGGTTACCATCAATTGAAAGTGAGGGAAGAAGATGTTCCTAAAACGGCTTTTCGAACGAGGTATGGTCATTATGAGTTTGTGGTTATGCCGTTTGGGTTAACAAATGCTCCGGCCGCGTTTATGGATTTGATGAATAGAGTTTGTCGACCGATGCTTGATAGATTTGTAATTGTATTCATTGATGACATTTTGGTATATTCTAAGAATGAAGAGGAACATGCGGTGCATTTAAGACAAGTATTAGAGACTTTAAGAAGAGAAAGGTTGTTTGCTAAGTTCTCTAAATGCGAGTTTTGGCTTCGTGAAGTTCAATTTTTGGGTCATGTCATTAATAAGAAGGGTATTTGTGTTGATCCGGTAAAGATAGAAGCAATTATGAGATGGGAACCACCTACGAATCCTACCGAGGTTAGGAGTTTTCTAGGCTTAGCAGGGTATTATCGACGGTTTATACAAGATTTTTCTAGAATAGCCACCCCACTCACCAAGTTGACTCGTAAAAGTGTGCCATGGAGATGGGAAGAAAAGCAAGAACAAGCGTTTCAACTCCTTAAGGAGAAGCTCGTTCAAGCTCCCATATTGGTTTTACCGGAAGGGAATGAGAACATGACAGTTTATTGTGATGCTTCTAAGAAAGGCTTAGGGTGTGTATTGATGCAAAATGGGAAGGTCATAGCTTATGCTTCCCGACAATTGAAGGAACACGAGAAACGCTATCCTACGCATGATTTAGAATTGACGGCCGTAGTTTTTGCTCTAAAGATTTGGCGTCATTATCTTTATGGTGTTAAGTTTTCCATTTATACCGATCATAAGAACTTAAAGTATTTGTTTGATCAAAGGGATTTGAACGATAGGCAAAGGAGAGGTCTCGATTTGGTGAAAGATTATGATTGTGAGATCTTATATCACCCCGGAAAAGCAAATGTAGTAGCGGATGCTCTTAGTAGGAAGTCAAGTCATCAACTGATTAAGATAACAAGCTTGGCTATGGTAATATCACCTCAAATATTTGATGATATTCGTGTTGCACAAGGTGAAGCATTATCGCCCGAAAACGTGAGAAAAGAAAGAATCAAGGGGCAAGTTGACGATTTTGTGGTAGATTCTCGTGGTTTAAGGCTTAGATATGGGAGAATTTGGGTACCTTTGCAAAGTGATGTTAGAAGTGAGCTCCTTGACTTAGCTCACAAGTCTAAGTATTCGATTCACCCCGGTGCTACGAAAATGTATAGAGATTTAAGGAAAGACTATTGGTGGCCGGGAATGAAGAGGGATATAGTTAAGTATGTGCACAAGTGTCTTACTTGTCTTCAAGTGAAAGCCGATCATCAAATGCCTTATGGTAAGATGCAACCTTTAGAGGTACCGGTTTGGAAATGGGAGCATATTACAATGGATTTAGTGACTAAGTTGCCTAAGACCCCTAGACAACACGATGCAATTTGGGTTATTGTTGATAGATTGACTAAGAGTGCATTATTTTTGGCAATAAGAGAAGCTTCGTCGTCGGAAGCAATGTCAAAGTTATATATGAAAGAAGTTGTTGCAAGGCATGGAGTGCCGGTTTCTATTGTTTCGGATCGAGACACCCGATTTACATCGCGATATTGGAGAAAGTTTCAAGAGGAAATGGGTACTAAGTTACATGTAAGTACCGCGTTTCACCCGCAAACGGATGGTCAAAGTGAGCGGACTATACAAACTCTCGAGGATATGTTAAGAGCATGTGTTATCGATTTTGGTGGTAGTTGGGATGCTCATTTACCATTAGTTGAATTTTCATACAACAATAGTTATCACTCTACAATTGGAATGGCACCATATGAGATGTTGTATGGAAGGAGGTGTAGAACCCCGATTTGTTGGGGCGAAGTAGGTCAACGGGAATTAGGAAGCACGAAAATAGTACAACAAACCACCGAGATGATTGACCAAATTCGTGAAAGAATAAAGGCGGCACAAGATCGACAAAAGTCTTATGTAGATAAAAGGAGAAAACCGATAGAATTTCAAGTAGGTGATAAAGTGATGCTAAAAGTTTCTCCATGGAAAGGCATCATTCGTTTTAGAAAGAGGGGAAAATTGGGTCCAAGGTTCGTGGGACCATTTGAGATAGTGGCGAAAGTTGGGAAGGTAGCCTACCGTTTGGCTTTACCCGAAGAATTGAGTAATATACATGACACGTTTCACGTTTCGCAATTGAGAAAGTGTTTGGTGGACGAATCAACCTATGTTCCTTTGAATGAAATTGAGGTCGATAATAAGTTAAGATATGCGGAGAAGCCAATAAAGATTTTGGAGCAGAAGGTTAAGCGCTTGAGAAATAAGTCAGTTATATTGTTGAAGGTATTATGGCAATTTAGAAAAGGTTCCGAATGTACATGGGAACCCGAAGAATGGCTCATGAAGTATTATCCGTCGTTGCATCAAGAATGGTTCGCGAGGACGCGAACGATCCAAGAGGGGGAGAGTTGTAACATCCCAATTATTTAAGGTATTATTTTATGTGAAATTTTATTGCTAAGAAATTAATTGGTAAAAGTTATTTTATGTTAAATGGACAAAAGTTAAGTTTATTGGTTAAGTTAAGAAGGACTAATGGTGCAAAGTTAGAATTAAGGACCTTCCTAGCTATAGATGTGATGGGGAGGGTAGAAAGTGCAATTAGGCCAAAGTTAATTTAAATAAAAAGGAATTAAAATGCTGGAAATTGAGTTATTCACAAAAATTATACAGAAAAAAAACCTCCTGTATGTGTGTGTATGTCGATGTTGAGGGAGAAGGAGGAAGAAACCACAAATTGTTGAAATTAGACTCATGCAATTGAAGATTTGTGAAATCTAACACACCTTAATCACTCTAGCAAGCTTTAATCTTCCAATTTCACTCTCTTTGTGCACAATTAGGGTTCTTAAACTCTAAAAGTCAAGGTGCTAATCAAGGAAAAGAGATTTCAAGTGATCAAGGAAATTCAATTAAGCAAGGTGCTAAGGTCCATCGTGAAGGTAAGGAGCCCGTGTAAAGCGCTAGAGGAGCATTGGCATAGCGTAAGTGGTATTGCAAGTCCCTTTTTGTAATCACGCTCTACGGTTACCGCTTATTAAACGCCAAGGGCTTTGAATGAGTCATGTTTGTTATTGTTGAACTTGGGACCAAATGATGGTTTTGATTCATGAAAACACGTTTTGTTGTCTAAATGTTGTTTATAGATGGTTCACGATGTTAGAAACTGATTTCTGATGTTTGTGTATGAATTATGCAGTTTTAAATATGTTTGAGTATGATGAAAAGTGAAAAAGTTTGGTTTAAGTGAAATGTTGCAGATCAGCCCCCGGATTAGTGTTATGTCGCGCCGCGGCCAAGGGCTCCGCGCCGCGGCATATAACTGATGTTGGGAACAGAAGCAAGGCTAAGAAGTATAAATTTTCTTGTGTATTGTCGCGCCGCGACAAGGCTGGCCGCGCCGCGGCATAAGCCTTGTCCAGGCAGTAACCTTGTTTTTCAAAAAAAAAAAAAAAAAAAAAAAAATTTTACTCGATTCAAGGCGTTAAACCACTTAACCTCCCTAAGCCCAATACGGGTAATATTTCAAATCCAGAAGAGGATACATTGGGCCTGGCAAATGATTATTTTAAATTAGATGAAACAAGCCCACTTAAGGAATCTGGCATCAACTCCTGTGAACCCTTCAAGTTTACTTCGAATTCATCCTGCAAAGTATCTGACGTCCCAAACACTCAACCCATTGATCATACTACCAAAATTGCAGAACATTCTACTAAACCAAACAAAAAAAGGAAAAAAAACATACGATTCTACACCCTCATCTCATCCTTCAGAGTGTCTATGGGCTAGTGTAAGAAGATGGAATGCTTCATCTAGGATACTCAATCTGAAAGTTCAAGCAAGATCGCTACCAGAAAAAAGACATGCAAAAACTCGCAGTTCAAAATCCAGATCAAGCATCAGCAGGTCCAAAGGTAATCTTCCAAATTCTGATAACTCTTTACATTATGAGGAAATAAGTTCGATTCTAGGGCTCACTAAGAGACAAGGACCGTGCCTTTAATCGGATTACCCCTCGGGTTAATTTGTTCAATAATTGTTAAAATGGAGATAATCTCACTAAACATTAGAGGATTAGGGCTAGATGATAAAGATAAATTAAAACTAAATTGGTTCAAAAAACTCTGCAATCGTGAAAAACTAAACTTTTTAGCATTACAAGAAACTAAATGTCAAAACTTTCCAGAATTCTGGATCGAAATTTTTTGGGGTAACTCGGATTATAAATATTGTTGCAAAAAAGCTAAGGGGAATTCGGGCGGGCTCCTCATGGTTTGGGATCCTAACCCTTTTGTTACTAACCAAATTATTGAGCGAGAAACCTTTATTGCGATAAAAGGTAATTGGAAAAGTGTAGGTGATGAGTTGATTCTCATAAACGTTTATGGCCCACAAAACGATGAAGGTAAAAAGCAAATGTGGAAAATCTGAAAGAGGTTATGAATTATGATGAGGCCTTATGGATGATTTTTGGGGATTTTAATGAAGTAAGATTTGCCTCCGAAAGGAAAAATACCTTGTTTATTGAAAATAGGGCTAAATGGTTTAACGAATTCATAAAGGATTGCAATCTTCTTGATATCCCGCTTGGAGGCCGGCTATATACTAGGATTAGTGATAATGGCAGAAAATTTAGTAAACTTGACATATTTCTCATCTCCGAAAATGTTCTACAACAGTGGCCTAATTTGAATGCGGTTGTGCTTGATAAAAAATTCACGGATCATTGCCCGATAATGCTACAAGAGGGTAATATTGATTTTGGGCCGAAACCGATTAAAGTCTTCGATGAATGGATAAAACATAAAGATGCACATAGTATTGTCGAAAAGGCTTGGAGTATGGAATTTAAGGGGTGGAGACATGATGTTATCTTTAGAGAAAAATTGAAAATGTTAAAATGGAACTCAAAAAATGGTTCTCCACCTCACAATGTAAATTAAAAGGTGAAATCGAAGAACTCACAAAGAAGGTAGTCGATTGGGAGCTAAAAGCTGAAGTGTCTAACCTAAGTGATAATGATATACTAGCATGGAACATGGATCGTGATAAGCTCCTTCAAAAAGAAAAAAATGAAACCGAAATGCTAAAACAAAAAGCAAGGTATAAATGGGCTTTAGAAGGTGACGAGAATAGCAAGTTTTTTCACTCATGTATTCGCAAACGACAACACAAGAATAATATCCACGGAGTCAATGCTAATGGAGTTTGGACCACGGATCCCACTGTGATTAAAAATGAAGCCCACAAGCATTTCGCAAACCTTTTCTCGGGTAACAAGAGTGACGGTCTTCAACTAGAAAATTGGGATGGACCTAGAATCGAAAAAGTTCTTGCAGATAAACTTGAAGAAGAGTTTTCAGAACGCGAAACACTTGAGGTAATAAAGAGTTGTGGAAAAAATAAATCTCCGGGACCCGATGGGTTCAATTTGTTATTTTACATCAAGTTCTGGGATATCATCAAAGTTGACCTCATGAAAGCAATCACTTGGTTCTGGAACTCAGGCTCAATCTCAAATGGATGCAACGCCTCCTTCATCACGCTCATTCCGAAGGTAAAAGATCCCTTAAACTTTTCAAATTTTCGCCCAATAAGTCTTATAAATAGTTATTACAAAATCCTCTCAAAAATCATGGCCAATAGAATTAGAAAGGTAATTCCGAGTTTTTTTGGAAACAAACAAAGTGCCTTTATAAGTAACAGAAACATTCTAGATGGGATTTTGGTGGCTTTAGAAATAGTCGATGACTTAAAAAGGAAAAAGCAAAAAAGTTATATTTTCAAAGTTGATTTTGAAAAGGCCTTCGATTGTGTTGATTGGGATTTTTTTTAACTAAAATCATGAAATTCATGGGTTTCGGGGAGAAATGGATAAAGTGGGTTAATGCGTGTCTATCCTCTACATCTATCTCGATTTTAATAAATGGATCACCTACCGAACAATTTTTCCAAAACGTGGGGTACGACAAGGTGACCCCCTTTCACCTTTTTTATTTATTATTGCAAGTGAAGGGCTAAATTATTTACTTAATAAGTCTCTAAATGAAAAAATAATTGGTGGGGTCAAAGTGGGTAATGATAATGTGACGGTTTCGCATCTTCAATATGCGGACGACACAATTATATTTGGCAATTGGAATAAACGTGATGTTAGAAACACACTTAAAATCCTAAAATGTTTTGAGGATCTTTCCGGTCTTAAAATAAATCTAAACAAAAGTTGAGTGTATGGTATTTATACATCTAAAAGTGAATCAAATAGTCTAGCATATTGGTTTGGGTGTCTTGAGGGGTCCTTTCCCTTCACCTATCTAGGACTACCTATCAGGGCGAACCTCAAACTTTATAAAAATTGGATGCCCGTGTTTGATAAATTTAAAAACCGGCTCGAGGATTGGAAATGTAAATCTATATCCTTCGGAGGTCGACTCACTTTAATCAAGTCGGTCCTTTCTAGTCTACCTCTTTATTACTTTTCACTTTTTAAGGCCCAGGTGGGTGTTTTAAAAGACCTTGAAGGAATTAGGCGAGATTTTTTTTGGGGCGGTTCTAATGAGCAAAGAAAGATGGCGTGGGTACATTGGAACTAAATTTTGTTACATTATGATGCGGGTGGGTTAAACATTAGTTCTCTAAAAAATAAAAATTTGGCCCTTTTAACTAAATGGTGGTGGAAATTTTTAACTAACAAAGAGGCACTTTGGGTAAAGGTCATAAAAAGTATCTATGGATATAACGGTGGACTAGATTGCATCTCGCCTAGCCCTTCAAATATCAAAGGATTAACCGGCACTACTTGGACCAATATTATCAATGTCAAACACACCCTAACCAAGTTAGGGTGTGATATTACTAATGAGTTTGTTAAGCGTATTGGTGCAGGGACGGAAACATTTTTTTGGCATGACAAATGGATTGGTGATTCCGTTCTAAAGCAAGCTTTCCCAAAGTTGTTCAGGCTAGAATCAAACAAAATGGCGATGGTCTCGGACAGGATGCAGTGGATCGAATCAGAGGAGCGCGTTCAGTTCTCATGGCAATGGACGACACTCCCGAGATGGCGTACACTATCCGAACTTCAGCAGCTAGAAAATCGGCTCTCATTAGCCAAATGCACCGGAAAAAATGTTGACGAGTGGGTCTGGAAACCGTGTGGCTCAGGTAATTACACCACGAAGTCATTGATCTAGTTGTTAAACTCCTCGGTTGACTCACATGCCGAACCTACTATTAGAAATAATCTAATCCCACAAAAAGTGGGTATCCTCTTGTGGCGTGACTCCCAGAATAAATTACCTGTAAGATCTGAGTTAGATAGTCGGGGAATGGATCTGGATTCCATTAGATGCACGGTTTGCAACGATGATATTGAATCCATAAACAACTCATTCATCCTCTGCAAAACGGCTTCGGACATATGGGACATAATTTTTACATGGTGGAAACTTAACTCAACAGTTTTCGCGGATATATATGAGCTCACAAAAGGCTCAAACTCACAGATAAATACGGCAACCGGAGCCTCCATTTGGCAAGCTATAGTTTGGGTTACGAGCTACTACATATGGAAAAATAGAAACGATCACGTGTTTAATAAGACTAGATTATGTAACGCTAAAATAATTTCCGATATTCAAATCAAATCCTTTGAATGGATTTCATCGAGGCTAAAAAAAGGGTGTCTAGATTGGCATAATTGGCTAGCAAACCCGAGAAAATTCGATGTCAACCCGCCAAATATAGAAGGTATCGGTTAATAATTCAGGGTTTTTTCATCCTCTCTTGCAGGTGATCTCTTAATTACTACCTAAATGGTGCCGGTTATTAATTGCTTTGTCGCTAAGATAGTTTAGTACTGTAATTATAATCGGCCCAGCTTTTTCTAAAGTGAGGAAAAGCTGAGAGTTAGCCTGTGGGTAGTGTATACCTCTTAGATCGGTAGGGTTTATTTTACATGTAAATGCTCTTGTGTATGTCTCGTGTTATGTGGCCTTTGGCCCTCATTGTACTTCTTTTTTTTTTAAATAAAATTGTTCATCTTTCAAAAAAAAAAAGCGGCTTTTGATTTCACACCATAATTGTATCCATTAAATAATGATGTTGAAAAGGAAGTTGTTCACCCCACATGTCAATACGTTACATGTCAATTAATTAATTATATCTCTATATTTCGTAGTTTATATATATATATGTATATATATATATGTATATATATATATATATATATATATATATATATATATATATATATATATATATATATATAACCTGTGCATATACGTTACATGTCACCATTATATTAAATTTGTCGCTGGCTATATATATATATATATATATATATATATATATATATATATATATATATATATATATATATATATATATATAACTTGTGCATATACGTTACATGTCACCATTATATTAAATTTGTCGCACGCCAGCGATATGTTAAATTTGTCATCGGGGGCGGAGTTAGTAGGGTGGTTTGTGAGTGTCTTGCCTCCCTAAACCATGGTAGTGCATATGGTATTTGATTGTGCTTTAGTTATAAAAAACGGAGCTGTAGATCTATAAAATTTGAGTTGGAGATTTGTTATGGGGTTGAGTTAGTGTATTTGGCTTTTAATTGAGCTTCACTGAATAAAAAGTAGAGATAAGAGAGATATATTTATAAATTAGAAGTTGAAGCCATGTTATAGGTGAATAGGTGATAGATATTTGGGGACGAAGATCTGTGTGGTGGGGAGTTAAGATACCTTTTCACGTTTTTTCATTTTATGTCTTTCAAGTTGTATTATACGCTTCATCTTGACCCTCCAATTTAGAATATCATTAAGTAAATCTATTACCATATTTTATGGATAAACGTAATAAACATGTAAAAGCAACATGGAGCTTCAATTACTAACTTACTAATGATTGTTTGTTTATATTTCAATGGGAATTTTTTTTTTTTTTAGAGAAGCACAAAACACATATAAGGTAAATTAGAAATTATGCAAGTAGATATTGAATTTTTTTGCACTAAATGTGATATATTAATGTTATGTTATTATTAGTAAGTCTTATATTAGTTTATGTAAGTCAAATTTTCACTTAGTTTTTTTATGTTTTTTTTTTATATAAGATGTGTGTTTCTATTTCACAGTTAAATTATGCCACCCTTATTCATAATTCCTAGCTTCGCTCATGTTTGTCATATGTCACTGTCATATTAATTTTTCGAACATGTCACTCATATCTTAACTATTTCTACATGACACTCATATCTAAGGATGGCAATCGATCGGATATAGATAGGATGACGCCATATTCAAATCCATATTCATTTAATTTTTGCCCATCCATATCCATATCCATTTCCATATTCATTTAATTTCAGTTCATCCGTCCATATCCATATCCGATGGATTAAGTGGGTTAATGGATATCCGTTGGATACCAAATGAATTGTTAATCTAACGATGATTTTATCAATTTAATATAGATCATAACAAAATTAAATATTTAATCTTTAAGTTTTTGATTGTTACAAATTTTTTGATTGTATTTTGTCGCCGATTGTGAATTTAAATCAGCAAAATACGTTATAATTATACGTAATTATATGTTTAAACAAATCTAAATACGTAACTTTGATTATTATTAGTAACAATTTAAAAATTGTGACTATCACAACTCTTATTTTCATTAATAATTTAAGAATTTGTAGGTTATATGTATATGTACATCAATATGTAGAGGCATATGCTTATATTTTAGTACGTATATATGTATATATAGATGTATTTCGGGAGATAATGGATATATCAGTGGATGATAAGTTGTCATCCATATCCGATTCATGAAATATTTAGATCATCCATTGATAATGCTAAAAACGAACATATATTTCATAGCATTATCCTTCAAGAAAGACAAGCTTTTAGTTGCAATTGTTCTATTTACAAGTGATATTCGTTTAAATAATAAAAGGTGAAGACAAAAGACAGATTCGACGATTTGAAGACGCAAACGACCAAAAAGCTAAAAAGTACAAAGTACAATCCAAGTGGTTCAAATTATTGATGAGAAACGTCTAAAAATGACAAGAGTACAAGCTGTGAAATGCAAAGTACAAGATATTAAATCGTACAAAAAGGAGTTCGAAAATCCGGAACCGAGACATGAACCAACTATCAACGTGCGACGCAACGGACCAAAAATTACAAGTCAACTATGCACGAGAATATAATATAATATATAATTAATTATATATATATATATATATATATATATATATATATATATATATATATATATATATATATATATATATATATATATTATATTTATCCGCAGCCCACGTTTTGGATTTGATCAATGAGCTGGAATCCAAAGCTCCGCAACTGCGGAGCTATGAAGAACAAAAATACCGCACTCGCGGAGCACACAGTGATCAAGTGGGCCTATAAAAGGCCGCGCATTCTGCTCGATTCATCATTCCTTTTCCTTCTTTCTATCTACGTAAAATATATATATATATATATATATATATATATATATATATATATATATATATATATATATATATATAAATTTTAATTTTAATTTTAATTTTAATTTAAAGTTTAATAATAATAAGGTTATGTTGGCGAATGTTTTAAGTTTGTAAGTCGAAATTCTGTCCGTGTAACGCTACGCTATTAATAATCATTGTAAGTTATGTTCAACCTTTTTAAATTAATGTCTCATAGCTAAGTTATTTTTATGCTTATTTAAGCCGAAGTAATCATGATATTGGACTAAATATTAAAGACGTGGTTATTGGGCTTTGGACCATAATTGGGGTTTGGACAAAAGACCGACACTTGTGGAAATTAGACTATGGACTATTAATGGGCTTTATATTTGTTTAACTGAATGATAGTTCGTTAATTTAATATAGAGATTTACAATTTGAAATAATTATAAATAACCACATACACTCAATCGGATACGATGGGCGGGATATTTATAAATACTAATAATCGTTCATTTAACCGGACACGGGGATGGATTAATAGTCAATGGACTCATTAAAACAGGGGTGGATTACATACAAGGACACTTGGTGTAATTGTTAATAAAGTATTAAAACCTTGGATTGCACACAGTCGATAACCTGGTGTAATCATTAACAATGTATTAAAACCTTATTACAGTTTAAGTCCCCAATTAGTTGGAATATTTGACTTCGGGTATAAGGATAATTTGACGAGGACACTCGCACTTTATATTTATGACTGATGGACTGTTATGGACAAAAACCAGATGGACATATCGAATAATCCAGGACAAAGGACAATTAACCCATGGTAATAAACTAAAATCAACACGTCAAACATCATGATTACGGAAGTTTAAATAAGCATAATTCCTTTATTTTATATCTCATCGCACTTTTATTTACTGTCATTTTATTTATTGCACTTTTAATTATCGTACTTTCAGTTATCGTATTTTTATTTATCGTCATTTACTTTACGCTTTAAATTAAGTCATTTGTATATTTAATATTTTACATTAGGTTTTAATTACGACTTAAGACATAAAATCGACAAACCGTTCATTAAACGGTGAAAACCCCCCTTTTATAATAATAATAATATTACTTATATATATATTGATACAAATATAGTTTAAAATAAATATAGCGTTAAACTCAGCTAGCTCCCTGCGGAACGAACCGGACTTACTAAAAACTACACTACTCTACGATTAGGTACACTGTCTATAAGTGTTGTAGCAAGGTTTAGGTATATCCATTCTATAAATAAATAAATAACTTGTGTAAAATTGTATCGTATTTAATAGTATTTCGCAATAAAAATATAACTATTTCGTATACACCTCGCATAACATCAAGTATTTTTGGCGCCGCTGCCGGGGAACGCCAAAGCGAAACGCTATAAAAAAAATTAGTTTTTAAGTTATTTTTGTAAAAATATATGTTTATAAGTTTTTAATATTAAAAAAAAAACTAATAAGTAAATTTTTTTTTTTCAAATTATTTTATTTCTATAAATTAAAAATCAGAAAAAAATATTAAAAACTAAACCTGTCGAACGAATTTGAGCCTGCTACTCATCTGAATCTGCAACCTCCGCACACGCGGAGCTTTTTGGCATAAAAAAATCCGCACTCGCGGAGCAGTCTGACACGCCTGACCTGGTACCTCATTTATTACGAAATTAGGGTTAAAAATTAATTATTATTAATTATAATTAGGGTTTATATTTAATATTAAATAGTTTTAGTTTTTAATTAAATTTTTATTTTTAAAGTTTTAATTAGTTTTATTAATTTATAAAATTAATACTTTTATAAAATAATAATATAAAAATAATATTTTTATAAAAATTTTATTGTTATGACCTTAGTTTTTAAATTTTGTATCTTTTTAATTATTTATTCGTATATTGTATATTTTATCGTTCGTAATTAGTTTTAAGTTTAGTATTTTTGCCATAGTTATTTTTATTTCTAGATTTTTAGGCTTTTCCGTAAAATCCCTTAAGTACTTTTTCTTTAAGACTAAGATTTAGGTGCTTTAGAATTTTGCGACGCTGTTTATAAATTTTAGTACTCTTTAAGTTTCGACGCGCTACTTTCTTTTTATTATTTTTCGACCTTTATTTTTCAACGCTTATTATTAAACTTCTTCTTTTTCGACGCACTTTTTCTTTTTCATTTCGACGCTCTAGTTTTTAGGACATACATTTTATCTTCTTTAAACTTCGACAAAAAAAAATTATTTTAAGCGATTAAATTGATAGACATCCAAAATTTTCTGGTTCGTAGTAATAGTTGGATTTGTTAGTGGCGAGTTGTGGGCTTCCGATTTAAAGGGTCCTGGCTACCTGCTGCATCTATTGGCTATTCAAAACGTGGGCAAAATCAGAAAAGTCTATTAATTTGATAACTTATATAATTTTTTTTATAACTAATAGGATATTCAGTGAATGCACCGAGCAAAACGTTCACCACCTTTCATACGTTCACCACCTGTAACTCGATCAAGACATCTAGCCAATATTGTCGCCGTTGATTTTTCTTTAGAATCATCATCTAGTCGACCAAGTACTCCAATTCAAATTTCCGATAATCCATTTTTTGAACCCGACCTCACAATTGAGAACCCGGAGGATATTCAAGGACAATTCAGAGATCCTGAACCACTAATCATTCCTCCTGAACCACAAATAACTCATCCAGAGATTGTCAAGTAAGAAACCATTAAGTCAGAATCCTCTAGTGATTTAGATTCAACAATTTCAATCATGGAAAATCTGGAACCTCTAAGTATGGAAGATCGAATGAGGGCTAAACACACTGGCCAAGGTGTAACGACCCTACTTTTTCCGTTATCTTTTACCGTTAATTATTTAACGACCGTTAACTATTATTCGTGCCACGTCATTTCTATGACCTATATTATTATTTTTGTAATAATATATTAATTATTATGTGCTATGTGAATATTTGTATTCATATTTTAAGTTATAAGTTTCTACGTGTCGCAGATTTCTATTCGGTGAATCTTTTCGGTTTTCAAACCAACGGTCAAGCTTTTGGGATTTTTAAGTCCTAATTATTTTAAATATGATATTTTAATGTCATATGATTATATATAGTGTTTATATATTTTATTCGTCGCGTATTTGTTATCTCTCCGAAAAATCAATCGCGTAGTAGCGTTTTCGCGTTTCGGGCTTTGATCGGGCGTTTGGGCTAAAAGAAATTACACATTTATCATTGTGGGCCATGTGGGGCCCACCCCATTCAGTTTTTGGCTGAAATACACCAAGGGAGGGGTGTATAGCCTCATTTTTTCCTCATTTTTGTAATTACACTCTCATTAGCATTTTCTACCAAACCTAATATTTTCTCTCAAGTTTTTCCTCCTCCCTCTCCTCCCTTTTGAGCCGTCGCCTACCACCACCACATTCATCATCATCTTCAACAATCAAGCAAGCAAATCAAAGGGCTTTCATCATTTCCGGATTCACCGCATTGTTCTCTACGCGTCTATACCTTTCACTTCTCGATTAGGGTATAAACCTGATGTGCGTAGAGGTGTATACGAAATAGTTATGTTTTTATACGAAATATTATTAAATACGATACAATTTTACACAAGTTATTTATTTATTTATAGAGTGGATATACCTAAACCTTGCTACAATACTTATAGGCAGTGTACCTAATCGTACAGTAGTGTAGTTTTTAGTAAGTCCGGTTCGTTCCACAGGGAGCTAGCCAAGTTTAACGCTATATTTTTAAAACTAAATTTGTATATAAATAAATATATATTTATAAGTAGTATTATTATTATAAAAGGGGGTTTTTACCGTTTAATGACCGGTTTGTCGATTTTAAAACTTTAGTCGCAGTTAAAACCTAATGTAAAATATTAAAAATAAATATAACTTAATTTAAAGCGTAAAGTAAATGACAATAATTAAAATGAGATAAATAAAATTGCGATAATTAAAAAGTACGATAATTAAAAGTGCAATAAATAAAATGACAGTAAATAAAAGTGCGATAAAATATGAAATAAAGGAATTATGCTTATTTAAACTTCCATAATCATGATGTTTGACATGTTGATTTTAATTTATTACCATGGGTTAATTGTCCTTTGTCCTGGATTATTTGATATGTCCATCTGGTTTTTGTCCATACCAGTCCATCAGTCATAAATATAAAGTGCGAGTGTCCTCGTCAAATTATCCTTATATCCAAAGTCAAATATTCCAACTAATTGGGGACTTAAACTGTAATAAGATTTTAATACTTTATTATCAATTACACCAAGTGTCCTTGCATGTAATCCACCCCTGTTTTAATGAGTCCATTGACTATTAATCCATTCCCGTGTCCGGTCAAATGAACGATTATTAGTACTTATAAATATCCCGCCCATCGTGTCCGATCGAGTGTATATGGTTATTTATAATTACGTCCAATTGTAAATCTTTATATTAAATTAACGAACTATCATTCAGTTAAACAAATATAAAGCTCATTAATAGTCCATAGTCCAATTTCTACAAGTGTCGATCTTTTGTCCAAACCCCAATTATAGTACAAAGCTCAATAACCCCGTCTTTAATATTTAGTCTAACATCATGATTACTTTGATTTAAATAAGCATAATAATTACTTAGCTACGAGACATTAATTTAAAAAGGTTGAACATAACTTACAATGATTAATAATAGCGTAGCGTTACACGGACAGAATTTCGACTTACACACTTTCAACATTCGCCACTATAACTTTATTATTAAACTTAAATTAAAATTAAAATTATATATATATATATATATATATATATATATATATATATATATATATATATATATATATATATATATATATATATATATATATATATATATATATCGTGAGAGAGATATTGAAAAAGAGTGAATAAAATCGATCAGAATGCGCGACCTTTTATAGCCCCACATTTCACTGTAGAGCTCCGCGAGTGCCGAGCTTCTATGCTTTACACCTCCACGAGTGCGGAGGTCTGGAATCCAGCTCACCAAATGAATTCAACGTGGGCTGCTTTGATTAAAATAATATATAATATATATATAATTAATTATATATAATATTATATTCTTGTGCATAGTTGACTTGTAATTTTTAGTCCGTTGCGTCACGCGTTGAAAGTTGACTCTGGTCCCGGTTCCGGATTTTTGAACGTCCTTTCGTACTATTTAATATCTTGTACTTTTCGTTTTGCGGCTCGTACTCTTGTAATTTCTAGATGTTTCTCATCAATAATTTGAACCACTTTGATTGTACTTTGTACTTTTTAGCTTTTTGGTCGTTTGCGTCTTCAAATCGTCGAATATGTCTTTTGTCTTCACCTTTTAATATTTAAACGAATATCATTTGTAAATAGAATAATTGCAACCAAAAGTTTGTCTTTCTTGAGGGATAATGCTATGAAATATATGTTCCTTTTTAGCATTATCAAATATTCCCACACTTGAGCCTTGCTTATCCTCAAGCAATATAGTATTGAAATAAAAATACTAGAATCACTTATTTATTCTTCACACTTTGTACATCAGTAATTTCTATACGACGGTATGAACAATGATAGTAACGTTGTGGTTTACAGTCCCACATGACTATGAAAATTTAGATCCTTAAGGATATTGGATCTTTATGAAAACATTTGATGTTTCGAAAATACAATCTAGCTTTTACCCTAGATAAGTTTTCCGGAATAACCCTACACCGGTGTTTGCGAAATTGTTTTTATGGGTTTTGTGGGTTTCAGATTTGAAAATTTTAGCTCAAAACTTGCGGTTTTGTGTCACCTACTTGCTAAACTTGTATTGGGAAAGCAACACGTCCAGTATACTTGCTCTGTATATTACCTTTCGGTAAACTACCGTCCGGTTGTAAAGAAAAGCATTGAACAAGTAATTATTAAGGCAATGTCCCGTGACATGCTTTTGATTATGGTCTATAATGTGTCGGATACAATTACTATCCTTTGTAGGAGCAATAGTAAAGATCACCCTATAGTTTTTCAGTCTGGCACAAGGTCCTGTCTTTGACCATGCTATGCAACCACCGTTCTTACGGTTGACACCCGATTTGGTTCAGGTGACCTAATGAATTCCCGTGAATTCTTAAGATTTTACGTTCAATGGTAATGAACGCATTAAAAATAGGTTTTCAGAAAATAAATCGGTTTGTAATTTTGATCAAAAGATTTTCTCGTTCAAGCTCGAGTTTAGATATCATTGAATTCCATGAGTTTGTAATTCTCAATCTTTAAGGTCAATCTCAAAGATTGAGTAATATCAGGCTTAAAAGCTGATTTTTGATCTTTAAGGAGATTATCCTTTCTGGGGATCTGATTCATTAGTCTTATAAGCTAATTTGCATGGTGCCCCCTATTGTACGAGACAGATCCTCTCATGGTTAGGATAAGTCTGACCACTTGGCGACCCTGTTTGATGCTGAAGTCCGTGGATTTCCAGCTGATTTTTGAGAAAACTTTTCAAGGTTTTTCGTAGACTCTACAACTGGTCTGGACGACAACTTCCTGACCTAAATCAAGAAGCGCGTGTCTTTTTCTCGAAAGACTTTACTTCCTTTTAAATTTCATTTATATTACAATAAACTGGGTAAAACTGATTAATATTGTCCAAAATAAAAGTATCTTTAATTATTTGTACAAAAATATGTGATATATGTTTTAAATAACTTGGTAAATTTTTCCCACACTTGGCTTTTATTTTCCTTTTTTGCCTTTTTATTTTCCTCTATTCCATTTTAAATAAATTCTAACATTTTATGTTGTTTCTCAATTTATGTCCTTTCCGAGGTAAAAATAATTTCGGTGTTAACACTTAGTTTTATTGTTCATAAATATGTATAAACATGATTTTGAATTCATTTATTTGAAAATTTTAAAATTTTTTACTAGAATTGGGTAGTCAGTATATAAGACTATGGCTGTTCTTTATTATCAGAGAACACTAGATTCTAATACAACTACTGCGTTACTAGTATTTTTAATGGTAACCAAGTGTTTAAATTTAAAATTTTAAAAATTTGAAAGAATTTAACCCCTTCCCACACTTAAGATCTTGCAATGCCCTCATTTGCAAGAAATCAGTAAAAATTTAAATTATTGAGGGTGATTAGCGTAGAAAAATGATTAAATTTTACCAAAGTTTTCAAACATATTGTTGTTTATGTTGAATGATAAATGGTGCACATCATTTGTTCATTCTGCAGTTGTTATTTCACATATATTTTGCATCTTGTCGTCAAAATTAGTTGCTTTTGCTGAACTTAATGGCAGTCTTTAAAAATGCGATGTATTACCCTTTTTTGCACATGAGATAAACTACAAACATATATATACATATTTTTGAAGTTGGGTATATTACCCCACATTCAAAAATTATTAAAAATCTAATAATAAAAGTTAGAAAATTATAAAAACTATTATAGTATCAAAAGAAATATTAAAAGTATAAAATTACAAGTTACCAAATAAATAAAAATAGGCATAAAAGAAAATTAGGGTTGATGAGGATGGTGCCAGTAGGGATCCCATTCATAGCCGTATGTGCTGTAGAATGCTTGAGCTGGGTCATATGTAGGCTACGGTGGTCGGGTCTGTATAGTCCAGGGAGGAAATACGGGTATTGGAGTAGCAATGTAGTTTGTATTTATGTGTGCACAATGACTTATGATTTGGTTTTGATGATACTGCCAATCTTGAAATGCTCGTTGTCTAGCCATTTCATACTCATGTTGAGCCATAAAAAGTTGCATTTCTGTCATCTGATTCCCCCCTCCCGCATTACCTTGCTGCAGATCTCTTTCGACCTGTGGATGATGGCCGTCATATGGTGCTGCAGCGTTATGTCATTTCTTTAAAACCTTAGCACCATGATATACTTTCAAACCAATTGGATCACGGGGTTCTGGTGATGCAATTATTAATCTCCCCTGATTTCTATCGACACCGAGATACTCAGCAATTAAAGTAACAAAGATACCACCTCCTATTATACCATTAGGTCATATACTCCTAATCATAGCCGATAAATAATAACCCACACAATAAGGTATACTCACAGCGCTCTGTGGGTCTCGAATACACATGAGATAAAATAAATCATTCTCATTTACTTTCTCTTTGTTCTTACCTCGATGTGTAATCGAGTTTGCTAAGAACCTATGGATTACTCTTAGCTCAGCTCTATCAATATCAGTATAAGAGTTATTCCCCCCATAAAATCGGTTATGCCTAGTCATTCTACTCCATATTCCATTCATATCAAAATTTTCATCAACCCTCCTACCATTAACTATCAACCTTTGACAATCAGTAGATGCTAGTTCCTCAGGCGTATATATACACAAAGTCTGAGCCATGTCTAGTAGAGACATATGGCGCATCACACCTCCTAATAAAAATCTAATAAAACTACGATCGATTAAGGTAGCTACCCGATCATTTATTTCAACACTACATAATAATTCCACACACCATTCTCTATATACACGCCTACGTATATTAAACAAACATTCCCAATCATTAAAAGTAGAATTACCATACCTTTGTGTAAGTAATTCTCTGATTGGACCGGCCAATCCCACTGCTTCTAACGGTTCCCAATCTATTACTCTGGGTACTTCAACAACATTAGATTGAAGGGTGTGCAAGTTTCTTTGATACTTTGGATAATCTATCCAATGTCGGTCAAACCTTAAATTAGGATGTAAATCTGCCAATTCTATATTTGAATATGAAATGAATTGATGCGGTAGATTTTGTCTATATTGGTCGTTAATCTCCCGTTCTTCTGCATTCTTAGGAGGAGCATTGTGAGTCTGAGATGCGGATGAAGATTCACCCCTTTCAGTATGCAAAACACATTAAACACAATTTTTGTGCATCCAAATATGCATTAGTGTTAGCAAAATCATAAATCAAAACAATCATAATGACATGTTTAATCCATATTAAACTTTATATGCATTTTCACAATATTAACAATTCTACACTTTTACAAATAAACATATATGAAAATGTATACAATGTTCTTTAGCTTTTATCTCAATTAACATGTCAAAATAATCATTACTAGCAATTAAACAAGTTCTAAATGACATTCATATCAATTAAATTGAGTTCATGCATTTTTGACTCAAAAAGTCTACTTTAATACTTGAAAATCATGTTTAGGATCAAAGTTTTGATCATTTAACAACCTAAACATGTTACACGACTCAATTTAGTATAAACTAACAACAAAATTCGGCCATAACCCGTTTATATCAAAAAGCTCCAATTTTGCTCAAGAACACAAACCCTAGATTACTCAAAATTTGAAGTTTAAGGCTTCTAATCATGTTAAATAGCATCAATCTAGGTTATACAAGCATAATACACAAACAATTTAAGCATAATTAAACTAGAAATCATCAAAATCAAATTAGTTATAAATTTATTCAAGAACACTAAAAATTCGAATTAAAGAGTGTTTAGATGTAGAAATTACTGATCTCCTTGAGAAACTTCTTGGTAGGATCCTTCTCAACATGATTTTAGCAAAAAATTTGATGTTTAACGGTGAAAAATCTCGAAATTGAGAGCGTTTTTGTGGGTTTTTTCGCAGAAAATATGGGTGTGGTGTGTTGGGGACTGGTCTGTTCGACCAATTAACCCCATCTGGGTTTTAATATCTCCACGAGTGCGGATGTGGGACTCTTTCAAGTTACGCGAGTGCGGTTTTTTTTTATTTATAAAAAACCTTTAACTAATAAAACATAAATTAATAAATTTTAAAAATTTGTTTCTTTTAAGAATGAGGGCGTTTCGGATCGGTGTCCTAGTCCATCTCTCGACAAAATTTTAAAATTTGTCATTTTAAAGCGTTTGTTTTAAATGCAATGTTTTTTTTGGGTTTTTTAATTGTTTTTGGTATACTTTAAATCAATAAGATTAAAAATAATGATAACAAAATTTCTCGTCCCGCCCTCGGGTAAAGCAATTTCGGTTCAACGACCTAGTCTTCAACTTACGACGAATTTTAGATATCAAATTTTTAACTTAATGAAATAAAGTAAATTTTTGTTTTTAAATTCACACCAAACTTAAATTTAAAATGCATAAAATTAAAAATTCATATTAATATTAATATTTTTATACATTAATTTTACAAACTTATATTAAAAATATTAATTTTTTTAAAATATTTAAAAACTTAAATATATTGATTTTAAAAATTTACAAAAATAATTTAATATTTATATATTAATTTTAAAAACAAGGTAAAAATTCAAAATGAAAAATCTTTTTGGTCTTTTATCCCACTTTAATCAATCAAATATTATCAAAAATATACGCCCCTCTTTTGGGTAAAGTAATTTCGGTTCCATAACCTAGTTTTACTCCTGGCGTATTTTTTGAAATATTTTGGGTTGATTGATTAAAGATATTTATACCTTAAGAATAAACGGTAAATTTCGCAGTGATGTAATAAATTTTTGTATGATATCAATAATTTCGGTTTCGCATACCTAATTTTATTGAATACCAATTTAATACTTTATAGCGAACGATTCAACGTTTATTATCAAAAGATTAAAAGCAATAAATAAAAAATAAAAACTGTACATACTTACCTATGAGAAAGAATTCTCAGAGACCTGCTTTAGCTGACTCATAGGAGAGTCATGTGATTTGTTTTTTCATAGCTACATAAGCGTAACCTCAATTCTTCAATATCTTTTCTTCTAAACATATGAACGATCCTTCTCTGCATAGAGTAACAAATTCAGTATTTGAATATGTTTGAACATTTACCTTCGTGTGACCATTTTCCGCATTTATGACATCTTTCAAGGTGTCGTGCTCTTCTTTTTGTTGCGGATTTTGATTTTCCTTTACCAAAATGTATCTTATGATGATTTTTTCTTAGTTCTCTTCTTACTTCATCCATTTTGCCTCTTATGAATGATACCACTTCACTCGGGAGTGTGTCATTATTACGTTTAGTAATCAAATCGTGTAGTAGTAGACCATGGTTCAGATCAAAGGAATTCTTCATCTCGTAAAACCTAAAAAAAATAAAAATTCAGAATGGAGGGAGAAGACTAGTTCTTTAGGGTCTGCTAGGGAAAGACCATTCGGATTCCATTCTCGGAAACTACACGAAAACAGAATATCTAACTCTAACAGAAATACAAATTACCCCAAAAAGATTTGAATCTTTCCACACTTAGTTAGCTGTGGTGTTGAAATTGTGATTAACTTGATCTTCAATTTCCATTGGATTATCTATGTAATGTTTAACTCTGTGACCATTAACTTTAAATTCAATCCCATTTGAATTTATTAATTCTACTGTTCCGTACGGGAAAACTCTTTTAACTATGAATGGTCTAGACCATCTTGATTTCAATTTTCCAGGAAATAGCTTGAATCGTGAATTGAAAAGAAGAACTCTGTCTCCTTCTTTAAATTCTTTTGAACTTCTGATTCTTTTATCATGCCATTTCTTCGTTCTTTCCTTATAGATTAACGAATTTTCGTATGCTTCATGTCTTAATTCTTCTAATTCATTTAATTGACTTAACCGTAGACATCCGGTTTCATGTAAATCAAGATTACATGTCTTCAAAGCTCAAAATGCTTTGTGCTCAATTTCTACTGGAAGGTGACATGCTTTTCCGTAAACGAGTTTAAAAGGTGTGGTTCCAATTGGAGTTTTGTAGGCTGTTCTAAAAGCCCAGAGTGCATCCTCCAATTTCATGGACCATTCCTTCGGATTTGATTCTACGGTATTCTCTAGAATACGTTTTAATGTTCGGTTAGTATTTTCAAATGTCCACTTGTTTGTGGATGATAAGTGGTTGAGATTTTATGAGTTACTCCATATCTTTTGAGAACTTTCTCAAGTTGATTATTACATAAATGAGTACCCCGATCACTTATTAAAGCTTTCAGTGTTCCAAACCTTGCAAAAAGACGTTTTAAAAATTTGACTACAACTCGTGCATCGTTAGTTGGGAGAGCTTGTGCTTCCGCCCATTTAGATACATAATCAATGGCAACGAGAATGTAGAGATTATTATGAGATTTTGGAAATGGACCCATAAAGTCAATACCCCAAACGTCAAATACTTCACATACTTGAATGACATTTTGTGGCATTTCATCACGTTGACTTATTTTTCCGGCCCTTTAACATGTATCACAGGATTTACAAAGAAGGTGTGCGTCTTTGAAAATTGTAGGCCAATAGAATCCAGCGTCGTAAACTTTTCTTGCTGTGAGTTGAGGCCCATAATGCCCTCCTGTTGGTCCTGTGTGACAATGGTTTAAGATTTGACTGGCTTCATCCCCGAATACACATTGGCGTAGTATTCCATCGGGATAACTTTTAAACAAATGTGGATCTTCCCAGAAATAGTGTTTTATATCACTAAAGAATTTCTTTCGTTTTTGCTACGACAACCATTTTTCAAGGAATCTACATACTAAGTAATTTACATAGTCTGCAAACCATGGAATTTCACTATAATCTATCTTCAATATATATTCATTAGGAAAGTTATCTTATATGGCCGATTCATTTAGAACTTCTAATTCAGGATTTTCAAGACGAGACAGATGATCAGCGGCGAGATTTTCTGCTCCCTTTTTGTCTCGAATTTCAATATCGAACTCTTGTAGGAGTAAGATCCAACGAATTAATCGTGGTTTGGCATCTTGTTTTGAAAATAGGTATCTAAGAGCAGAATGGTCGGTAAAGACCACCGTTTTAGCTAGAACAAGATATGAACGAAATTTGTCAAAAGCAAAGACAATAGCAAGGAGTTCTTTTTCAGTAGTTGTGTCTTACTAGCATAATAAATAGGTTGAAATCATTTTTCAATCCTTTGTCCTAAAACGGCTCCCATTGCAAAATCACTTGCATCGCACATGAGTTCAAATGGTAGATTCCAATTTGGAGTTATCATGATTGGCGCATTAGTGAGTTTTTCTTTAAGAATATTAAAAGATTTGATGCATTCATCTGAAAAGATGAATGGAGCATCCTTTTCTAGGAGTTTATTCATAGGAGTGGCAATTTTAGAAAAATCTTTTATGAAACGTCGGTAAAAACCGGCATGTCCTAGAAAACTCCTAACTCCTCTAACATTGGTGGGATGTGAAAGTTTAGCAATTACATCTACTTTAGCTCTATCCACTTCAATTCCTTCCTTTGAAATTTTATGACCGAGAACGATGCCTTCTTTAACCATGAAATGGCATTTCTCCCAATTAAGAACTAGATTTGATAGCTCGCATCTAATAAGCATTCGTTCAAGATTAACTAGACATGTTTCAAATGTATCACCGAAGACTGAAAAGTCATCCATGAAAACTTCCATGCATTCTTCTATCATGTCGTGAAAAATCGTCATCATGCACCTTTGAAAGGTTGCAGGGGCGTTACAAAGTCCAAATGGCATACGTTTGTAAGCAAAAGTACCATAAGGGCACGTGAACGTGGTTTTCTCTTGGTCCTCAGGTGCGATTAAATTTGAAAGTATCCAGAAAAACCATCAAGAAAACAATAGTAACTATTTTCGGCTAACCTTTCCAACATTTGATCAATGAAAGGTAAGGGAAAGTGATCTTTTCTGGTGGTGTCATTTAATTTTCTATAATCAATACAAACATGCCATCCTGTTACAGTCCTAGTAGGAATAAGCTCATTTTTTTCATTTGTGATGACAGTCATGCCACCCTTCTTAGGTACGCATTGAACTGGGCTTACCCATGGACTATCAGAGATTGGATAAATTAAACCTGCATCAAGCAGTTTAATAATTTCTTTCTTAACAACATCTTGCATATTAGGATTTAGTCTTCGTTGGCGTTGCACATACGTTTTATGACCTTCTTCCATAAGGATTTTATGTGTGCAATACGAAGGACTTATGCCTTTAATGTCATGAATCTTCCATGCAATAGCTGGTTTATGAGCTTTTAGCACAGAAATGAGTTGAGATTTTTCATTTTCAGTAAGAGAAGACGATATTATTACAGGTAATTCAGATTCACCATGTAAATAAGCATATTCCAAATGGTTTGGAAGTGGTTTTACCTCTAATGTCGGTGGTTCTTCTATCGATGATTTGTATCGATATCTGTCTTCCTCTTTTAGCATTTGAATTTCTTCTGTTGTTGGTTCGTATTCATTAGCCATGAGTGCAGCTAACATTTCAGCTTCATCAATTGGTTCAGTTCCTTCTCCTAAAGAACATTCTCCTGCTCCTTGTAATTCTGGAAATTCTTCTAACAATTCTGCATGTGAATCTATAGTTTGAATATAATAACATGTATCATCTGCAGATTGCAGTTGTTGCATGGCTCTATCAACATAAAAGGTAACACTATCTTCCTCTATACTTAGGGTCAGTTTCTTATCAAACACGTCTATTATTGCTTTAGCCGTGTTTAAGAATGGTCTTCCTAATATGAGAGGAACTAGAGAATCTTCTTCCATGTCCAGAATAACAAAATCTACCGAAAATACTAAAGTACCAACTTTAACTAGCATGTTCTCCATTATCCCTCTAGGATATTTTACTGATCGATCTGCTAGTTGTATACTTATTCGTGTTGGTTTAAATTCTCCAAGGTCTAGTTTAGCGTATAGTGAATACGGCATTAAATTTATACTATCACCTAAGTCTGCCAATGCTTCTATTGAACTAAGACTACCCAGAAAATATGGAATTGTGAAACTTCCTGGATCAGATAATTTTTCTAGTATCTTATTCAACAGTACTGCAGAGCAATTAGCATTCATAGTAACAGCCGAGAGTTCTTCCATTTTCTTTCTATTTGTGATTAGATCTTTCAAGAATTTAGCATACCTAGGCATTCCTGAAATCACATCAATGAAAGGAAGATTTACATTTATTTGTTTAAACATATCCAAGAATTTGGATTGCTCGGCTTCAAGTCTTTTTTTTCTCATTTTACTCGGATAAGGAAGTGGTGGTTGGTATGGTTTAACATAAGGCTTTGCCTTAACTGTGTTATCTTCATTAACCTTTTCAACTACCGGTTTTGTTTCCTTTTCTTGCTCAGATTGTGGTTCTTGTGGAGTAGGAATAGATTCATCAGAATTTACAAGTATTTCAGGTGGTTTAAGTGTAATACCACTTCTTGTGGTAGTGGCTTTAGATGTTTCATTCTGGGGGTTAGCATTTGTATCGCTAGGTAGACTCCCCGGTTTTCTTTCACCTATCAACCTTGCTAGGTTGCTTACTTCTTGTTCTAGATTTTGGATTGAAGCTTGTTGATTTCTAAATGCTTAAGCATTTTGTTCATTGGTTTGTTTCTGAGATGTGAAAAACTGCGTTTGAGATTCGACTAGCTTGGACATCATATCTTCTAAATTTGGCTTTTTATCATCGTTTTGTGGTGGTTTATTTTGAAAAATAGGTCTTTGCTGGTTGTAAGTATTATTAGATACTTGTTGATTGCTAGGACCTTGTTGGTTGTTGTATAGAACATTTCGGTTATAATTCTGATTTTGATTGTAGTTTAGTCTTGGCGGTTGATAATTATTTTGATAATTATTTCCAGGCCTTTGGTTCATGTATGAAACATTCTCTCTTTGTTCCATTGTTTGTTCAATACTGAGACAATCTTTTGTCAAATGTGGTCCTCCACACTGCTCACAACTAATTCGTATTGAGTGAATATCTTTAGTCATCTTTTCCATTCGTCTCTCGACAGCATCTATCTTTGCAGAAATGGAATCAAAGTCATGGCTAGAATCGGCTCTAGCTGCTTTAGATGATCTAACGATATCTTTTTCTTGATGCCACTCATGTGAGTGGGAAGCAGTGTTATCAATAATTTTGTAAGCTTCAGTTGCGGTTTTCTTCATAATGGAACCACCAGCTGCTATATCGATGTCTTTTCTTGTAGTGATGTCGCATCCTTGGTAGAATATTTGTACTATCTGATAAGTGTCTAAATCATGTTGCGGACATCCTCTTAACAACTTTCCAAATCTTGTCCACGCCTCATATAGAGTTTCATTTGGTTTTTGTGTGAACGTAACAATTTCTCCTTGAAGTCTCACGGCTTTAGATGCCGGAAAGAATTGTTTAAGAAAATTTTCAACTAAAACGTCCCATGTATCAATTGCCCCTACAGGTAATGATTCTAACCAATCTTTGGCTTCTCCCTTTAAAGTCCAGGGAAATAACATGAGATAGATTTGTTCATCCTCAACTTCTCTGATTTTGAAGAGTACATATCCTATTAAAGGTTTGAAGATGTTCGTTTGGATCTTCCTTCGGCGCACCACTAAATTGGCATTGATTAGTTACCATGTGTAGGATTTGTCCTTTTATTTCATAATCTGGCGCATTAATGTCTGGTTGAGTAATGGCATGACCTTAGCCAGTGCGTTTAGCTCTCATTCGGTCTTCCATACTTAGAGGTTCCAGATTTTCCATGATTGAGTTTGTTGAATCTGAATCACTAGAGGATTCTGACTTAATGGTTTCTTCCTCGACAATCTCTGGATGAGTGATTTGTGGTTCAGGAAGAATGATTAATGGTTCAGGATCTCTGAATTGTCCCTGAATATCCTCCAGGTTCTTAATTGTGAAGTCGGGTTCAAAAAATGGATTATCAGAAATTTGAATTGGAGTACTTGGTCGACTAGATGACGATTCTAAAGAAAAATCAACGGCAACAATATTGGCTAGATGTCTTGATCGAGTTACAGGTGGTGAACGTATAAAAGGTGGTGAACATTTTGCTCGGTGCATTCACTGAATATCCTATTAGTTATAAAAATAAAAATTATATTAGTTATCAAATTAATAGACTTTTCTGATTTTGCCCACGTTTCGAATAGCCAATAGATGCAGCAGGTAGCCAGGACCCTTTAAATCGGAAGCCCACAACTCGCCACTAACAAATCCAACTGTTACTACGAATCAGAAAATTTTGGATGTCTATCAATTTAACCACTTAAAATAATTTTTCGTTTTGAAATTTTAGAGAAGAAATAGAAAATTCTATGTCCTAAAACTAGAGCGTCGAGAAATAAGAAAGAAAAAGAGCGCGTCGAAAAACGTTGAAAAAAAAAATAAACAGTCGAAAAATAAAAATAAGAAAATAAAGTGTCGAAACTTAGAATTCTAAAAACTTAAGTCTAAAAGTTGCGTCTAAAGGTATTAAAGTTTAAAAGAATTCTATATCCAAAAATGCAATAACTTAAAAAGGTACTAAAACTAAAAACGGCGTCGCAAAATTCTAAAGCACCTAAATCTTAGTCTAAAGAAAAAGTACTTAAGGGATTTTACGGCAAAGTCTAAAAATCTAGAAATAAAAATAACTACGGCTAAAACTAATCTTAAAACTAATTACGAGCGAAAAATATAAATTTTACGAATAAACGATTAAAAAGATATAAAATTTAAAAATAAAACTTAAATTATAAAAATACAATTTTTACAAAAATATTATTTTTATAATTTTATTTTATTAAAAGATTAGTTTTATATATTAATAAAACTAATTAAAACTTAAAATTAATTAAAACTAAACTTACACTAATTATATTAAATTAAAACCCTAATTTTAATTAATAATAATTAATTTTAACCCTAATTTCGTAATTAATGATGTCCAATGTTTGACCTGTCAGAGAACTCCGCGAGCGCAGATACCAGCTGGCAAAAAGCTCCGCGAGTGCGGAGGATACAGATTCAGCTGAGGTGCAGGTCGAATTCGTGCAGGTTCAGTTGTTTTTTTTTTTTTTACTTTGTTTTTAATTTTCTGTTTTTATTTTATAGAAAATATAATTTAAACAAAACTTATATTTTTTTTTTTCAAATACTTATTAGTTTGTTGTAACTTAAAAAAATAAACTTTTTTTTAATTAAAACACCTAAATAGATACACACACACACACACACACACACACACACACACACACACATATATATATATATATATATATATATATATATATATATATATATATATATATATATATATATATATATATATATATATGTTTTTATATTTTTGTTATTTAAAACGTATTTTTACAAAAAGAAATTAAAGCTTAATAATTTTTTTTATATATATAGCGTTTCGCTTTCGGCGTTGTTTATTCCCCGGCTGCGGCGCCAAAAATACTTGATGTGCGTAGAGGTGTATACGAAATAGTTATGTTTTTATACGAAATACTATTAAATACGATACAATTTTATACAAGTTATTTATTTATTTATAGAGTGGATATACCTAAACCTTACTACAACACTTATAGGCAGTGTACCTAATCGTACAGTAGTGTAGTTTTTAGTAAGTCCGGTTCGTTCCACAGGGAGCTAGCCAAGTTTAACGCTATATTTTTAAAACTAAATTTGTATATAAATATATATATATTTATAAGTAGTATTATTATTATAAAAGGGGGTTTTTACCGTTTAATGACCGGTTTGTCGATTTTAAAACTTTAGTCGCAGTTAAAACCTAATGTAAAATATTAAAAATAAATATAACTTAATTTAAAGCGTAAAGTAAATGACAATAATTAAAATGCGATAAATAAAATTGCGATAATTAAAAAGTACGATAATTAAAAGTGCAATAAATAAAATGACAGTAAATAAAAGTGCGATAAAATATGAAATAAAGGAATTATGCATATTTAAACTTTCGTAATCATGATGTTTGACGTGTTGATTTTAATTTATTACCATGGGTTAATTGTCCTTTGTCCTGGATTATTCGATATGTCCATCTGGTTTTTGTCCATAACAGTCCATCAGTCATAAATATAAAGTGCGAGTGTCCTCGTCAAATTATCCTTATATCCAAAGTCAAATATTCCAACTAATTGGGGACTTAAACTGTAATAAGGTTTTAATACTTTATTATCAATTACACCAAGTGTCCTTGCATATAATCCACCCCTATTTTAATGAGTCCATTGACTATTAATCCATTCCCGTGTCCGGTCAAATGAACGATTATTAGTACTTATAAATATCCCACCCATCGTGTCCGATCGAGTGTATGTGGTTATTTATAATTACGTCCAATTGTAAATATTTATATTAAATTAACGAACTATCATTCAGTTAAACAAATATAAAGCTCATTAATAGTCCATAGTCCAATTTCTACAAGTGTCGATCTTTTGTCCAAACCCCAATTATGGTACAAAGCCCAATAACCCCGTCTTTAATATTTAGTCTAACATCATGATTACTTCGATTTAAATAAGCATAATAATTACTTAGCTACGAGACATTAATTTAAAAAGGTTGAACATAACTTACAATGATTAATAATAGCGTAGCGTTACACGGACAGAATTTCGACTTACACACTTACAACATTCGCCACTATAACTTTATTATTAAACTTAAATTAAAATTAAAATTAAAATTATATATATATATATATATATATATATATATATATATATATATATATATATATATATATATATATCGTGAGAGAGAGATTGAAAAAGAGTGAATAAAATCGATCAGAATGCGCGACCTTTTATAGCCCCACATTTCACTGTAGAGCTCCGCGAGTGCTGAGCTTTTATGCTTTACACCTCCGCGAGTGCGGAGGTCTGGAATCCAGCTCACCAAATGAATTCAACGTGGGCTGCTTTGATTAAAATAATATATAATATATATATAATTAATTATATATAATATTATATTCTTGTGCATAGTTGACTTGTAATTTTTAGTCCGTTGCGTCGCGCGTTGAAAGTTGACTCTTGCCCCGGTTCCAGATTTTCTAACGTCCTTTCGTACTATTTAATATCTTGTACTTTGCGTTTTGTGGCTCGTACTCTTGTAATTTCTAGACGTTTCTCATCAATAATTTGAACCACTTTGATTGTACTTTGTACTTTTTAGCTTTTTGGTCGTTTGCGTCTTCAAATCGTCGAATCTGTCTTTTGTCTTCACCTTTTAATATTTAAACGAATATCATTTGTAAATAGAACAATTGCAACCAAAAGCTTGTCTTTCTTGAGGGATAATGCTATGAAATATATGTTCGTTTTTAGCATTATCAAAACCCTAACCCTAGATCTTTGATTTCTCATATATTTTACTGTATTTTGATTTTATATTGATAGTATGATGATTGTATGTTATTGTATTGTTGTTAGTATGCGTAGACATGCTCGTTAATTCATGTTTTCGGTTTAATTAAATTGGGACAGCAGCTTGTTGGTTAAAATCAGTGAACTTAACTGTGATTTTTGATCAAATAAAGTATATATATGAGTTCCTCTCATTTAGTACATAATTTTAGGCTTTTGATTCACCTCTTTTCGAATTCCGGATCAAAAGTTATGATTAAAATGGTGTTTTGTTGGAATTAAAATGTGATAACGAATTGTACCTGGTTTGGTCCGACTTTGTGATCTCTTGTAGAGTCTTTAGGGTGTACTAGTGTGTTAGGATTGATGATGGGATGAACTTTCATGTTCGGGTCATCTAAGTCCGAGCCACGGATCACCCGTTATGACTAAAACGTGTTTTGAATCGGATTAAAGTTCCAAGTTATTTAATAGCTGATCATCATGACTTGGTTACTGTTCTTGGAGTGTTCTTGAGTGCACCAATGTGTCGGGTGGTTTGATTAGGCGGAGATATATATAAGGCTCGCCGAAAATCGACACCCGGGGCTCAAGTTATGACCCGATGAACTTTTAATTAAAACTTATGGTTAATTATTAAAACTTATGAAATAAATAATGATTTTCATTATTATTAAATTACTTATGATATAAAAAGTAATTATTATAATTTAAGACTTATGATATATATTTATTACATTATTTAATTATTACTTATGATTTAATTAACATTTTAATTAAACTTATGATTAATAATACCTTTATTATTAATGAAAAATACTTATGATAAGTATTAAACTTATATTATGAGATTATTATTAAAAGACTTATAATAAGGATTAATTAATTATTTAATTATTATAAGACTTAGTTATTATTTAATTATAATTTAATTATTAAATACTTATGATTTAATAATTATAATTAGAAACTTGTGATATGATTAATAATTCATTATTAATTAATAATACTTATGATATGATTTAAAATTTATTATTAATTAATAATACTTATATTATGACTAATATTTAATTAATTAATTATGTACTTATGTTATATTAATTATATCATTTAAACTTATGTTAACTTTAATAATTCATTTTAATTTAATTAAACTTATGTTATGACATAATTATACATATTTAACTTTAATTAACATAATAACTTATATTATTATTACATTTTAAAATTAATGTTGACTATGTTTGACCAAGGTTGACTTTTGAGTTGACTTTCGGTTGACTTTGACTTTTAGTTGACTTTTGTTGACTTTCTAATTAAGGAAACTTTCCTAACTTAAAAACTTTCTAAAAATAGAAACTTTCTAAATATGGAAACTTTCTAAATTTGGAAACTTTCTAAAAATAGAAACTTTCCTAAAATAGAAACTTTCCTAAAATAGAAACTTTTCAAAAATGGAAACCTGCTAAAAATAGAAACTTTCTAAAAATAGAAAGTGTATGTTCGTACGCTGTTCCGATCAAACCGATGCATGTTGAGTATTTTTCTATGTCTACTTGCAATATGTACAATAGCTATCATACTAAGACTTGACCTAAGTTAGTTATTTATATCGACCTGCTTTATTTATAGGTCAGCGTTGTGATCATTCTTGATCATTTTACTTCATTTGATGTTCGCTTATTTGTGTGGTTACTTCGTTTTCTATTAAGGTGAGTTATAGTCCCCTTTTTTCTATTTAAATCTTTTAGGATGAGAATACATGCAATTTATTTTATATTTTAGACTCAAGTGGAGGTTGGTTTAAATTATTCATTGTGAGTTGAACAAAAATATCCCCTAGTCTTGTAACTGTAATCACTGGTTTCTACTGGTGAACGCAAATCTTACGGATAAATCTATCGGGTTTGACAACCCCATTTCGAGCTAGTTGTGCTAGCAATTTATAATCGGAATGTCTAGTACTTCGTATTTAGTTGAAGATACACTTGTTCGGTGTATATTATTTATTGTGTTTGGCAAGGGTAAATAAATGGTTAAGTGGTTACCAGGTGGCTCACGAAAAATGGAATAATGTTTTTATATGTTTTCTAGCATATAATTTTGTGGTCCAAAAAGGAGTTTTTATGTTTTCAAACATAAATTTTTATGGTTTACATTAAATATTGTTTGCAATATTAAACCTATAATTCACTCAACATTTTTGTTGACAGTTACTCGCATGTTTTATTCTCAGATTCATGATTGATTGCTTCTGCCGTGCTTAGAGAGTTTGCATATTTATGATGGCAGCTTTTGTTAAACATTAACTTGCATTCTATTTTGATACATTTAATAGTGGATGTAGTTGACTTTGTTTTGGTCAACTTTTGAGTTAAGTAATAATGTATGATTTTTCTAAACTTACATATCTTGGTAGGTTTCCTTTATGGGAAATCATTTTTAAATAAAGAATGCAAGGTTATTTATCAAATTCATATAGAGTTATGATCAAGCTGTGGGACCAAGATAACGATGGTCATCAAGTGTACTTTGATGGGTCATTAAAGTTGGTATCAGAGCTTTGGTTGTAGGGAATTAGGCTGCCTTGATGTCGTTACCCGAGTCAATAGGGTGCATTAGTGAGTCTAGTCTACAGCCCAGCCTATAATATATTATTATATGTGATTATTTGTATCGTATTGGTATGTATATTGTTATCATACATACATCTCTATTATATTTTGAATCCGGGAGGAACTCCCATTCCGATTTAAACGTATTCTCCGACTCATGCGAACTTATCCTTTTAAGAACACCTCGGGTAGTTAAACCGAGAGATGTCATTCTTGACTTCTGAAATTCTCGACATTTCTATGTCATCTATTATGGTTATGTATATACCGTTTGAGTTATATTACGCGAGATGTCATTCTTGACTTCTAAATGCTCGGCATTTCAATGTCACCTATTATGTTTAGGTATATAACATTCTTGTTATATTACGTGCCTTTGTGTTGTTGTGCCTATGTGCTTTGGTTTTTGAACCGAAAAATGTCATTCTTGACTTTTAGAGATTCTTGGTACTTCGAAGACATTTTTATGTCATCGTTACTCCTATTCGTTACTTTTGATGTTTATGTCTCTTGTGCTATTCTTAGCACATTGTTTAACAAAAATAATTTTAGGGAAATTGTGTGGAAATCCGAGGTTGATCGCGTGTCCTGACCTCATGTAGTGCTATTGGAATAGAACTATGAATTAGTGAAATATAATGGCGTCAGGCCAACGTGATTATATTACGTTAATTCATAAAGAAGTCCCAATATTGTGACATGAGGAATAGAAAGCGAGTCAAAGAAAATGTTTACACTAGTCATTCAGAAATTCTGATGTATTACATGGGTAGGGAAAATATTCATTATCTTATTTGTTGATATACGAGAATCTCGTTTTAACCAGATTATCTATCTCATGCTCTATCCTTCATAACTCGCTTGTTAGCAACAGCTTCGCTCGGGAACAGTTTTGGCCCAAGGACTTATGTCCTGATAATAGTCAAAACAACATTTAACTCATTGGTTTTCATGACCTCATAACATTTGTTGGTCAAATGTCACACGACGATTCAAGTCCTTTACTCGATCTTCCACAATCTTACTTCAACTTGTAACCTATGAAATACAGATACTCTGTTTATCATCGGGAATTTTACACATTTGTTTAATTGGGCGGTTCTCACGAGATTTATGGGCGAATAGAAGTAATGAAATATTTTGTCATGTATATAATTGATAAAATCATATATGTATGTATGGATTCAAATGAATAAATTTACCCTTACCTATTTTGGCTAGTATATACTAAATCATACCTTCAAAACTATTTTAAAACCTCTCATTTATTGAGCCGTTTGACTAAGTCAACTTATTTTATATAAAATGGTACACATTGTACATACTTCTAAATTTACTAAGAACTTCGTTCCGTTTATCTTGTCACTTCAAACAATTAAAGCTTTTTCAAAACTCCTTTGATTGATTTTATCAAATTTTCGCATTACTCTACAGAGTGTTTGGATCACAGTTCTTCTCGTCCTCCGTTTAAGGATGAAACCTACCATTAAGTTCATTGATAGAAACTCTTACACCACTTTGGATGCCGGTTTTATTAAATTTGTTGGAAAGTCTTTGCGCTCGTAAAATTTTCTCTCTTATGGTTGGACATGGCCGAAACGCGGACTGATAAATCAATTTTCAGTGGAACACTCGGTGGTTACCCTATTGTAGAAAAGGCGCTAGGTGGGTTTCTACCCCAACTGATGTTAAAGTAGGTATCATGGATGTATATTACACTAGATCGTTTGAGGAGTTTCTACTCTCGATATTCTCGGCTAACCGCAACACCCTCGTAAACATCATCCCTATGATTCAATACCTTGAGGTACACGAAATTATTTTTGGAGATTCATCCCACCTGGAGTCGACCATTCTTTATAACCCATGATTCGCGTTCTTTTCATCCGCACATAAATTTAGGAATAAGGATGAATCCTAGATTGACTCTCTCATTGTGCGAGGAAGTTCACTCTCGTTGAAAGATCACACCTTTCGTAAGTCTTCCTTTCAGAAATGTAATGAAAATTTACTTTGAAGTTCATGATCCTCGTTATTCCCTTTGAAGGAATTGTCTTAAACATCGTTACCACTGATATGGTTACTCTCTATATTTCTTCTTTTGTTGGCTGCAACTATACCTCATTCGTCCTTATACGTCCCCTTGAGGAGCTTCTGTTTTGTTTGGTTAAGAAGAAAGATGGTTCGTTTCGTTTGTGCATTGACCATCATGAATTGAACAAGCTTACAGTTAAAAACCGTTACCCTCTTCCAAGAATTGATGATCTGTTCGATCAACTTCAAAGTTCGTCCGTTTATTCTAAGATTGATCTTCGTTCCGGTTATCACCAATTGCGTGTTAAAGAAACTGATGTTCCGAAAACCGCATTCCGTACCCATTATGTTCACTATGAATTTCTTGTTATGCCGTTCGGATTAACCAATGCACCTGTCGTGTTCATGGACCTCATGAACCGTGTGTGTATACCCTATCTAGACAAATTTGTTATCGTTTTCATCGATGATATTCTCATTTATTCTAAGAGTGATCAAGAGCATGAAGAACATTTGAAGTTAGTGCTCGATTTGTTAAGAAAAATAGAGTTGTATTCTAAGTTTTTCGAAATGTGCATTCTGGTTGAAAGAAGTTCAATTCCTTGGGCACGTTGTTAGTAAACAGGGAATTCAAGTTGATCATGCTAAGATTGAGGCAATTGGGAAGTGGAAAATTTCCGAAAACTCCTACTCAGATTCGTCAGCTCCTAGGTTTGGCAGGCTATTATAGAAGGTTCATTCAAGATTATTCACGAGTAGCGAAACCTCCAATTGCTTTAACGCATAAGGGGAAGAAGTACGAGTGGAAGAGTGAATAAGAGTCTGCTTTCCAAACTCTGAAGAAGTTAACTTCTGCACCAATATTATCACTACCTGAGGGTAATGATGATTTTGTTATTTATTGTGATGCTTCGTGCCAAGACTTTGGTTGTGTTTTGATGCATCGAAAGAAAGTCATAGCTTACGCGTCACGTCAGTTGAAGATTCAAGATCAGAATTATACAACCCATGATTTAGAATTAGGAGTTGTTGTGTTCGCACTCAAGAAGTGGAGACATTACTTATATGGGGTCAAATGTACAGTGTACACTGATCACAAAAGTCTTCAACATATCTTTGATCAAAGACAGTGGAATATGAGGTAGCGAAGATGGGTGGAATTGTTGAACGATTATGATTGTGAACTCCTTTGGCCATTCCGGGAAATAGCCAATGTCATGGCTGATGCTTTGAGTCGAAAAGAGAGAGTTGAACCTCGTAGGTTTAGAGCCTTGAATACGACAATTCGAAATAACCTCGCTAGGCAGATTCTTAAGGCACAACAAGAAGCCTTGAAGGAGGAAAATTTCGTAACGGGAAGGTCAGAGGCTTGAGTAACAGTTGAGGTACGAACCGATGGTACTCAGTATTGTGCGGGACGTCTTTGGGTTCCGAAATTTGGTGATTTGCGACAACTTGTTTTAGATGAAGCTCATAAGTCTAGGTACTCTATACATCCTGGTTCAGGAAAGATGTATCATAATCTTAAGGAGCTATACTGGTGGCCTAACTTGAAAGCTGATGTGGCTACTTATGTGGCTAAGTGGTTGACCTGTGCTAAGGTCAAAGCTGAGCATCGAAAACCGTCCGAAACTTCTGGTGCAACCTGAAATTCCCGAGTGGAAGTGGGAAGGTATTACGATGGACTTTATTACGAAGTTACCAAGAGTTGTGGGTGGTTATGATACCATTTGGGTGATTGTTGACCGACTCACTAAGTCAACTCATTTCTTGCCAATTAAGGAAACAGATTCAATGAAGAAGCTTACTCGTTTGTATTTGAAGGAGATTGTTTCGAGACATGGTGTTCCTGTATCGATTATTTCGGACCGAGATGGTCGATTTACATCGAGGTTTTAGCAGTCCTTACAAGATGCTTTGGGAACTAAATTGGGTATGAGCACCGCTTATCATACACATTCGGATGGTCGGAGTGGAAGGACCATCCAAACATTGGAAGAAATGTTGAGGGAATGCGTAATTGATTTTGGTAATGGTTGGGATAGATACTTGCCGTTGGCTGAATTTTCTTATAACAACAGTTATCATGCAAGTATTAAGGCCGCACCGTTTGAAGCTTTGTATGGCAAAAAGTGTAGGTCTCCTGTCTGTTAGAATAAGGTTGGGGATGCTTAACTCACAGGTCCAGAAATTATTCATGAGACTACCAAGAAAATTGTACATATTAAAGAAAGATTGAGAACTGCCAGAAGTCGGTAAAAGAGCTATGCCACAAGGAGAAGGAAATATATTGAGTTTCAGGTCGGTGATCATGTTATGTTGAAAGTATCACCTTGGAAGGGTGTGGTACGATTTGGTAAGAGAGAAAAGTTGAATCCTCATTTTGTTGGACCGTTTGAGATTATTGAGAGAGTTGGACCCGTGGCTTATCGTTTGAAATTGCCACAAGAACTCAGTGATGTTCACGACCTTTTTCACGTGTCGATTTGAAGAAGTGTTTGGCCGAGACCGATGAAACTATTCCTCTAGAGGAACTTCATGTTGATAAGCAACTTCATTTTATTAAGGAACTTGTTGAAATTATGGATCGAGAGGTTAAGACTCTTAAGCAGAGCAGAATTCCTATTGTTCGGGTTAGATGGAACGCCAGACGCGGTCCCGAGTTCACTTGGGAGCGTGAAGATCAGATGAAGCAGAAGTACTCGTATTTGTTCCCAGATGCTGAGTCAACCCCTGCACCTGCTTAAATTTCGGGACGAAATTTCCGTAACGGGAAGGTACTGTAACGACCCTACTTTTTTCGTTATCTTTTACCGTTAATTATTTAACGACCGTTAACTGTTATTCGTGCCACGTCATTTCTATGACCTATATTATTATTTTTGTAATAATATATTAATTATTATGTTCTATGTGAATATTTGTATTCATATTTTAAGTTATACGTTTCTACGTGTCGCAGATTTCTATTCGGTGAATCTTTTCGGTTTTCAAACCAACAGTCAAGCTTTTGGGATTTTTAAGTCCTAATTATTTTAAATATGATATTTTAATGTCATATGATTATATATAGTGTTTATATATTTTATTCGTCGCGTATTTGTTATCTCTCTGAAAAATCAATCGCGTAGTAGCGTTTTCGCGTTTCGGGCTTCGATCGGGCGTTCAGGCTAAAAGCAATTACACATTTATCATTTTGGGCCATGTGGGGCCCACCCCATTCGGTTTTTTGGCTGAAATACACCAAGGGATGGGTGTATAGCCTCATTTTTTCCTCATTTTTGTAATTACACTCTCATTAGCATTTTCCACCAAACCTAATATTTTCTCTCAAGTTTTTCCTCCTCCCTCTCCTCCCTTTTGAGCCGTCACCTACCACCACCACATTCATCATCATCTTCAACAATCAAGCAAGCAAATCAAAGGGCTTTCATCATTTCCGGATTCACCGCATCGTTCTCTACGCATCTATACCTTTCACTTCTCGATTAGGGTATAAACCCTAACCCTAGCTCTTTGATTTCTCATATATTTTATTGTATTTTGATGTTATATTGATAGTATGATGATTGTATGTTATTGTATTGTTGTTAGTATGCGTAGAAATGCTCGTTAATTCATGTTTTCGGTTTAATTAAATTGGGACAGCAGCTTGTTGGTTAAAATCAGTGAACTTAACTGTGATTTTTGATCAAATAAAGTATATAGATGAGTTTCTCTCATTTAGTACATAATTTTAGGCTTTTGATTCACCTCTTTTCGAATTCCGGATCAAAAGTTATGATTAAAATGGTGTTTTGTTGGAATTAAAATGTGAAAATGAATTGTACCAGGTTTGGTCCGACTTTGTGACCACTTTTGGAGTCTTTAGGGTGTACTAGTGTGTTAGGATTGATTATGGGATGACCTTTCATGTTCGGGTCATCTAAATCCGAGCCACGGATCACCCGTTATGACTAAAACGTGTTTTGAATCAGATTAAAGTTCCAAGTTGTTTAATGGCTGTTCTTGGAGTGTTCTTGAGCGCACCAATGTGTCGGGTGGTTTGATTAGGCGAAGATATATATAAGGCTCGCCGAAAACCGACACCCGGGGCTCAAGTTATGACCCGATGAACTTTTAATTAAGACTTATGGTTAATTATTAAAACTTATGAAATAAATAATGATTTTCATTATTATTAAATTACTTATGATATAAAAAGTAATTATTATAATTTAAGACTTATGATATATATTTATTATATCATTTAATTTTTACTTATGATTTAATTAACATTTTAATTAAACTTATGATTAATAATACCTTTATTATTAATGAAAAATACTTATGATAAGTATTAAACTTATATTATGAGATTATTATTAAAAGACTTATAATAAGGATTAATTAATTATTTAATTATTATAAGACTTAGTTATTATTTAATTATAATTTAATTATTAAATACTTATGATTTAATAATTATAATTAGAAACTTATGATATGATTAATAATTCATTATTAATTAATAATACTTATGATATGATTTAAAATTTATTATTAATTAATAATACTTATATTATGACTAATATTTAATTAATTAATTAAATACTTATGTTATATTAATTATATCATTTAAACTTATGTTAACTTTAATAATTCATTTTAATTTAATTAAACTTATGTTATGACATAATTATACATATTTAACTTTAATTAACATTATAACTTATATTATTATTACAACTTACACTTTTAAAATTAATGTTGACTATGTTTGACCAAGGTTGACTTTTGAGTTGACTTTCGGTTGACTTTGACTTTTAGTTGACTTTCTAATTAAGGAAACTTTCCTAACTTAAAAATTTTCTAAAAATAGAAACTTTCTAAATATGGAAACTTTCTAAATTTAGAAACTTTGCAAAAATAGAAACTTTTCTAATATAGAAACTTTCCTAAAATAGAAACTTTCCAAAAATGGAAACCTGCTAAAAATAGAAACTTTCTAAAAATAGAAAGTGTATGTCCGTACGCTGTTCCGATCAAACCGATGCATGTTGAGTATTGTTCTATGTCTACTTGCAACATGTATAATAGCTATCATACTAAGACTTGACCTAAGTTAGTTATTTATATCGACCTGCTTTATTTATAGGTCGGCGTTGTGATCATTCCTGATCACTTTACTTCATTTGCTGCTCGCTTATTTGTGTGGTTACTTTGTTTTCTATTAAGGTGAGTTATAGTCCCTTTTTCTATTTAAATCTTTTGGGATGAGAATACATGCAATTTATTTTATATTTTGGACTCAAGTGGAGGTTGGTTTAAATTATTCATTGTGAATTGAACAAAAATATTCCCTAGTCTGGTAACTGTAATCACTGGTTTCTACTGGTGAACGCGAATCCTACGGATAGATCTATCGGGTTTGACAACCCCATTTCGAGCTAGTCGCGCTAGCAATTTATAATCGAAATGTTTAGTACTTCGTATTTAGTTGAAGATACACTTGTTCGGTGTATATTATTTATTGTGTTTGGTAAGGGTAAATAAATGGTTAAGTGGTTACCAGGTGGCTCACGGAAAATGGAATAATGTTTTTATATGTTTTCTAGCATATAATTTTGTGGTCCAAAAAGGAGTTTTTATGTTTTCAAACATAAATTTTTATGGTTTACATTAAATATTGTTTGCAATATTAAACCTATAATTCACTCAATATTTTTGTTGACAGTTACTCGCATGTTTTATTCTCAGATTCATGATTGATTGCTTCTGCTGTGCTTAGAGAGTCTGCATATTTATGATGGCAGCTTTTGTTAAACATTAACTTGCATTCTATTTTGATACATTTAATAGTGGATGTAGTTGACTTTGTTTTGGTCAACTTTTGGGTTAAGTAATAATGAATGATTTTTCTAAACTTACATATCTTGGTAGGTTTCCTTTATGGGAAATCATTTTTAAATAAAGAATGCAAGGTTATTTATCAAATTCATATAGAGTTATGATCAAGCTGTGGGACTAAGATAACGATGGTCGTCAAGTGTACTTTGACGGGTCGTTAAATGTAACAACCCAAACCAAACCACGACAATTCCCGTTAAATTTTACAACAAAAAAAATTTCTGGTGCAGTTCAATTGCGCGGCGCGCCAGGTGGGTGCGCGGCGCGCCAAACCACCTGGACAGCCCGCTGTCCCCGGAAGTCAATTTAACGAAAATGTTCGACTAGTTCCCGACATTTTTAGCCAAAACGCTTTCAACCATGAATTCATATATATAAAACTAGCACGTTTAATTAATAAAATTAAGTTTACGGAGTGGGTCCAATATCGACCCATATTACTACCTTAAGTACCAAAAATACAATTTTCGACTTTAAGATTTTAATACAAAACAAAGCCGAGCATGGCGATCGGGAATACACTACCCAATCCTAAACAATCCAAAAGCAAGTCACTAAAGCAACTATACAAGTCTTCTAGTCCTCGCGCTTACCCGAGCCACCATCCGCATGCAATCTATAAAAAGAGTCAACAACGAGAGGGTAATCTAATGCTTAGTGAATGATAATATACTACATACATATATATGTATAAAATGAATACGCCACACAAAACAAATACCGCATACCGAAGCATCCAAGTATAAAGCATCTACACTAAGCATACCATACGATCTAAGCAACGAGCTAAAGATACAACACAAAAGATAGTCCACCAACGACAAAGTAAACATCGCCAAATAGCTACACCCGGAGGGTTAGCTACAACACAACAACACATTAATATAATACAATAATAATAATACACAAGGTTAACCCCTTAACCTCAATCACACGAACATTGGCCGAACAACCCGAGCCTTGTGAATTCGCACAACCCGAAATTCACTTCTCAACCATAAGATGACCGAACAACCCGAGTCATCGTGAATCCGCACTACCCGAGATCCACTACCTCAATAAGGTGACCGAACAACCCGAGTCACCATGAATCCGCACTACCCGAGATTCATTTCTTAATACTAAAGCCCACGGTCACGGGATTATAAAATCCACCACATCGGGGTCATCCACAACACAACCATATCAACCCTTCGCCATTAGGGTTATAACAACCAAATCACAACCATGTGTGATAATGTGCACACAAAATGTGCACCTCGCCAAAGATGGTCAACCAAAGTGCACAACCGTGCCAATTGGACTTATACACAAGTCCATCAAGTCCACCTATATGTGAAGTGAGCTCTATAACCGAGAATCACTTCACCCGACCCGCACCCATCCTACACATACATATGCACATAGGATATTATCACTCACCTTGAAGTCTTGAAGAAAGCTTCCAAGTAATCCGCAACTCGTCAATGGAAAGTACCTATTCCATTATCACAAATATCACAACACAATTAGGATGGATTTACAAACCACCCAATTCGACCCTTAGTGCAATTTCGACCCAAATGCACTTCCAAGCACAAACCGTAACCGAACTAACCAATAATCACTAACACAAGTGAGAATGGTCATAATATGCTAAATAAACCCGAACTCAAGTGTTAAACACGTGTCATACCCATTTTGACACTTAAACCCTAATTTTGACCCATAAAGGTCAAAATCTCATCCTTTACAAGTTTGACACCAAAACACATTTAACTCGGTTTAATACTTCAACTTAATCCATTTTAAGTTTATAAACCTCATTAATTCGCCAATCGGGTCATAATTACCACCAAAACCTAATTTGACCCAAAGTCACAATTAGTCACCCAAATTACCCTAAATGGGTTCCAATACTTCCATAATCACTAATCCAAGTGATTAAACTCCAAACCAAAGCCTAATCAAGGCCAAAACGTCATCCAGCCCAAAACCCGCCAAGTGACAAGAATAACTAGTCACCATAAACCCATTTCATCACCTAAGTGGGTTACTCAACAAATTAACTCAAAACCCTAAATTGAATATCAAGTTAAACAAATGAAATTCGGAGTTTGAGCTTACCAATACCACCACAACGTAGCTAGGAACGAGGAGAACAACTTTAAAACCCGAGACTTTGAACGATTCGAGCTTCTTCCTCACCAAAACCTTCAATCTCTCTCTAAGCCTCTCTCTCTCTCTCTCTAAGAATGGATGAAGATGATGAGTGGATGTGAATGGGATCCAAAACTGATCCAAACTAGCTCATAAGCCTCACAAATCCGGCCCCATGTGATTTTACCCTTTTACCCCTCATTAAAGCAATTAAAAATAAAGAGGGTTCTGTCAGCAGCAATCGGCGCGGCGCGCCCCAACCCTGCGCGGCGCGCAACACAGCTGAACCAGATTCCTTTGCATATTAATTCCATATAAATATTAAACGAAGCCCGATCTCATATGTCTTTTATAAACAAGTATACAAAATAAATATTCGGGTCTTACATTAAACAAGGTCACGCAATTACTCAACCAGACATTAATGCGCCAGATTATGAAATCAAAGGACAAATCCTACACATTGTAACTAATCAATGCCAATTTAGTGGTGCGCCGAAGGAAGATCCAAACGAACATTTTCGAACCTTTAATAGGATCTGTACACTATTCAAAATCAGAGAAGTTGAGGATGAACAGATTTATCTCATGTTATTTCCCTGGACGTTAAAGGGAGAAGCCAAAGTCTGGTTAGAATCGTTACCTGAAGGGGCGATTGATACATGGGATGTTTTAGTTGAAAAACTTCTTAAACAATTCTTTCCGGCATCTAAAGCTGTGAGACTTCAAGGAGAAATTGTTACGTTCACTCAAAAGCCAAATGAAACTCTATATGAGGCGTGGACAAGATTTGGAAAGTTATTGAGAGGATGTCCTCAACATGGTTTAGACACTTATCAAATAGTACAAATATTCTATCAAGAATGCGATATTACTACACGAAAAGACATCGACATAGCAGCTGGTGGTTCCATTATGAAGAAAACCGCAACTGAAGCTTACAAAATTATTGATAACACTGCTTCCCACTCACATGAGTGGCATCAAGAAAAAGACATCGTTAGATCATCTAAAGCGGCTAGAGCCGATTCTAGCCATGACTTTGATTCCATTTCTGCAAAGTTAGATGCTTTCGAGAGACGATTGGAAAAGATGACTAAAGATATTCACGCAATACGCATTAGTTGTGAGCAGTGTGGAGGACCACATTTGACAAAAGATTGTCTCAGTATTGAACAAACAATGGAACAAAGAGAGAATGTTTCATACATAAACCAAAGGCCTGGAAATAATTATCAGAATAATTATCAACTGCCAAGACTAAACTACAATTAAAATCAGAATTATAACCGAAATGTTCCATACAACAACTAACAAGGTCCTAGCAATCAATAAGTATCTAATAATACTTACAACCAGCAAAGACCTTTTTTTCAAAATAAACCACCACAAACCTATGATAAAAAGCCAAATTTAGAATACATGATGTCGAAGCTAGTTGAATCTCAAACTCAATTTTTCACATCTCAGAAACAAACCAATGAACAAAATGCTCAAGCATTTAGAAATCAACAAGCTTCTACTCAAAATCTGGAACAAGAAGTAAGCAACCTAGCAAGGTTGATAGGTGAAAGAAAACCGAGAATTCTACCTAGCGATACAAGTGCTAACCCCCGAAATGAAACAGCTAAAGCCATTACCACAAGAAGTGGTATTACACTTAAACCACTTGAAATACAGGTAATTTCTGATGACTCTATTCCTACTCCACAAGAAACACAATCTGATCAAAAAAAGGAAACAGAACCGATAGTTGAAAAGGTTAATGAAGATAACAAAGTTAAGGCTAAACCTTATGTTAAACCATACCAACTAGCACTTTCTTACCCTAGTAAAATGAGAAAAGAAAGACTTGAAGCCGAGCAATCCAAATTCTTGGATATGTTTAAACAAATAAATGTCAATCTTTCTTTCATTGATGTATTTTCAGGAATGCCAAGATATGCTAAATTCTTGAAAGATCTAATCACAAATAGAAAGAAAATGGAAGAACTCTCGGCTGTTACTATGAATGCTAATTGTTCTGCAGTGCTGTTGAATAAACTACCAGAAAAACTCTCAGATCCAGGAAGTTTCACAATTCCATGTTTTCTGGGTAGTCTTAGCTCAATAGAAGCATTGGCAGATTTAGGTGCTAGTATAAATTTAATGCCATATTCACTATACGCTAAACTAGACCTCGGAGAATTGAAACCAACACGAATAAGCATACAACTAGCAGATCGATCAGTAAAATATCCTAGAGGGATAATGGAGAACATGCTAGTTAAAGTTGGTACTTTAGTATTTCCAGTAGATTTTGTTATTCTGGACACGGAAGAAGATTCTCGAGTTCCTCTCATATTAGGAAGACCATTCTTAAACACGGCTAAAGCAATAATAGACATGTTCTGTAAGAAACTGACCCTAAGTATAGAGGACGAGAGTGTTACCTTTTCTATTGATAGAGCCATGCAACAACCGCAATCTGCAGATGATACATGTTATTATATTCAAACTATAGATTCACATGCAGAATTGTTAGAAGAATTTTCAGAATTACAAGGAACAGGAGAATGTTCTTTAGGAGAAGGAACTGAACCAATTGATGAAGCTAAAATATTAGCTACACTTATGGCTAATGAATATGAACCAACAACAGAAGAACTTCAAATGCTAAAAGAAGAAGACAGATATCGATACAAATCAACGATAGAAGAACCACCAATATTAGAGTTAAAGCCACTTCCAAACCATTTGGAATATGCTTATTTACATGGTGAATCTGAATTACCTGTAATAATATCATCTTTTCTTACTGAAAATGAAAAATCTCAACTCATTTCTGTGCTAAAAGCTCATAAACCAGCTATTGCATGGAAGATTCATGACATTAAAGGCATAAGTCCTTCGTATTGCACACATAAAATCCTTATGGAAGAAGGTCATAAAACATATGTGCAACGCCAACTAAGACTAAATCCTAATATGCAAGATGTTGTTAAGAAAGAAATTATTAAACTGCTAGATGCAGGTTTAATTTATCCAATCTCTGATAGTCCATGGGTAAGCCCAGTTCAATGCGTACCTAAGAAGGGTGGCATGACTGTCATCACAAATGAAAAAAATGAGCTTATTCCTACTAGGACTGTAACAAGATGGCGTGTTTGTATTGATTATAGAAAATTAAATGAAGCCACCAGAAAAGATCACTTTCCCTTACCTTTCATTGATCAAATGTTGGAAAGATTAGCCGAGAATAGTTACTATTGTTTTCTTGACGGTTTCTCCGGATACTTTCAAATTCTAATAGCACCCGAGGACCAAGAGAAAACCATGTTCACGTGCCCTTATGGTACTTTTGCTTACAAACGCATGCCATTTGGACTTTGCAATGCCCCTGCAACCTTTCAAAGGTGCATGATGGCGATTTTTCACGACATGATAGAAGAATGCATGGAAGTTTTCATGGATGACTTTCCAGTCTTCGGTGATACATTTGAATCATGTCTAGTTAATCTTGAACGAATGCTTTTTAGATGTGAACAATCAAATCTAATACTTAATTGGGAGAAATACCATTTCATGGTTAGAGAAGGCATCGTTCTTGGTCATAAAATTTTAAAGGAAAGAATTGAAGTGGATGGAGCTAAAGTAGATGTAATTTCTAAACTTCCACATCCCACCAATGTTAGAGGAGTTAGGAGTTTTCTAGGGCATGCCGGTTTTTACCGACGTTTCATAAAAGACTTTTCTAAAATTGCCACTCCTATGAATAAACTCCTAGAAAAGGATGCTCCATTCATCTTTTCAGATGAATGCATCAAATATTTTAATATTCTTAAAGAAAAACTCACTAATGCGCCGATCATGATAACTCCAAATTGAAATCTACCGTTTGAACTCATGTGCGATGCAAGTGATTTCGCAATGGGAGCCGTTTTAGGACAAAGGATTGAAAAATGATTTCAACCTATTTATTACGCTAGTAAGACGTTACAAGGAGCACAAACGAATTACACAACTACTGAAAAAGAACTCCTTGCAATTGTCTTTGCTTTTGACAAATTTCGTTCATATCTCGTTCTAGCTAAAATGGTGGTCTATACCGACCATTCTGCTCTTAGATACCTATTTTCAAAACAAGATGCTAAACCACGATTAATCCATTGGATCTTACTCTTATAAGAGTTCGATATTGAAATTCGAGACAAAAAGGGAGCAGAAAATCTCGCCGCTGATCATCTTTCTCGTCTTGAAAATCCTGAATTAGAAGTTCTAAATGAATCGGTCATACAAGACAACTTTCCTGATGAATATCTTTTAATGATCGATTATAATGAAATTCCATGGTTTGCAGACTATGCAAATTACTTAGTATGTGGATTCCTTGAAAAAGGGTTGTTGTACCAAAAATGAAAAAAATTCTTTAGTGATATAAAACACTATTTTTGGGAAGATCCATATTTGTTTACAAGTTATCCCGATAGAATAATACGCCGATGCGTATTCGGAGATGAAGCTAGTCAAATCTTAAACCATTGTCACACAGGACCAACAAGAGGGCAATATGGGCCTCAACTCACAGCAAGAAAAGTTTATGAGGCTGGATTCTATTGGCCTACAATTTTCAAAGATGCATACCTTCTTTGTAAATCCTGTGATGCTTGTCAAAGGGCCGAAAAAATAAGTCAACGTGATGAAATGCTACAAAATGTCATTCAAGTATGTGAAGTATTTGACGTTTGGGGTATTGACTTTATGGGTCCATTTCCAAAATCTCATAATAATCTCTACATTCTCGTTGCCATTGATTATGTATCTAAATGGGCGGAAGCACAAGCTCTCCCAACTAACGATGCACGAGTTGTAGTCAACTTCTTAAAACATCTTTTTGCTAGGTTTGGAATACCGAAAGCTTTAATAAGTGATCGGGGTACTCATTTTTGTAATAATCAACTTGAGAAAGTTCTCAAAAGATATGGAGTAACTCATAAAATCTCAACCGCTTATCATCCACAAACGAGTGGACAAGTTGAAAATACCAACCGAGCATTAAAACGTATTCTAGAGAAAACTGTAGGATCAAATCTAAAGGAATGGTCCATGAAATTGGAGGATGCACTCTGGGCTTTTAGAACAGCCTACAAAACTCCAATTGGTACCACACCTTTTAGACTTGTTTACGGAAAAGCATGTCATCTTCCAATAGAAATTGAGCACAAAGTATTTTGGGCTTTGAAGACGTGTAATCTTGATTTACATGAAGCCGGACGTCTACGATTAAGTCAATTAAACGAATTAGAAGAATTTAGACATGATGCATATGAAAATTCGTTAATCTATAAGGAAAGAACGAAGAAATGGCATGATAAAAGAATCAGAAGTTCAAAAGAATTTAAGGAAGGAGACAGAGTTCTTCTTTTCAATTCACGATTCAAGCTATTTCCTGGAAAATTGAAATCAAGATGGTCTGGACCATTCATAGTCAAAAGAGTTTTCCCATACGGAACAGTAGAATTAATAAATTCAAATGGGATTGAATTTAAGGTTAATGGTCACAGAGTTAAACATTACATAGATAATCCAATGGAAGTTGAAGATGAAGTTAATCACAATTTCGACACCACAGCTAACTAAGTGTGGGAAGATTCAAATCTTTTAAGGATAATATATATTTCTGTTAGAGTTAGATTTTCTGTTTTCGTGTAGTTTCCGAAAATGGAATCCGAATGGTCTTTCCCTAGCAGACTCTAAAGAACTAGTCTTCTCCCATATTCTGAATTTTTATTTTTATTAGGTTTTACGAGATGAAGAATTCCTTTGATTTGAACCATGGTCTAATGCTACATGCTTTGATTACTAAACGTAATAATGACACACTCCCGAGTGAAGTGGTATCCTTCATAAGAGGCAAAATGGACGAAGTAAGGAGAGAACTCAGGAACAATCATAATAAGATACATTTTGGTAAAGGAAAATCAAAATCCGCAACAAAAAGAAGAGCACGACACCTTGAAAGATGTCATAAATGCGGAAAATGGTCACACGAAGGTAAATGTTCGAACAATCAAACATATTCAAATACCGAATTTGTTACTCTATGCAAAGAAGGACCGTTCATATGTTTAGAAGAAAAGTTATTGAAAAATCGAGGTTATGCTTATGTAGCTATGGAAAACCAAATCACACGACTCTCCTATGAGTCCGCTAAAGCAGGTCACTGAGAATTCTTTCTCACAGGTAAGTATGTACAGTTTTTATTTGTTTTTATTTATTGCTTTTAACTTTTTGATAATAAACGCTGAATCGTTCGCTATAAAGTATTAAATTGGTATTCAATAAAATTAGGTATGCGAAACCGAAATTATTGATATCATACAAAAATTTATTACATCACTGCGAAATTTACCGTTTATTCATAAGGTATAAATATCTTTAATCAATCAATCCAAAATATTTCAAAAATTCGTCAGGAGTAAAACTAGGTAAAATAGCCGAAATTACTTTACCCAAAAGAGGGGCGTATATTTTTGATAATATTTGATTGATTAAAGAGGGATAAAAGACCAAAAAGATTTTTTTTTTATTTTTATTTTTACCTTGTTTTTAAAATTAATATATAAATATTAAATTATTATTGTAAAATTTTAAAATCAATATATTTAAGTTTGTAAATATTTAAAAAAAACCAATATTTTTAATATAAGTTTGTAAAACTAATATATATATAAATATTAATAATATTTATTTGAAATCTTATGCATTTTAAATTTAAAATTGATGTGAATTTAAAAACAAAATTTACTTTATTTCATTAAGTTAAAAATTTGATATTTAAAATTCTTCGTGAGTTGAAGACTAGGTTATGGAACCGAAATTGCTTTACCCAAGGGCGGGACGAGAAATTTTGTTATCATTATTTTTAATCTTATTGAATTAAAGTATGCCAAAAACATTTAAAAAACCCAAAAATCTTTGCTTTTAAAACAATCACTTTAAAATGACAAATTTTAAAATTTTGTCTAGGGACGGACTAGGTAAACGTACCGAAACAACCTCGTCCTAAATAAAAAGGAAAACAAAATTTTAAATTTAATTAATTATTTTATTATTAAAGATTTTATAAATAAAAAAAAGGGAAATCCGCACTCGCGGAGTTTTTGTGGTACCCACATCCGCACTCGCGGAGGTTCTAAAAACTAGGCCAGGATATATCTGGTCGAGACAGACCAGTCCACACACAAACACATTTTTTTCTGCAAAAAACACACATAAACCCTCTCAAAATCACGATTTTTCACCATTAATATCAAATTTCTTGCTAAAATCACGATGAGGAGATTCTTCCCAAGAAGTTACTCAAGGAAATCGGTAATTTCTACATCTAAACACTCTTTAATCCGAATTTTTAGTGTTCTTGAGCAAAAATATACCTAATTTGATTTTAATGATTTCTAGTTTGATTGTGCTTAAATTGATTGTATATTATGCTTGTATAACCTAGATTGATGTTATTTAACATGATTAGAAGCCTTAAACTTCAAATTTTGAGTAATCTAGGGTTTGTGTTCTTGAGCAAAATTCGGGCTTTTTGACATAAACAGGTTATGGCCGAATTTTGTTGTTGGTTTATGCTAAATTAAGTAGTGTAACATGTTTAGGTTGCTAAATGATCAAAACTTTGATCCTAAACATGATTTTTGAGTATTAAAGTGAACTTTTTGAGTCAAAAATACATGAACTCGATTTAATTGATATGAATGCCATGTGGAACTTGTTTAATTGCTATAATGATTATTTTTGACATGTTTTAGAAAATGAATGCTAAGGAACATTGTATACATTTTCATATATGTTTATTTGTAAAAGTG